>NC_143260.1:26282272-26617272 GCF_984573655.1 Nuphar pumila | reverse complement strand
GATAACTCCAAAATATGTTTAGCATGGTTGATTTACTCGGAATCAACACTTGGATCATGTTTTTTTAATGAAAAACAATATTTGAAGTATAAAAAATTTACAAAGATTTTGGACCATTGATTTTTCAAACCTTACAAAATCCTACCCATGTGTTTGGAATCAAATGCCCCAAGAGTTGATCCCTATAAAATCAAGCATTTAGATAACTATTTGTATGATCAAAATTTAAAAATAAAACAAGAAAACTCAAAAAGCCCTTTTAGCATATTTCATATAGTATGTGTTGTTCATACTCTTCAAAGGTCATGATGGGCCACCTGCCATGTAATTTATAAGTTTTTAGGAGTCCAACATAGACATATAACGCTTCCTTGGTGGTGAATTGTGGGCCATATGGCTCCAATCATTATCCTTGTTTTGTTCTTTGGTTCATGGGACATGAACTCGACAACTTGGATGTTTCTCCATATTGGAACCATTCGTTTCACGCCGTCTGCCGCATCCAGAATGCCATGTTTTATTGTTCCATCCTCTTTGTTACAAAAAGGACGAGCAGAGCAATTAAAAACAAAAAAAAATTGCCTTGATGAGCGTGCCCCCACCTCTCTCTCTCTCTCTCTCTGAACAATGGAGTCGCAATGACGGTTGGCCATCCATCGACCTAGTCTATCGAAGCATCTACTCGAAGACAGGATACTGGAACCTCATGAAGGAATCAATTGCCCCTAGGAAACTTTCTCTTTCCTATTCGTTCTTCCCCGTCATCTTCTTTTTCTTCATTCTTCTCCCTTCTTCTTCGTTCTCCTCCCCCTTAGGAAACTTGACATGTAGATATAGAGGGAGCCACATCCAATGCCAAGAATCTAGGTGCCCAACATTTTTCATAGTGCCCATTTACATATACAGATGGTCGGGATCGTTTGAGCCTTTATGCATTTTTTCTCTTATGCAGATTTGCTTCTACATATGCAAATTTACTCTTAATTTTTTCTTGAACGTGCGAATTTCTCCTGAATATGCAAATTAGGAGAAAATTGTATATTTTTTGTTGCAAAATTCTTGATCCTTACAACTCTTTGTAGGAGGAAAATGATATATTTATATATACGGATGGTCGGGATCGTTTGAGCCTTTATGCATTTTTTCTCTTACATATGTGAATTTCCTCCTACATGTGAAAATTTACTCTTAAATTTGTGATTTTTCTTGAATATGTGAATTTCTGCTAAATATGTGAATGGAGAGAAAATCATATATTTTTTTGTTGCAAAATTCTCGATCCTTGCAACTCGTTATAGGAGGAGAATCACATATTTAAAAGGAATTCGTAAATGCATTGGTCAACTGTTTGCAAATTTGTTTTACATACTTCTATATTGTCGCAAGTGTTGTCATTATTTACCTATATTTTATGCAGACCTCCTCATTTTTGCAAATATTGGTTATTTTTCATCTATATTTTATGCAGACTTCCACATCTTTGCAAATATTAGTCATTTTTTGCCTATCTTTTTCTAAGACATTTTCATTCTCACAAATTTATAATTTTACATGTTCAATCTAAATTGACAATATTTACATAATTCAACTGTTTACAATTACATAATTTACTTGTTTATAATTACATAATTCACTTATTTACAATATTTACACAATTCACTTGTTTATAATTTCACTTGTTTATAATTTCACTTGTTTACAATTACACAATTCACATATGAAATAAAGTTAAACATATAAAATTTTTAGAACCTCACTAATAGTTTAAAGAACATCCTTTACTTACAAAACATAATTTAAAGATCATAGTATATTTAAAGAACATCCAAAATTTAAACTCATAATTTTTATCCTTAAAGTTTGACAATTCATTTAAATTTACATTGACTATTCAAACTAAACTCTCCATAATTGTCCACATCTCAACTATCAAGATCTCGTTAGCCAATACCCCACTGACCGTTATCTCATCAACCTCACCCTTTTTATTGGCCTTCGTACCATATGTGTTATTCTATGATTCATTTTCGTTCTTTGTCTCCCCATCATCCTTTCTTTTTTGCATCATTCAAAGTCTTCTTCTTTATGCATTTATAGAATTTAATCATACACGTCTTGTACTCCGTGGCATCTTTTTGAGAAAATGATTATTAACAAATAATTAACTATAGCTTACATCCTAGAGAATTGAACTGAACATGACATATAAATAGGTACCAACATGAAGTTGAATTCTCAGTTTCTGCCCAAGTATTATATGTACATTAGGATAAATATATCACAATAATACATATAACAATTATATACCAAGTCAAGAATATGTACATATATAAATTATTTTAACAAATATATGCAAAATAATTATTCATTTAGTTGTTAAGGAATACCCTCCACGATCTCAATTGTCCGATTATTGTAGTAGTCATTGTCAAACCATGTTGAAAAAAATGAACATATAAAAAAATGAGTTAACAAACATTTAAAAAAACAAGAACATTATTGAATAAATAATGCCATCATACTATTTGTATGTCATTCTCATCTACAAAATCTATGGATACCATGAAATTATATATCTTAAACACCTCCTCCTTCATGTCTATTTCCCAAAGAACCCAATGGTAATTTTCCCAGTTCACAAGAATTAATAGCTGCAATATAAATCGAGTTTAAGGTCATTATATATCTGAAAATTTAAGTTTTTTATGCAAACTTGTTCAATGGATACCTTGTCAACTTTAAAGAATTGATATGGTAACTTGTTGCTCTCTAAGCACCCAATTGCCCCATCTCTCTACCCTTTAATTGCGACCATTTGCCGTAAACAAAAAATGTTTAGTGTTAGTTTTTATTAGAGTAAAAAATAAAATAAAAACCTTGCTTTTCAGACTCACAAATACATAGGAGATAAGGTAAAAGGTCCTTGATAATTGTGTTCCTATTTTCATGTCCTTGTTGTGGGTTGCTTGAAGTCTTTGTATGAATTTTGCTAGAAGCTATATAATCAAAATATGTGGTACATTCATGTTATATTAAAATGAGTTTATATACAAACGTAACAAAATAACAACTATACAAATCAGTAAATCTAATACGTACGTTACTTGTCAACAGAGTTTCTTTGGCAAATTCATACTTTTTTGGCTCTTTTGTGTTTTGCTGCATAACTTTTCCTTTCTCATTAACCTGTTCTCATCACCAATTAAAATAGTATATAAACGCATACATGTACAGTAAGACAAATATACACACATAACTCGTGACATTGATTATACTTCATACAACATAATTGGTTCTTTGCTTGGGGTAGAGATGGAGGTTTGGTTCCCTTTCTACCATATTTTTCTTTACGTTTATACATAAAAGACATACTTAACAAATACATAAAAGACATAAGATATTTGAGTAATTCATTAAAAAATATTAGATAAATATAAAAAAGTAATTCATTAAACAACTTTTAACAAATCCTATATTTTGCAAAGCATACATACTCTAACATATTGTTATTTGTATTTCTTCCTATTATGATCAACCTCAACACATACACAACACTTGTATGACACATCCTTATGTTATGTTTTTCATCTCTTTACCTTAGGTCTGCTTTATAAACTACTTTTGGTAGATAGACATGTATACGAGTCGATGAAGCGATATGTGAGACATTTTCTATCATCGAAAAGAATGCATTTTCATTATGTACAACTTGATACAATTCAACTGCAAAAAACTTGTCATAATAATTCTTTGGTAGCATGCCCTCATACAAAATGCATGTGATTATATATTCGTAAGGAATCCTACTAATCTACCACTCTTCATAAGAGCATAAGTGATTATAAAGATCAATATTGTAACTGTGAGATCGATCACGGGCTTCGTACCGACGGTAGCACTACTTGCACACATAGTTCTACATTTCTCTAGCTTTTTTTTTACCTTCGGCTCCATAATGCCTGTCATATGTTTCTTGATATTCTTTTCTTTTCTTAAAAAGTTTTATTAGTATAAGACAAAGTCTTTCAATAAGAAAAATTAGGGGCTTGTCATGTATTACAAGAATCTGCAAATTGAAGCTCTGCTATATTAGACATTAGTCACCCATATTTTTTTGCTGAAAAAAGATTGTTAGCTCAATATTCTAGTTTCATGTCAGTGGCAATATAATTGTATGCAATTTTGTCTTGCTCTCAAATTTTTACAAGAAAATAATTGCATTGTTGTCTCATAGCTGCTCGAGCTGCACCTCCACCAAAGTGTACTGAGCAGTGAACTAAATTTCTTAGAAAAGTTTTTCATTAAATGTTTCATGCAATATCTAATACGACATGTAGACCATGTGTGAGAGACGACATACTTTAGACCTTCATGCCTATATGAGATAACTCTAAGCTCTAATCTCTCTTTATATTCGTTAATGTGTATGGGTTCTTCCTTTAGATGTTTAAAAAACCACCCCCATGAATTCTCCAACTCTTTATCAATAACTATAAATGCTAATAAAAATATATCACCACATGAATCAATACTATGAGATAACAATAATATACTTGTGTATCTTTTTTTTAGGAATGGGTCATCTACCTTAAGAACTGGAGAAAATCTTTTCATAAACCTATTGATGCTTAGACGAAAGTATAATAACATGTACTGGAATTGATTTTTTCAATCGGTCTAAATGTACCATAGCGATCCTTGATTAACCTTCATCAAATGATTCAAATAAGTAGAAAGCATACTGAAGGACTCTTTGAATGAGCCATATAGCACCTCCTTAGTTCATTCCCAGCCACAGTCGTGGGGAATCGTGGTATGCTAAGAGAAAGGTTGGCTCGAGTGGTGATTCCTAGTGATGCCAACAATGCCGTTAGGGTGGTGATTCTCTAACGATGCCATTAGGGTGGTGATTATCTAATGAAGCTGTTGAAGTGGTGATTCTTCAACAATGCCGTTAGGGTGGTGATTATCTAACGATGTCATTAGGGTGGTGATTCTCTAATGAAGTGGTTGAAGTGGTGATTCTTCAACAATGCCGTTAGGGTGATGATTCTCTAATAAAGTGGTTGAAGTGGTGATTCTTCAACAATGTCATTAGGGTGGTGATTCTCTAACGATGACATTAGGGTGATGATTCTCTAATGAAGCTGTTGAAGTGGTGATTCTTCAACAATGCTGTTAAGGTGGTGATTCTCTAACGATGCCATTAAGGTGGTGATTCTCTAATAAAGTGGTTAAAATGGTGATTCTTCAACGATGCCGTTAGGGTGGTGATTCTCTAACGATATCAATAGAGTGATGATTTTCTAATGAAGTGGTCGAAGTGGTGATTCTTCAACAATGCTGTTAGGGTGGTGATTCTCTAACAATGCCATTAGGGTGGTGATTATCTAATGAAACTGTTGAAGTGGTGATTTTTCAACAATGTCGTTAGGGTGGTAATTCTCTAACGATCCCATTAGGGTGGTGATTTTCTAATGAAGCTGTTGAAGTAGTGATTCTTCAACAATGCCGTTAGAGTGGTGATTCTCTAACGATGCCATTAGGGTGGTGATTCTCTAATAAAGTTGTTGAAGTGGTGATTCTTCAACAATGCCATTAGGATGGTGATTATCTAACGATGTCATTCGAGTGATGGCTATTTAACTATGATATCAGAGTGGAGATTCTCTAAATAGTGTGTTAGAATGACAATTCTCTAACGATGGTCGTCTAGAATAGTGATTTTCTGACGATAGCGACCTTAGGTAGTGTCACTTGAGGTCATTCAAAGAATTTGTATATAGATTGAGATATTGCACAAAAAAATTATATCGTGACACTGTTTGAGTTGTGCATCGTGCACTCAAGAATTTTGAAAGATTGCTAGGAATATCACTTAGCAAGCCTGATTGTGGAACCTATCGAGATCGTTGATCGTCAAGATCAAGTTTTGCATACCAAGACCATTCCGTCGGTCAAAGTGCGTTGGCAACATCATGTCATCGAAAAATACACATGAAAGCCTGAAGCGAGTATGAGAAAAATATTCTGACCTTTTTTATTGTTTGGTGTTGTGATTTCACGAACGAAATCCTTTTTAAGGAGGGTAGGATGTAAGACCTGCGATTTTTTTGAGAAAAATTCAATTCATGATAGAATTTTATATATATTTTTAAGGGCATACATATATATATATATATATGTATATATGTATATATGTATGTGCAGGTGATGATTGCTAGTAGTGCGATGACGATCAATTTGCGGCGAAGAATTGAACCCACACTCTAGATCTTTGCGATCTTGGCAGTTGGTTTTGGGGAAATCCCTTGTTTGGGAGACTTTTTGTAAAGGGAAATGATGTATAATTTCTTATGTCTCATTTTGTAAAACCAATGGTAATAAAATGTTTCTTCTTGTTATTCATCCTGTAACTCGCTCAAAATTTCTAATTGTTTTTTCTCCTATGATTTTCGGCTTGCGTAATCTTTCAAAAAAAAATTCTCTAAAAATTTAAGGATTTTTCAAGTTGGGATTTTGGGGCATTACACATTAGGCCGAGTGTTTCATCGTGGGGTGCTCCAGTATTGTTCGTCAAGAAGGATGGGTCAATGCTCTTGTGTATTGATTATCGCTTGTTGAACCTGGGGATGATAAAAAATAAGTATCCTCTTCAATAAATCAATGATTTGTTTGATCAACTTCGGGAAGCCAAGGTCTTCTCAAAGATGGATCTTTGATCTTGTAACACCCCAATTTTTATAACCCAAAAAATAGTAGTTTTTTTTTTGAAATACTTTAACAAACACAACAAAAAAGTATATCGGGTCTAAAATTTGGTGTGATACTTCACATGAACATTTGCAATCATACAATTATGAAATTGAAAATTCAGTGAATGAATAACCATGCATAAAATAAGTCAAATGTCCACACATGTCTAAAATTAATTACAATTGTCATTGAATTAAATTTATATAATAAAAATCAAAGTCCAAAAGTCCATAAGGCAAAAGAAAGGTAGGCTCAGTCCTCGTTGCAACCTTTCACCTTTGCTTATAAGCGTATACTCACTTCCTGAAAAAACATAAAATCATAGGGGTCAGACACAACATGTCTTAGTAGGGTGAAATATACTAAACTCGTAAAACAAAAATACGAAGCAGAAATTTCATCAAAGTTTTTATGAGATAATCAAACCAAAAATTAAGGAAATTATGCATACATTCTAATTAAGCAGATAAGTATATCCAACAACAAATGAAACCAATATACATAAACCAATAAAATGCACATACTTACCATATGCAAAAGTTCTTTGATGCATGAATCGATTCTTGTCTTTATTTACGTTCTCTTTCTTAAATAATGCATGATATACCTAACTAGTGTGCATATATTTAGCCCTGTTGGTACAATATAGGCTTGAAATCTTGAATCAGGGCCATGGTGCAGAGATATTTTCATATATAAGGGTGGCTTTGACTTGGCCCGACACCTTTCACAAGAGACAAGATGATGGTCAACAATTCGAGAGAGATTCTCAACACCTTTAATCCCAGTGCATCGGATTTTCACTCATGAATATCTTATCCTCTACGCTGCAGTCTATTGCAGAGGTTTTTTCATAAAATCATGGGAGGGGAGGAACAACCTTTTGTGCTCGAAACATAACTTATCACATGAAGTTTTGTACCACTTGCCACTCTTCCAGCAATTATTTTTTACTTAGGATATTGCATTGTTTTACTTATTTACTTAATATCTTACATGAAATCATAATCGAATCCATCAAAAGGATTCAACCCCTAATAGGGCAATGTATGCATTTATAAAGCATTGACATTGAAACAAGATTTGGACTTAGGTCTGAATCGGGTTTAGACCCACATAGATTGACTCCAAATGAGAGGTTTGGCTATGATCTACTGGATCAGGATCCAAATCGGGTCCAGGCCCATTTAGATCAATGCTATATGAGAGGTTTGGCTCGGATCTACTAGATCTGGATCTGAGTCAGGTCAGATATAGATCTGGATTAGGTCTAGACCCACATATATCAGTGAATTGAGTCAGAAACCCAAAACAACCTGGATCCGTTTTGACACACATCTAAAAAATACCTATATCATGAGATTTATAAATCCATTTCACAAATGTTTTGCTGTGTTCGAAAGCTAACAACCTCAGGTACAATCATTATTTTGGGCTCAAACCAAATTAATCAATTTAAAAGGTCAACAATGCTCTAAAAGTGGTTTGCACTTTTCAAACAAGCAATTTTGAAATCCAAAACCTTGTTTTGGCTATAACTTTTCACTCCACTATCCAATCAAAGTGATTTTTAGCTTATTGGAAAACTAGAAACCTCTATTTTTTGGTTGAAAAGTGTTGAATCACAGTTCCTTTGAAAAAGCACCAAATAACACTAAAAACCTTAGAAATACTCTTTTAAAATCATTTTATCAAATGGGATCTTTGAAATACCCTTTGAAGATATATGAGTTTGCTTGGTGCTGATCGGGAGACTATAAAATTTCTTTCTTTGTCTGAAAGAAAATTTGTATTTTACATGAATAACAAAGTAAAAGAATTCACATCCTGAAAACTGAAGAATATGAACGAACAAATACCGAATTCCAATGAGTCATGATATGTCTAAGTGCCAGGGACCAACGATCAAAGTTGGTTCGAGAACCCAAATTTTTTTTTAGTGTCAACATATCCCCCTCTTTGTTGTCAAATAGGCAAAGCTCAATTGATAACAAAAAAGATGACACACACACAAAAACACAAAATAGCGTCACACAAAAGCTAGAAGAATCTTTTATCAAAGAAGAATCCCAAAGATGAGAGAATTTTATAAACTTGAGTTTTTAGCTACTGAAGAATTGTATGCTAAACCTTCCAAGCCCTAAATCAAAGTCTTGCTAGGTCTGGCAACAATTCTCAAGACAAAGGTTAACAACTTGTCTCATGCAGAGGATGGGGTCTTGCTGAGTCACATGGTCAGTCTCAAGATGAGTCAAGTAAAAATCTCACAGTCTCACTGTCAGAGGAGGAGATCATGTCCGACACGATGCCGATGCAACAACATCATGTGCTAGCTTTAACAGGACCAAAAGAGGGCGTTCTACTGGTGCAACAACATCTTGTGCTGACTTTAACAGAACAAAAATGTAGCCTCAATAGCGAGAGACTTGAGTAGACAAATTTCTTGAGTATAAAGAATTCATCATTTGAAAGAAGAATTTCAACTAGTGCCAAAGCATGATGGAACCAATGGTTCTATCCAAAGAAGTCAACCCGATAAAGGGCATGTTCCCCGAGAAGACAAGAAAAGTTCACTCCTAAGAGAGAAAACAAAGGTAAGACAGGATGTCTCGCAAACAAGCTATATCATGTTCTTTCCAAAGCACAAGTTTGCTTTAGGCAACTCTTGTTAATCGCTTTTAGGTATTCTTGATTTAAAAGATTGAAAATATTTTCCCTTGATTTTCTTGAGATTCTTATTGTTTTTATGAGGTTTTGAATGATTCAATGCTTAAAAAGAACCTTTTTGAAAATTAAAAAATAATATTGAATTTTACAAGAATTTATAGATTTTTATGAAGTTTTTCTTGCAATTTTGTCATTTTTATGGAGTTTTGGAATTTTCTACATTTTTAGAGTTTTTTTTTTCTGATTTTTCTAGACATTTAGAGAGTTTTCATGATTTTTTAATGAACTTTTTAGAAATTTTTTAAAATTTTGTAGATTTTTCCAGAGGAAAAATGACGCGAAAGGAACCATGACCCACAAAATCGGCGGGGTTGGAGCCAGTTAGGTCAACTGGCTATAATCCAGGTCGTAGCCAGTCAAACTGACTATCTACAACCGGTATTGGCTCCAATTAAATGACATTGACTAAGTGGTCGGCGTCAATTCAATGAACTGAAGCCAATCTCCAATCTGGTCTGTGACAGTGTGTGGCATTGGTGTTGACCTTTGCTCATTTGGTGTACAAGCGATAGAAGCATAGTTTTCTTATATATAAATTGAATCTCTCTCTCGTCACGGTGTACAAGTGATTATCTTCACTTATAAGATCTGTATTATTTAGCATTCGATCTGCAACCATTCACACTCATCGATCTTCCAATTTTCCTTTCATCTCAGTGAGTAGATATTGTTGGATCATTTTTCGGATCACACAGTTTCACAATCGTCATCATGATATAATACACGATAGAAAACAGTAAATACAACAATGTATACAACATGATCAAGAGACAATCGAAACAATAACAGAGAGCAAGCATGGCATTTTCCACATCAGACCAAAATCCAGACGACAGCATAAGAGCAAATAGAAGCAGAGAACATAAAGAAAACAATAGAACCATGTTTAGATTATGTAACAAGCTAAGGCGTACAAAAGTACTCTCCTTAGAGAAGATTCGCCCCCACATACAGTGCAAATCAGGGTCCGGCGTCCTTCCCCTAGGATACAATAGCCACGACGAACCGAACGGTGCACTCCGACGGATCGTCCTTCGAAAACAACCTCCACGAACCAAATGTTGCAGAACACCCTTCAGGGAAAACTCAGGAGAGAGAGAGAGAGAGAGAGAGAGAGAGAGAGAGAGAGAGAGCAACAGGGGAGATGGAAAATCGCAGAGCTTCAGAAATGCGTCTGTCTCAGCCTGTGCGTAACCCCAGCCCTTACCACGCTTTTATAACCCACGAACGGTTATGAAACGTGGAAGGACCCGTTACGGATTCTGAGGAGACGTGATCCGTTAACGGACTTCGAAAGATCGAGATCCGTTACGGAATCCGAAGAGCCATAACGGGCACAAAATACGAGAAGTCGTGACCCGTTATCCATTCCCATAATCCGTTACCGAATCCAAATATCCAAAGAAACTTTGAGTAAAAAGGTACTTTGTCTTGATTGGATATGGCCCTAAAGGGCGAACCCGAAACCGAACGGCACGGCTCGGCACGACACGGCGGGCGGGCGCGCGCGCGTGTGTGGTGGTCCTCCCACTCTCTTGTTCTCAGGAACAAGTGTATGAGTTTACAAGTGGCTTTTAAAACTCACAGAAAACTCAAGCATAAGCAATGTGAGACTATTCCACCTCATCACGACCACCTTCTCTAAACAACCCAGTTTCTCCTTTGAATTTTCCCTCCCTTCCATCTTACACCTAACAGATATCCCATCCATTAAAGCTATGAACAGATCTACGCTGAGCTTCTGAATTCCATAGTGATAACCGTGGAACAATGACTCTAATACCAAATTGATAGGCCCTTAAATTTGAAAGCAGAGTTGAACTTGCAGGAATTCAAAACAGCATTTGATCGAACTAAATGCATGGTTAGCGGTAGAGAGGTTGCAGGTGAAAGCTTGTGCAGTAACAGCTAGACTAGTGCACATATGGCTTAATTACGTGCTCAAATTCTTTCAGCAAAGGCGCTACTACAGCTAGGCCAACACCATAATCTCTTCAGTTCCATGAAGAATGCATGGGAGAGTGGACTGAGTTAGGCATGCAATTTAGGTGAAGATAACTCAAATTGGCCAGTGTTGGGCTTTCAATGCTTGATAGGCAATCAGTAGGATGATCGATGGAAGATCACCTTCAGATCTCCATTCTCCACCTTCACTCAACAACTGAGCCAAGATTTGATGATTTGGAGCTTAGATCTGAAGTGGACAGAAGTAATAGAGTGGATCAGCATTGGGTAGCTTTGGCACTGTCAATTTATTTGATAGTGATCCAACTGGGCACAACTTATGCTCACACATAGGGATAAATATGAGAATGAGATCAAGAGGAAATAAAAGAGAGGGAGAAAGGAGAACGGAAGAGAGTTGGATAGAGTGAGCTTGAGAGAAGAATTAAGAGAAATTAGAAAAAAGAAAAAGGAAATTAGGGAGGGAAAACAATGTTTATTTCTCACATGATAAGCTACAAACTATAGCAATGTCAATTTATAAGCATTTATAATAGGTTTAAACCTTTTGCCTATTCTTACAAAATCTAAATAAAAAAATACTAAAAAATAATGAAAAACAAAAAAAATTTGTCCGCATTAATTGGTTCACTATGGTTTCAATTATGTATAACAGGTTAGCACCAAGAACCTTCTGCCAACTTTAAAAAACTCCTCTTCATGTAAATTTTTTCATAAGAGGTTATATGAAAAAGTACAAGATAATAAACATGAAAATGTTTAGAATCCATTAATCACTTCTCATAAACAACTATATTCAACAAATTTAATGATTAAAAATTTGATCAATACATTTTTCAAAAACAATAAATTTAATGATCAATGCACTAAATATAAATTTTTTATAGTGTAAAGCTTATGACTACATGAAATAAACAACTACATAAAAATGAAGGCATATCAAATTACGAAAACAAAGCGAGAAATTGACTCACATAAAAATAAATTAAACAAAAATACATAAAATAAACTATTAAACATGCAAAGATAATTTGAGGACCATGCAATTCTTTAACAAAACAACTGATTCATGCCAATGTTCAGTTAAAATAATTGGCTCATGAAAAAAATTCAAAAAATAACTCTTTTAACCACTAAATATGTGATTATCAAAACATTTCATCACCAATGAAGTCACTTATGCTAAAAAAATAATTGTTTTAGCTGTATTTGTGAATGTGCTCAGAATCACTTTTTTTATTTAAAGGTTGCAAACTTCCTATAACATAACTATATATCGCGTGAACCTCAACAAGTTTTCATGTGTGAAAAGCAAATACATTTTTAAAAAGTCAAGAATCAGTGATTTTGGATATGCAAGGGATTTTATCAAATTGATAAGTATTTTGAGAAGTATGCCATTTTGCAAGGACAGTAAAGTCATTTTTCAAATAAAAATTCCCTTGAGCATTTGAAAGCCCTTGCAATTCTTTTAAGGATTCACTTCTCTTCTTGATCTCATATTTTGTTTAAGAAACATCTTTGTAATACGAAGAACTAGACTAGTCGATAATGTGGATCATATTTGAAAAAGATTTAATGCACAAAGCTTTGAATTGGATCTGTTCCAACTATGGTCCATGCTAATCAAACCCATGTTGCAGCAAATTGTTCCCCAAACAAGATAAGGAATAAAGAAGAGTTGAATGCTTGAATCCTCGAGGGAATTAAAATTAAAGGTGCTTCCAAACAATGAAATCTAGAACTCCCTCGAAAATCACTCTTTTGAAATCTAGTATTTAATCTTTTCCCAACCCTTTCTAAATACTTTCAAATGCCTCCTCCCAAACAGATTCTTAAGGGAAGCAGATCAGGTCATGCTGAACATGAACGTTTTTTCTCATGCCGACATCGTGGCCATCAGATTTGCATTTTAAAAAGATTAAAAGTCAACAAAACCACGTGGCATTCATCCAAATTGCAAACAGACGGCCACGATGTCGGCATGAGCAAAAACGCTCATGTTCAGCATGACCTGATCTGCTTCCGTTGTAAATACATCCTCTCACGGGGGAATTGAAAAATGAGGTTTCGAGGGGTTTGGAAAAGGCGAGATTCCTAGCCGAAATTCACCACACAAACAGTTTAAGAAATCCTCTTGGATTGGATTGATCCAACTCAGATAACCACCTCCGATGCCATCTCCAGACTCCAGTCCTTCCACAACCTCCTCCCAAACGCAGCCTTAGATCTTTTCAAATCAAATTTTCACTATCCATCAAATTCACCCTATTGCCATCTCCCAAATTGAGCCTAAAAGAAACGACTTGAACGAATAAGAAATTATTGTTTTGGGAGATCCTAATGAATCCTTCAAAAATTCAATTACCAATTAAAAACCCAGATCCAGAAACTATACTATGAGAATTTGAGTCGAACTCAGGTCCAGATCCAAATTCACTCTTCGAAAATGGATCCAGTATCGAGTCAAGATTGATCCATACCATACCCGAACCGTCTGCGCCAACCACGTCGTCCGCTTCGTGTTGCCTGCTCGGGCTTACAACACAACAGATAAATTCCGAGAAAGGACTGGGAAAAAATATGCACTCGGACGAGCCAGGGAAGGTTCCTGATTCTAGGTCGCGATTTTCAGGGGCTGAGCGTGGAAAACGCGAAACTTATCACGATTTCTGAGAAGAACGAAGGGTCGGTCGATTATGATAATCGTATAATCCTGCGGGAATGGACGAGCGTCTCCTCCAGATGGAACGCATCAGAGAGCTTGAGACGGAGCAGTTGGAAGTGGCCGGCGATCACCGCCATTCTTCTTCTTCCGGGTACTCGAGGTTTTTGGCGAAAACCTCCTTCATTCTTCTATTTTTAAGGGTTTTGTAGCGATTTGCTAGCGTTTTCTCCATCGTAATCAATGATTCTCGGCCGAAAAACCGTAGAATTTGGGGGTACTTCTCGACTCGAGCTCATTTTCACGTTGTAGGAGGAGTTTGGGACCCTTTCGTAGTCGATTACGTGATAAATTTGTCTTCCATTTCTCGGTCTTGCTTGATCGTTAATATTTCGGTGTTTTCGTTTGGGGCGGTCTCATTTTTGTTGCGAGCATTGTGTTTTGCGATCGTGTCTTGTTTTAGTTTTGGAAAAATGTATTCCTTTTTGCTGGTTTTTTATTTCTTCGATGACGACTTGCTGCATATTTGGCAGCGATTTCTCTATTGTTGTGGTAATTGTGGTTTACGATTCAATCTCCTTACATTTTGCTGAAATTGTCGTCGGTTTTCTGGTTCTTGTTTTTTGGATACTGACTTGGTGTGATGCTTAGCTGTGAATTCTCCGTTGTTGGAATTGTGGTTTTTGATTGTTTCTCAATTCCTCAGTGTAGAATTTGGATCAATTCTACGCATGACTCTGAGTCTATATGTTGCTCTATGACTCCTGCTGTACAGTGAACGCCATGGTGACAATGGCCCGAGGCCATATGGTGGACTCACCTTTGACACTGGCTTGGCTTCCTTGCACACTTACCTTGGTGGTGGGCATCTGTGTTTCTTATTTATTGTTCTCTCTCCGTTTTTTTAGCTGCAGTTGTAGTTAGACTCATTTTGTTGTATGCCCAGAGGTTGATGATACCCATCATAAGATGACGTTCTTGGATGGCAGTGCCAATGTTGATTTGCCTATGTTCTACCTTGAAGGTGGGTTTTCTGGTGTTGCTGGTGATGTTTGAACTTTGAATAATCTATACCACTTGTGACAAGAAGGATCCTTTGTTTATTACTAGAACTATTGTATTTGCTTTAATAATTGCACCTCTCATTATCATTGTAGGTGGTACATAACTTCTGTTTGGACCTGGATTTGCTTTTGTCTTTCTTTAGTGTGAAGTATGTTGATTACTCGATATGATAAAAAATGAGCAATCGTCAGTTGAATTCTGATGGAAAAGTTTCATTGATGGGTTTAACCCTTTCAATAGTACTTCAACCTTGATTACTTGTTGCCCTACATGAATTCCTATGCATCCAATAAACAAAGTAAATATTGGAAAATATAAGCAGGGGAATATAACATGGTCATTGCTGTTTTTTATTTAATGGAATGGAAAAAGTGTATTTCTGCTCCTCAAGTCATCAAAAGACTAGTAAATACGACTCTATGTCTTCTTCTTTTTGTAGGGTGACATATTTGATTCCTTAGTGCTGATAGCTAGATATGACACCCATAGCAGCTCATAATGAGAAGTGTTAAAATACATTGTATATATCTGATATATGTATATTTATACAATATACATATATTTATACAATATACGTATATCAGGGAAATTTTGGTAATTTCATGTCCTGTAACGACCCCAACTTCTTCCCTTTCAAAAATGCAAGAAATTTTTTTTTATAGAAACCTTCCCAAAGATCTGGGGTCCTCACAGTTCCACTTTCCATTGGATATCCCATCATCACAAAGTACTGACAATCATCATCAATGAGTAGCAACACTAACCATTTATTTATGAACCGAAGTAAATTGTTATTACCATTCTTCATACAATCAAAGAGTACAAGAATTGAAAAGAACCATGGAGTAAAAAACAAACATAAAATCCCTGTGCCACTGCCGAACTATCCACTCCAAATTGTGAACCTCGTCCATCCATAGTGAACAACTCATCTCTCACTGCCCTCCATTTCCTGTAAAACCAACGAAGTAGAAGGGTCAGAACAAAATTCCGAGCACTACTAATTCAAGGAAATTAGGTGAGACAAAGATCATAAGTAAGATTTCATATGTTGGTTTGAGTGAGTGCAGATACAACCAACATGCAACAATCTAATCCTGCACAAGTGTAACGGATTATTTATACTCACGGCTAAAGTACAGTAAGGTAGTAACACATAGCAGTAATAAAACATTTCAACATGCTTTTAAGAAATGAGTTGCATACATTTACCATATCATGAACTAGAGATCATTTCAATTGATGCATGACCTAGTGCAAAGAAGAAAATGCATGGCTTCCTTATTATCTTATATTTAAGTTTGAGTTTTCTTTCCATATGCATGACCTTATTTAATGCATACAACTTTAGGTTTCTCCTTTTTAAATTCCCATCGCCCGCGGATACACCAAACGGGTAAAAACCCCGAGGTCAAGTAGGTTCCCAGGGTAGATTAGCACACAAATTGGTATTTTATTACTGGGTCCCAACCTAGCCCTCGACCGAGTCACCCTCGGAACATTAGACCTCCCCATCTAATGTCGGGGACACAAGGGACACCCCACGCCCACAAGTGCCACTTCCTTTGGTACCAAACAAATTCACAGCTGTGACCATCACCACCACTCCCGGGTAAAGTGGCGGGTTCTCCCTAAAACCGTGGCCAGGAGAAAGAACCTCCATATCGGGTTCTGGGGACCAAAATTCACGCACACGGAGTTTTTGTATCCTCACAGCCTCCCCAGGACTTGAAACTCTAAGATCTCCATTCTCCAGATGGAAGACCTCAGATCAAAAGTTACACTGTTCTTTATTATGTTTTTATTTAATTCAGTTCTAAATTCTGCAACACCCTATGCAAAAGTGAAATGTAAAGCTCGCATACGCCCCTGCGAGAACTCATATGGGACTCCCGCCCACGAATACCATGTGAACAGTGTAGTGGTATGCCACCATCTTACGTTGTGTAAGTGATGCAGCCAAATGTGGAAACAAAACCAACTTTCTTAATAAAGTGCACAAATCACCCCACCATATGCATGTACTATCCATGTACAAGTGTCTCTAGGACACCCCCTACCTCTTATGCATTCATCCATCGTTCATAGATTCATGACAACAATCCATGCATGATATCACATTTTAAAACCCACATTGATCCATATATGCACATGAGGCTTTAAACAGTACATACTTTCATGTAACATGCCACATATTTCAACCAGCATTCATGATCAAGACAACCAGCAGTATACTAACCAAACTCCCATTTAAATATCATGAAATGAAATACTATCATTCATCCATCCATCAGGATGGTGTAAAAATCCCAGCACCTACTAGAAGAAGTAGTTAGGCTTGCCACACTCAGCCTTTCGGCCTACTGTCTAAGTAGTTCACACTACTTAGACTGCTGGCTGGACTAGCTAGATGAGAGCATCCAGCACATCCCCTGCTCATATTACTGCACATACACCATCATAAAAAAAACAGAAAAGAAACAAACAGGCTAATCCCCTACGACTGGTGGTCTTTATACAAAGAAAACACACCATTAGCAGCCGACCATGGAGAGACAGTAATAGCATAAAAAAAATGCTAATAATGGCAGTCATCGGTACCCGGACATCTGTTGACAGGGGGTGTCCCCTGCAAATCCTCATAACATTAAAAATGAACAACATCTTAAAGTGCATTATGTACTTGTTTTAGATTTAAAGCATGCAGAATGTATACTTAAATTATTTCAGAAACATCGGCTTAAGAGTGTCACTATAAAATCCCAACTATCACCATTGCTATCATGAACAGCGAATTGAAATTTAAGAGTTATTTTGATACACTCCTAACTGGTTGAGTCCAACCCTCAATACCTTAACACAATTCGGAGAAATCATAGACTTCAGCAGACCCATGAAAAAAAAAATGATACTTCGCAGCCCTGAAGTTATGGTGAACCAAGCTGCAAATATGAGGCTCCCTCATACATACACCAATTTAACCCACTGTTGCAACTTATTATAAAGCCCATGATCAAGACTATTGTAATCAAATGAAAACTGTAAAAAGATGCTACGCATAAAGTAACTTACCATTCATGGTTTTAGTTCTATCAACACCCCTGTACAGGAGAAATCAACTTTTCTTTACGGGAATCGTGTTTTCCCCAAAATCGACAGATGAAACCCTAGATTAGGCAAATCAGGTGCTTCCACACTGATTTCCTAAATCACTACACACCAAACCCGCAATCGGTGTAGAGCACGCATGTAAAATCAGGGATTTATATTGACAAGATAAACCCTCATTGCTGTCCGAGTAGGGCTTCCCTTATAACCCCTCACATGGAAGATCCGAAGCCCCAATCTCACCGATTTGGGGTTTTAGGTTTAGGGCTAATGTAAACCCCCAAACCCTACCCTCAAACCCTCATACAAGATCGAACCCACGTTCGATCCCTCACCCATTTCCGAGAATAGCCGTACCTGATTACGGTGATTTTCGGCGGCTGGTGGCTTCCGGCGTGAAGAGGTGCAGGCCGATCGTGTTTCTCCCCCTTACTGCCGTGAAGGGCTCCTTCCTCCACTGTGTGCGTACCGGTCGGGAGAGAGAGAAGTCGTGTGGGGGAAACAAAAACCTGGATGTGGGGGTTTCCCCCTCCTCTATATAGCCGAGCTTCTCCCCCTTCCCACCTCCTTCCGGGAAAAGAGGGGTTGGTTACGTTTGGCGTAACCTCCCCCTTTCACCCTTCTCGCCTCTTTGAAAATGCAAGAATCGTGCTTGAGGCACGATTCTTGATTTTTTTATTTCAAAATGCTCGCACTCGGGTCCGGGTCCAAACCCTGCGACCCGCAACACCCGATCCAACATGAGCATGGATCCGGGTCTTTCAGGGCTAATGGATCCTCAGTGGATCCTTGCGGGTCCACTGTGGATCCGACCCTAATACCTGAGTATTTTCCTAATTAAATTCATTATATCAATCCGAATTTAATACCCATTTATCGATTCCTTTATGGGTCCGGATATCGGGTCCTAGACCCAAATCGACTAAATATACCCTAATTCTTCCGGATATTACATCCTACCCCCCTTAAAAGAATTTCGTCCACGAAATTAGAAAATACCGAATAAGTGTGGATAATGTTGGCGCATGTCCGCCTCGGGTTCCTACGTGCATTCATCCAACCCATGATGCTGCCAGAGCACCTTTACAAAAGGGATCGTCCTACTGCGTAGCACTTTTTCCTAGCGTTCCACAATCGCTATAGGTTTTTCATCTGTAGTTAAGTCGGGTTGTACCTCGATTGCCTCATAACGAATCACGTGCGAGGGGTCTGGTACATATTTCCTCAACATAGAGACATGGAACACATCATGAATCTGCGAAAACTGAGGAGGAAGTGCTATACGGTATGCAGTTTCTCCGACCCGACCAAGAACTTCGAAAGGTCCTACGTATCGGGGACTCAACTTTCCTTTCTTACCAAACCGAAAAACACTTTTCGTAGGTGAAATCCGAACAAAAACGTGGTCGCCAACCTCAAAATTGAGCTCGCGACGCCGTCGATCGGCTTAGCTCTTTTGCCTACTCTGAGCCGCGACCAACTTTTGTCGTATTAAGCGCACCTGATCCGTATAATGCTGAATGATTTCGGGAGACTCCCCCGCTCTAATCCCAACTTCACCCCAACACACTGGAGACCTACATGGTCGACCATATAAAGCTTCATACGGCGCCATCCCAATACTAGCATGGTAGCTATTGTTGTATGAAAACTCCGCAAGTTTCACGTGCTTATCCCAATCTCCTGCCCAGTCCAGGGCACACGCTCTCAACATATCCTCGAGAGTTTGGATTGTACGTTCTGATTGCCCGTCCGTCTGTGGATGGAAAGCTGTACTGAACTTCAAGGTAGTACCAAGAGCCTTCTGCAGTTGTTGCCAAAATCGAGATGTGAACCTTGGGTCTCGATCTGACACTATAGAACGAGGCACACCATGGAGCCTAACAATCTCCTCTACGTAGAGATCGGCCAAGCTCTCCAAACTCTGGCTGATCCTAATCGGAAGAAAATGCGCACTCTTAGTCAAACGATCCACAATTACCCAAATGGCGTCATGCTGACGTCGAGTCTTAGGAAATCCTACGATAAAGTCCATTGAAATATCATCCCACTTCCATTCTGGAATTTCTAGTGGCTGCAGAAGTCCACCAGGTCTTTGGTGCTCGATCTTTACCTGTTGACAAGTGAGGCATTGGGACACAAATTCCGCTACATCCCCCTTCATTCCATTCCACCAGTACGTCCTCTGAAGATCCTTGAACATCTTGGTGGAGCCAGGGTGAACAGAGAACCTAGACCTATGAGCTTCACTTAATAACTCTTCTCGTAAAGCCTTCGGGACCCACCATCTATTCCCAAACATGATGACTCCATCCTCTGATCTGCGAAATTGTGCTTCTGGTTTCTTAGCACTCTCACATAATTTCTCAAAATCTGGATCTTCCGACTGAAGTTCTTCGATCCGTTCCAATATTTTTGGTCGTTCCTGCATCCCTGAACAAAGGATGCGTCTCGAGTTATCCACAAAAGGTTGCCATCTGACAAACTCCTTGACCAGATCCCAACTACGTTCTATCAAGATTGCCGCTGTGACTGATGCCTTTCTGCTGAGCGCGTCCGCCACCACATTCGCTTTACCCGGATGGTAAGCGATGGAAAAGTCATAATCCTTCAAGAACTCCAACCACCTCCGCTGCCTCAAATTCAAATCCCTTTGAGTGAAAATATATTTGAGGCTCTTGTGATCGGACATCACCTCAAACTGTTCCCCATAGAGGTAGTGGCGCCAAATCTTCAACGCGAAGACCACTGCCGCCAACTCCAAGTCATGCGTGGGATAATTCTTCTCATGCAGCTTCAGCTGTCGGGAAGCATATGCTATAATCCTTCCGTGTTGCATAAGAACACATCCTAACCCAGTCCCTGACGCATCGCTGTATACCACCAAACCACCTGTGCCGGAAGGCAATGACAACACTGGGGTCGTGGTCAACCGTTTCTTTAATTCTCGAAAACTATCTTCGCATCGAGGGGACCATTCAAACTTTACCCCTTTCTGCAACAACCTGGTCATTGGTGCTGCAATACGAGAAAAGTCTTGGATAAATCAACGATAATACCCCGCCAATCCCAAGAAACTTCTTATATCAGTCACAGTCTTTGGTTGTTCCCAAGACAACACAGCTTCTACCTTGGCTGGATCAACCTCAACACCCTTTTCTGATATTACGTGACCGAGAAACATTACTTTATCGATCCAAAACTCGCACTTTGAGAATTTAGCGTAAAGCTTATGTTCCCTCAGCGTCTGCAGTACAATACGCAGATGTTCCCTATGATCATCCACGCTTTCCGAGTAGATTAAGATGTCGTCAATGAACACGATGACAAAAGAATCCAGCCATAATCTAAAAACACGATTCATTAGATCCATAAACGCCGCAGGAGCATTAGTGAGTCCAAAAGACATCACCAAGAACTCATAATGCCCATATCTGGACCGGAAAGCTGTTTTTGGAATATCCTCAGTCTTAATCCTCAGTTGATGATATCCCGACCGAAGGTCAATTTTTGAGAATACCTTGGCCTTTCTCAATTGATCAAACAAATCATCAATTCTCGGCAGGGGATACTTATTCTTTATGGTCACTTGATTTAACATGCGGTAGTCAATACAAAGCCGCATAGAGCCATCCTTCTTCTTAACGAAAAGGACTGGTGCTCCCCAAGGAGACACACTTGGTCTAATAAATCCCTTGTCCAGAAGTTCCTGCAATTGTTTCTTTAATTCTTCCAATTCCGTGGGTGCCATACGATACGGAGCGCGAGAGACTGGTGCCGTGCCAGGCACTAGCTCAATTGAGAACTCAACTTCCCGCTGCGGGGGAAGTCCCGGTAAGTCCTCCGGAAAAACGTCTGAAAACTCGCAGACAACATCTAACTGATCTAAAGGTATCGTCTGATTATCTTGAGCGGATACACTAGCCAAGAACACCATGCAACCTTGCTTGTAATACTTGGATACCTTCAAGGCGGAGACAACCTTTACTCCACTGGCCGGTCTTTGCGGAAGGAGAAACAACATAGACAATTCGGGGCGCTCCATGATCACTTTCTTGCCCCGACACTGGAGAGTCGCGTTATGTTTTAATAACCAATCCATACCCAGGATAACGTCATAAAAGGTCATATCCAAAATAACCAAATCAGCGGACAATACATGGCCCTCGATCACGACGCATACCGCAGGAAAATACTTTCCGCAGGAAGAAGACACACCCATTGGTGACATCACATCTAAAACTTTTTCGAGGCTGGAAGGAACTAAATTGAGTGATTTTGCAAATGCAGAAGAAATAAAACTGTGGGTTGCACCCGAATCAAACATCACACGTGCAAGATGATCATCAACTAGGAATATACCTTCAATCAGATCAGGCTGATCGCCTTGAGGGGCTGCTGTAGCAGCGTAGACTCGCCCATTGGTTCTGCGTGGACCTTGCTGTTGTTGCTGTTGGGGCCTCTGTTGTTGTTGGCCTGCGGCTACTGGCTTGTTTGGGCAGAAGGGAGCGATGTGCCCCGGTTGCTGGCACTGAAAACAAACCCCTTTGAACAATGGACAGAAGCCTGGTTGATGGCTCTTGCCGCACTTACGACACACGGGCGAGGCTCTCCCCTGCTGCCTCTGGTGCTGGGGTCGTCCCTGTTGTCCCCCACCATGAGTCCGTTGTTTCTTGCCACCATGCACTTTACCCCCAGTTGGTGGATTCTTCCTCGTTCCACCAGAAGAACCTTCTCCGTTGCCGCCTCCTTTCTTAAACGTAGCTCGTGATTTCTCCCAATCTTTGGTTAGGACAGTGGCTGACTCGATAGCATCGGCCAACGTAGGAGGCCGGCTAGTCAGAACACGAGTCCTCAACCCATCTTTCAGACCGTGCACATATTTGGCCGCTCTAGCCTTCTCGCTCTTAAAGAGGTTCGGACAATACTTCTCGAGATTTCGGAACCGGGTAGTATACTCCACCAGACTCATGGTTCCCTGAGTCAGATCAAGGAACTCTCTTTGCATCTGTTCCTCAGCATAAGGAGGAAAGTATGCATCCAAAAACTCATCCTTAAACAATTCCCAGGGAATCCCGTCCTGGCCGGCGAACTTTACCCTTCGTAGGGTATCCCACCATTTCTTGGCATCTCCCTGCAGACAGTACGTGCCAAATGGAGTCTTTCTGTCCTCGGGAACAGGTAGGACGTCGAACGCTCGTTCCATTTCTTCGACCCAGCTCTCGGCGGCTTCTGGGTCCGACTTTCCTGAAAAAGTTGGCGGGTCCAACTTCAAGAACCTTTCGAACGAGACACCACCCACATGTGTACCAATGTCGACCGGATGGTCACGCGCCGCTGCCTGAGCCGCCTGTGCTGCCTGAGCAGCCTGCGCCGTCTGCATGGCCTGTGCAGCCTGCAAAGCCTGAGCAGTCTGATTTGCCTGAGCCGTCATAGTCTCGGTCAGGGTGTGAATGGCTTCCATCATAAAGTCTCTCTGCTCCTGCCAGTTTGCGGGAGCAGCAGTAGATGACGAAGCACCTCTGCGGGTATAATGTGACATCTACAACACCCACATTATTAACATGATTAGCCTCATAGTGGTCCTACCCTCTCGGGTTTAATCACGAACAAGAACATTCGTAAAAACATATTAAACTTTTAATTCCATACTAATCAAACACTATGGATGCAATCAATCATGTATAGTTCATATACTTTTAAATAACAATATTAAACAACTTTACCAGTGAGGATGACTGCTCTGGAGGACGGTTCACAACCAGTGGATGTTCCGGGCAGGGCTCTCTTACAAAAATAAAGATCTCTTACTAATTAGGGATGATAAAAATTTCAGTCCTTTATGGTGGCTCTGATACCAAACCTGTAACGACCCCAACTTCTTCCCTTTCAAAAATGCAAGAAATTTTTTTTTATAGAAACCTTCCCAAAGATCTGGGGTCCTCACAGTTCCACTTTCCATTGGATATCCCATCATCACAAAGTACTGACAATCATCATCAATGAGTAGCAACACTAACCATTTATTTATGAACCGAAGTAAATTGTTATTACCATTCTTCATACAATCAAAGAGTACAAGAATTGAAAAGAACCATGGAGTAAAAAACAAACATAAAATCCCTGTGCCACTGCCGAACTATCCACTCCAAATTGTGAACCTCGTCCATCCATAGTGAACAACTCATCTCTCACTGCCCTCCATTTCCTGTAAAACCAACGAAGTAGAAGGGTCAGAACAAAATTCCGAGCACTACTAATTCAAGGAAATTAGGTGAGACAAAGATCATAAGTAAGATTTCATATGTTGGTTTGAGTGAGTGCAGATACAACCAACATGCAACAATCTAATCCTGCACAAGTGTAACGGATTATTTATACTCACGGCTAAAGTACAGTAAGGTAGTAACACATAGCAGTAATAAAACATTTCAACATGCTTTTAAGAAATGAGTTGCATACATTTACCATATCATGAACTAGAGATCATTTCAATTGATGCATGACCTAGTGCAAAGAAGAAAATGCATGGCTTCCTTATTATCTTATATTTAAGTTTGAGTTTTCTTTCCATATGCATGACCTTATTTAATGCATACAACTTTAGGTTTCTCCTTTTTAAATTCCCATCGCCCGCGGATACACCAAACGGGTAAAAACCCCGAGGTCAAGTAGGTTCCCAGGGTAGATTAGCACACAAATTGGTATTTTATTACTGGGTCCCAACCTAGCCCTCGACCGAGTCACCCTCGGAACATTAGACCTCCCCATCTAATGTCGGGGACACAAGGGACACCCCACGCCCACAAGTGCCACTTCCTTTGGTACCAAACAAATTCACAGCTGTGACCATCACCACCACTCCCGGGTAAAGTGGCGGGTTCTCCCTAAAACCGTGGCCAGGAGAAAGAACCTCCATATCGGGTTCTGGGGACCAAAATTCACGCACACGGAGTTTTTGTATCCTCACAGCCTCCCCAGGACTTGAAACTCTAAGATCTCCATTCTCCAGATGGAAGACCTCAGATCAAAAGTTACACTGTTCTTTATTATGTTTTTATTTAATTCAGTTCTAAATTCTGCAACACCCTATGCAAAAGTGAAATGTAAAGCTCGCATACGCCCCTGCGAGAACTCATATGGGACTCCCGCCCACGAATACCATGTGAACAGTGTAGTGGTATGCCACCATCTTACGTTGTGTAAGTGATGCAGCCAAATGTGGAAACAAAACCAACTTTCTTAATAAAGTGCACAAATCACCCCACCATATGCATGTACTATCCATGTACAAGTGTCTCTAGGACACCCCCTACCTCTTATGCATTCATCCATCGTTCATAGATTCATGACAACAATCCATGCATGATATCACATTTTAAAACCCACATTGATCCATATATGCACATGAGGCTTTAAACAGTACATACTTTCATTGTGTGACTCCTTTGTGAGATTGTATTTGACCCAATAGTGGTATTTGTGTGTTTACGATCTCTTGTAGCCCCTTGGTGGTATTTCATTATGATTGTTATTCACTTTATTTCATGGTATCGGAGCCTTGGGCTCTTGTAGTGGTAAAAATCATCTTGGGTGTGCTGTCTTTGTGGTGGTGGTCATCAAGCTTGGTTCTTTAACCTCAGGCTTATTTCTTCAACATGGGTGAACGAGAATTTGCTTTCGTCATCTCCTACAAGCTCAATGAAAGCAATTACTTGATGTGGGCTACCACAATAAAAAATCATATCAAGGGAAAAAAGCTTTGGGGTTTTGTTAGTAGAACCACTAAGAAACCCCAACTAAAGCTAACGAGAAGAGAAGGGATCAAATCAAAGTTCTCTCTAAAGAAGGAAAGGAGATCAAATCAAAGTTCTTTTCGAAGAAGAAAAGGAGAAGGCTTTGCAAGAATATCAAGACAAATGGAAGATTAAAAGGCTAATTACAATCAAATACTCTCATGGTTTATGAATACCATAGAGTTCAAGATTGCCACCAACATCATCAAATTCAAAAAGGCATGCGATGCAAGGATTTTCTTAAAAAACACATTCATTCAAAAGGGTATGACTACACTATATTATCTCCAAGACAAGGTACGTACTACTAAACAAGGGGATAAGATTGTATGAGATTTTTATGGTCTCTTATCTCTTATTTGGGATAAGTTGGTTATGTTGGAACCAAAATGGGAAGGTTCGACTATTGAGATGAGAAAACAACAAGTTGTAAGAGAAAATCTTTTCTCTTTCCTATATGGTCTTCGACCGAAATTTGAACAAGTTAGGTTCTCTTTGCTTTATAGGACCTCAACTCCTTTTATAAGTGATGCTCTTGCTCAAATATGTCAAGAAGAAACTAGACTTGGAATGCACAAGTCTAGTGCTGTGGTGCTTCCGTATCAAGACCCGAAAGCTTTGTAACAACTTATAAACCTCATCACTTTGAAAAAAATTCAATGGAGAAGGATATAATAGGGGTAGTGTAAAACCTGTAATTTTTGATAATTATAAATAAATAAAGAAATTACCTTTATCTTCAAGTTAGAAATGTGTTTCTATCTTTTAAATTTAATTATTATTATTTTACATGCTCAATTACTCATGTCTTGGTAATAAGGGTAAAATTGGTATTTTTTGAATTATTTTAAACAAAATACTATTAAAATATTTAATTCATCGTGAAAACCATTTATTTTAGCGAGTCACAACTCATCTAGATGTTTTATACCTAACTAGATGTATTTTAGTGGTTTTCAGAAGAAATTCTAATGAAGGGTATTTTAGTCATAAAACAATTTATGAGAAATATTTTAATAAAATAATTTATTATTTTGGAAAGTACCAAAACTATGAACTATTTAAAATTAGTATAGTTAATTTGTGTTAGTATTTGAAAAAAATAGTTTTAGAAAATAATTTAAGGTTTTTAGAATGGACCCGAAGTCCATACAGGTTGGACCCAAATGGATCGACCCAAACTTGAAGTTTTGAGGATTTGTAAATAGTAAATAAAATTGTATTTAATTATAGATTTAGTTTTTGACATTATTTGGACAAATATAACCTTAGTTAAAATTTAGTTTTGATTTTTATTGATTTTTAGAATCTAATTTTAGAGTTTTGGGCCATTTGGATCCAAATCGAATCCAAATGAGACCCATTTGGATTTGCGCCATCTAGGAGTCATGTGGGGCCCACTAGGGCACCCAACACAGTTTATCCTTTTCTTTTGAGGTCGACACCCTCTTCTATTGTTCTTTTCCTTCTTTTTTAAACTCTATCTTCTCTATTCCTCATTCCTTCTATCTTTTTCACTCTTCCTTTCTCCTTGGGAACCAAGCCACCTGGGGTTCTGTGCCAGCATTTGCAAGGGATTGATGCCACCCTCAACTCCAACATTCTGAGTGAGTTATCCTTCCTCATCTCCTTTTCATTCCTCTTTTTTCTCACCTTTTTTCTTTTTTTGGAGTTTTAACTCTAGCCGATTTACTCATTAGGGTTCTTCCTTGGGTTTTGTGCCCATTTTTCTTGGAAAATCGTGTCCCAACATTTCGATGCCCTCTCTCCTCGTTGTTCGCGTGTTTGGGTAAGTTTTCTATACCATATCTCCTTTCCCTCCTAAATTTTCATCGATTTCTAGTGTTTAAACCCTAGCCGATTGACCTAATTAGGGCTTTGGATTTCTTGTGCATTTCCCTTGCATTGGGATTCGTGCCCCTCAGATATGGGCCATTTCCACTCTATTCTGCGTGTGAGGTATATTTTCCTCACTTCCCTATCCTTTTTATTTTCTAATTTGGGTTTTGTTTTGCCGATTTTCCTTATGTGGTGTTTTTCTCATTTTTGCATGCTCGATTCCCAGCATTGGGAATCGTACCCTACAGTTGATGCCACCCTTGTTAGCTATGATAGTGTGGATCTCAATCGTTCTCATTGCCTTCATGATTTTCCTTGTTTTCGGATCAAATTTCCAAGGAAATTCAATATTTTCTTTGGAATCGAGTGCCTCAGGATTCGTGCAACCACAATTGGTGTTGCATTGGATTGCATGCAGAAAAGAGCATACGTCCAGCACATCCGTCCAACTTTGTTCCAGAATTTAGGTGTATTGCACTTTGGTTTTTCGAAAATTGGTTTACCGATTTGTGTATTTGATTGTTGTTTTTCTGCAGATTCAAATTTCGACAAGTTTTTTGTAAATTGTGCAATGATGTAGCGCTCTCTCATTGTGAGAGGATGCCTAGTTGAGTGTTACTTCTGTGTTTTGCTTGCTGTTGCGTGACACACACCAAGTGTTCAGTGATTCGATCGAAAGAGCAATTCACGTGGAGTTTTGCAAAACCCCTCGATTTTTTGGGTTTTGCCATTCATGTATTCCCATTTTACGAGGTGGGATCCCTAACTGAATTTGTAGATTTACATAATTAGGTTGTGGGTAATAACCTAGTGTAATTTAGCGTCATGGAGTGTAAAAAAAATAGGAGGAGGAGGAGATTTTTTAGTACTTATTTGAGATTTTCAAGATTTTCTATTGCTTATTGGTTGTTGCTTTATAGGACATTATATTTTTCAATTATATAATTAGTTTTCCAGTTATGTAATCAGTTTCTTAGTTACTTTATTTTTTAGTACTGATTTGAGATTTTCTATTTCTTATTGGTTGTTACTTCATCAATAAAGCATTTCTTTATTTATTTGTATTTTTAGATATTTTTTTTATAATTTTTTTTAAGTTTCCAAAAAAAAATTGAGGCTTACGCTTTATGCCTCGAGACCTATGCCTCAACGCTTTTCACAACACTGGCGTTATGTTTCGAGATATTTATCGCGTCGTATCATGTTTAGTGATTTAGGTTTACTACACGCCTAATTAGGTGATTAAACTATGATTTAGGTAGTTAATGTAATGGGCATACTTTGTTGTCAAAGGTGGAGGTTTACTACACCCCTAATTAGGTGATTAAACTATGATTTAGGTAGTTAATGTAATGGGCATGCTTTGTTGTCAAAGGTGGCGCCTAGGCGGCCTGGGCGTAGCTCCACCGCCTTAGGATTGATCCACAACAACCAACAGAGTCATACAAGCACAAGAATTTAATTCACATACAACAACAACAACAACAACAACTACGCCTTCATCCCAAAACAATTGGGGTCAGCGATATGAACCAAAAAGAAATTCATTTTGGGTCTTCCACATGAATCCTTTTCCTCCAATCATTTCTATCCAACACCATGTCCTCGGTGAGGTTCAAAGCATTCATATCCTTTCCTATCATCTCCATCCAAGTCTTCCTAGGCCTACCCCGACCTCTTTTAACTAATATATTTTCCCATTTCTCCAACCTTCTAACTGGAGCATCATTAGGCCTTCGCCGAATATGTCCAAACCACCGTAAACGATTCTCTCGCATCTTATTTTCAATGGGTGCAACACCTACCTTCTTACGTATCTCTTCGTTCCGAATCTTATCTTTTATTGTATTTCCACACATCCATCTAAGCATCCGCATCTCAGCTACACTCATTTTTTGAATATGATGTCTCTTGGCAGCCCAACATTCCGTACCATATAGTAAAGCGGGTCTAATAGTCGTCCTATAAAACTTTCCCTTCAACCGCAATGGCATTTTACGATCGCACAGCACTCCAGTAGCACTTTTCCATTTCATCCACCCAACCTTTATCCTATGATTTACATCTCCATCAATTTCTCCATACTTTTGAATGATGGATCCCAAATATTTGAAATAATCATTCACCGGTATATCTTGCTCACCAAGCTTCACTACACTTCCATCACTACTTCGTTGCTTACTAAACCGACATTCCATATATTCAGTCTTACTCTTACTCAACTTAAAACCTCTAGCTTCCAATGTCTATCTCCATAATTCTAACTTAGCATTAACCCCAGCTCTAGACTCATCAATCAAAACAATATCATCAGCAAACAACATACACCACGGTACATTTTCTTGAATTGATCTCGTAAGTTCATCCATCACTATCGCAAATAGGAAAGGGCTTAAAGCAGATCCTTGATGTAACCCAACCGTTATCGGAAAATTGGTTGTCACCCCTCCACAAGTGCGGACATTGGTTACTACTCCTTCATACATATCTTTAATTATACTAATGTACTTGAGAGAAACACCTTTCTTCATCATTGTCCACCAGAGAACGTCCCTAGGTACTCTATCGTATGCCTTCTCTAAATCAATAAAAACCATATGCAAATCTTTGTTCATCTCTCTATATCTTTCAATAAGTTGTCTAAGAAGATGTATAGCTTCCATAGTTGATCTTCCAGGCATAAAACCAAATTGATTCTCCGATATCATGACAACCTTCCTCAACCTAGACTCAATCACCCTCTCCCAAAGTTTCATAGTATGACTCATGAGTTTTATATCACGATAGTTTGTGCAATCTTGTATATCACCCTTATTCTTATATAAAGGCACCAAAGTACTCTTCCTCCACTCATTAGGCATCTTATTTGTTCGCCAAATCAAGTTAAAAAGATTTGTCAACCATTCTAAACCTTTCTCTCCCAAGCATTTCCAAGCCTCGATAGGTATACCATCTGGGCCAACTGCCCTTCTTGATTTCATTTTCTTCAAGGCCTCTGCAATTTCTTTCTTTTGAATCTTGCGCATGAAGTCACGATTTATCTCATGAAAAGGAATGGAGAAGTCTCCAAGATCTTGAGCATGACTATCATTAAATAGCTTATCAAAATAATCTTTCCATCTCTCCTTAATCTCCTCATCTTTGACTAAAACCCTTTGCGTTTCATCTTTGATACATCTAACCATACCCAAATCCTTCGATTTCCTATCTCTCATCTTTGCAAGCCTATAAATATCCTTCTCGCCTTCTTTGGTATCCAACTTGTCATAAACCTCCTTATATACCTTAGCCCTCGCGTTTCGAACAACTTTTTTAGCTTCCTTCTTTGCTATCATATACTTCTCCAAATTCTCATTATCACGACTCTTACTTAGATTTCTATAACACTCTCTTTTAACCTTAATAGCTAATTTGACATCCTCGTTCCACCATGATGTATCCTTACCTAGTGGTGCACCGCCTTTAGACTCACCCAATACCTCCTTAGCTACTTTTCTCATACCACCCGCTATCTTATTCCACATTGATTCTGAATCCTCCTCGAGACACCAATCAACTTCCTTAACTACCTGCTCTACAAACATTCCTTGTTTAGCTCCTTTCAGTGCCCACCACTTAATTCTAGGATCTATCCTATGTCTATCCCTTTTGCGGCATTGTCTAATTCTAAGATCTAAAATTAAGACTCTATGTTGTGTAGCTACACTTTCTCCTGGTATAACCTTACAATCGATGCAACAACCCCTATCTCTCTTTCTAAGTAGGAAAAAATCTATTTGACTCGTATTAACCCCACTTTTAAATGTTACTAGGTGAGACTCCCTCTTCCTAAACCAAGTGTTTGCTAAGATCATATCATAGGACAAACAAAAATCTAAAATCCTTTCTCCACTTTCATTTCTTTCTCCTATACCATAGCCTCCATGGATATTCTCAAATCCATCCCTACTAATGCCTACATGTCCATTAAGGTCACCGCCGATGAAAAGCTTTTCTCCATAAGATGTCTCTTGTACTACTCCATCTAAATCTTCCCAAAATTGATGCTTAATGGAATCATCTAAACCTACTTGAGGTGCATAAACACTAATAATATTAATAATATCCGTACCTAATACTAATTTAATAAGTAAAATTCTATCACCCTTCCTACGGACCTCAACTACATTATCTATAAACTGACGACTCATAACAATCCCTACTCCATTCCTATTCCTATTTATTCTTGTATACCAAATCTTATATCCCCAAGGTTCTATCACTTTAGCTTTCTCACCTACCCATTTGGTCTCTTGAAGACATAAAATATCAATCTTTCTCGTACACATAACATCTACTAACTCTACCAACTTACCAGTTAAAGACCCTATGTTCCAAGTGGCTAACCTAATTTTATGGTCTTGGACTAACTTCTTTACCCCCACCCGTCCAACAAAGTGAGGGAACCCTTGCCTATTTGACACCACACCCGGGCGCCGGTGTGACGCGTCGCTTCTGGGCGACGACCTAGCAACCCTTGCACATTTATCACTGCCTCCGGGCCTAGAGAGTACAGCGCGTCGCTCAGTAGGGAACGCCCCAACGAAATTCTCATATTGGTTCATTTTTCATAGGATATGACAAAGTTTTTATGCTGGCTGTCACAGGCCTACCGCAACCCTCCTCCTTTATCCGGGCTTGGGACCGGCAGTCACATACATTGAATTAAATAAAATCATCCCTACAGTCAAAATATAGAAATTTAAAAATTTCAAGACATTAAGAAGATTCACAAGATAGCTCTTACCAGTAATGTAGAGACTTATTCTGGAGTGTGAGTTTGTGACTTTCTGGTAATGGTTTCTAACATATCTAACAAGGCTCAAATACCAATTCTGTCCTATACAAAAATAGATTGGTATCGTGGAAAATAGTTAAATATGAGGTGACGTCAGTTGGGTCTTGACTTGGTCCAGAGCCCCCTGACAAGATCTATATAAGTTAAGAAAAATATGTGAAATCATTTGTTTTTAACCTTTAAATTCAAGCGAAATTCAGGTTAAATCCAGTTGAAATTCGAAAGCAAAATTGAGCTAAGACCATTGTTAGATCCGTCTCGGAATGTAGATCTCATAAGAGGTTTGTTTTTTCGAAATCGAATAACGGTTGGCTCGAAAAATGCATTTTTCTAAAATGACCAGCCTCTATTTTTTAGCCTTTTTCGGTTTGGATCAGACTGGACCAACTTTGTTGGACCCATGTTATTATGGATCTGGACTCAGTCCATGATCCATATTGACTAGGACCTGATACAGGTTGAGATCCATTTGGATTGGATATGGATCTATTCTGGATCCGTAATCCATCCATATCATTTTAAAACTAAAATGAATTTAAAGTTTTAAAAATAACTACTTTAAATTAAAGACTAAGTATGTTCTAGCCCATATGGATATTTAGAAGGGGGCGGTCCCCTAAAATATTCCAAGGAATATATAAATAATAACAAAAAAAATAAAATCTTAAATTATGAGAGGATAAGGGAGTTAGAGGTAGAGTTCTAGACATGGTAGAACTCTACCCCTAAAGGGGATCTAGAAGGGGGCATCAACCCCTCTAGAGATCTTATTAATTAAAAATAGGGTTGAAACCCCTCTCTCTATAGAATTCGATTTCTGGAGAGAGAGAGAGAGTAAGAAAAAAAATAGGAAGAGGGAAAACCGTGAGCTAGGGAGAAAGAGAAGAAAAGAAAGAAAAGAGAGAAAAGAGAAGAAGAAGAGCTTCTTCAGCGTAGTTCATCCTGTTAAATTATGTAATCAAACTTGTAATTTCGTATATATATTTTATATATATAAGGTAATACATATACATATATATAATATATGTATATGTATTTACCAATTATATATATAAAATATATATAGTCATAGTAAGGGTAGTTTAGGAATTTTACACATATTCTTTTTCAAGAATATGTTTTTTGTATTTTCTTTTTTTCATTTTTCTTTATTTATTTTTGCTTTTTCATTTAATGCATTGTACATGCATTGGGAGGGGCCCAACCCACTAGTCGTTGGACCCCTCCAACGGTCACATTTGTGACCGTTGGAGGGGCTCCAACGACTATGTGGAGCCCCTCCCAAGGCCTCCTCCAAAGCCCTATATATATGGGCAACTCCTCTTGTATTTCTTCAAGGGTTTTGGGATTATAGCCCAACCTCTTTAGTGTTTATGAAACTTATGGGTGCAAGTGCACATTTGTGATTCGGTGTGTTGTGTTTGTTGTGCACAAGTGTTCTTGGGTGTGTATATTCACACATTTATTCTTAAGGTTGTTGTGTTATCGATTAAAGTATCTTGTTGAAGATACTTTTACATGGTATCAGAGCCTCGTTGAAGAAGAAGAATTGCGACTCGCCTTCTTTTGCATTCCTCGGGAAGCGTGCCTTCAAGTTTTTTGAAATCAAAGAGGATCATCTTCTTCGAGCAATATTTTAGGAGCTCCTTTTGTCAAGAAAGACGCAAAAAGTAATTAAGGTACATACTATCTCTTGCATTCTTTCCTCTCTAATGGGCGAAAAAGACTCTCATTTCTCTCTTGGGTTTAAGCTTAATGGCTCAAACTATCATGTTTGGGCCGGTAATATGGAAGCCCATATTAAAGGAAAGGGGCTTTGGGGTTATGTTTATGGATCCATACCGGAACCGGAACCCAAAATTACCATTGTTGAAGAAGGTGATATTAAGATTCTTGAAGGGGATGAAAGACAAAAGGCCCTTGAAGAGTATTCTAAGAAACATGATGATTGGGAAATGAAGAACTTCAAGATATTATCTTGGATTTTCTCATCCGTTGAGACCAAGATAAATGCCAACATCATCAAATTTAAAAGGGCTTCCGAAGCTTGGGTATATCTTGAGAAAATGTACACCTCAAGAGATCTATCCCACAAGTACTTTCTTCAAAAGAGGGCTTTGACTCTCCAACAAAATGACATGACCATTCGGGAGTACTTTGCCGAATTATCCTCTATTTGGGACGAGCTCGCAATTCTTGAACCTAAATGGAGTGGTGAGGCTATCGAATTAAGGCACAAACAACTTGAAGAAGACCGGTTCTTCAATTTTTTAAATGGCCTTAGACCCGAATTTGAACAAGTTCGGTCCTCTCTTCTCTCCGCCTTCACATCTCCCTCACTCGAAGATGTTATCACCAAGCTAAGTGGTGAAGAAACCCGTACGGGGATTGGCAAAAATAACCCTAGCATTCTTGTTACTTCTTCTACTCAAGAAGATGGTGAAATGGCTAATGTCGTGTCAAGACCGGGAAATAACATGAGGACCTATAGACCTCCTCATTTCAAGAATCAAGGTCAAGGAGGAAATGATCGGTATGGCAAAAGAGACTATAGCAAAGTAACTTGCTATTATTGTAAAGAACCCGGACATATCAAACCCTTGTGTCCTAAATGGAAGAAATTGATTGCAACGACTATGGCATCTCAAGTTGAAGAACGACCCCCTTTATCAAGTGAGTCTCTTTCTCTTCAACAAATCGTGGAAGCCCTACAACCTCTTCTCAAGGGAGGTACTTCCGGAGCCGCTATGTCATCCTCTTCCCCCGGTAAGACATCTTGGCTTTTAGATTCCGGGGCATCCTTTCACATGACCCCTAGTTATTGCACTCTTTCAAATTTTTCTAAAAGTGCTTTTCCATCCTTTGTATCAACCGCGGACGGTACATCTCTTGAGATTAAAGGAATAGGTAATTTTGAAAAACAAGACTTCTTTGTTCCAAAAATTCGTTTTATCCCAAACCTTAACCTAAATCTTCTTTCCGTTTCCCAACTCTCGGACCATGGTTGCGATATAAAATTTTCTTCTAATAAATGTTGGATACAGGATCGCCAGTCCGGGAGATTGATTGGGGAAGGCTCTAGAAGAGGAGACCTCTACTACGTAGATTTTCTTCAAGTTCCCAAGAGTCAATTTTGCAACGTCGTCCAAAACAAAGACATTCATGTATGGCATAAGAGATTGGGTCATCCCAATATTGTTAAAATCTCGTATTTGCCTTTTGTTAAACATCTTTGTAAAAGTGACTTTTTGTGTAATGAATGCATTCTTGGGAAAATGAAATGTTTGCCTTTTCCTCAAAGATCCATGTTTACGACAAAACCATTTGAAATTGTCCATTCCGATGTATGGGGACCGGCTCCGGTAATGTCAAAAGGAGGTTTTTCATATTATGTGATCTTTGTGGATGACTATACTAGGTTTTGTTGGATCTATTTCCTTAAACATAAACATGAAGTTTTTTCAACCTTTAAAAGTTTTCACATGATGATTTCAAATCAATTCAATGGATGTTTAAAAATCTTTAGGTCTGACTCTGGAGGAGAATACCTCTCAAATGAATTTAAGAGTTATCTTGAAAATTTTGGAATTCTTCACCAAAAATCATGTCCGAAAACCCCTCAACAAAATGGGTTAGCCGAACGAAAACACCGGCACATCATTGAAACAACTAGGACTTTGCTCATTTCTCAAAACATTCCAAAAAATCTTTGGGCTGAGGCAACCCTTACCTCTGTCTATCTCATAAACCGACTTCCATCGAAAAATTTAAACAAAATTTCTCCCTTTGAAAAACTGTATGATAAGGAACCTGATTATAGCAGGTTAAGGGTCTTTGGGTGTAAGTGTTTTGTTCTTACTGATAAGAATGACAAACTTTCTCCAAAAGCCATTCCTTGTGCCTTTCTTGGCTATTCTGAAACCCAAAAGGGGTTTCGTTGTTATGATATCAAAAGTGATAAATTGTATGTTTCCAGGAATGTGAGTTTTTTGGAAAATGTTAGTGGATTTGAACGTTGTGACCCCCATAATGAAAATATGGATTATTCTTTTTTATTTGATTTATTGAATAAGGACGATGATACTAGTGATAATGAGTCAGATCAAAGTAACCCAAATGAACTTGAAACCGAGGAAAACATCTCCTTGTCTCCTTCGTCACATCAACCTATTGAATTACCTAGAGACCCTATCACCTACTCTCATAGAGATCAAAACAACTTTAGGAGTGCTCTTGACAGATATAATGATACCAGTCCCAGTGCCTCTCAGAATGAAGTGATCCCTCGTAGAACTGAGAGAAGTAGAAGGCCTCCTTCTAGGTTCATTTCCTATGACTCTTTCTCCCCAAGATATAGAGCCTGCATTAGTGCCATCCACTCTTATATAGAACCTAGAAATTTTGAAGAAGCACGTAAATGCCCTGAATGGATTAATGCCATGAATAATGAACTTGAGGCTCTGAGAAGAGCCAAAACCTGGGAATTCCAAAATCTTCCTAAAGGCAAGAAAACAATAGGGTGCAGATGGGTTTTCAAAGTAAAAACTAAAAGTGATGGATCCCTTGAAAGGTATAAAGCTCGCTTGGTTGCAAAAGGATATAGTCAAGAATATGGTATTGACTATGAAGAAACTTTTGCTCCTGTAGCTCGTATGGTCACTGTTCGATGTCTTATAACCGTTGCCTCTATCAACAAATGGAACATCTATCAAATGGATGTGAAAAATGCCTTTTTAAATGGCGATTTAAGCGAAGAAGTCTACATGGATGCTCCTCCTGGAATGGAGACTCCTAAGGGAAAGGTGTTTCGTCTTCAGAAAGCACTCTATGGCCTAAAACAAGCTCCTAAGGCTTGGTATGATAGATTTAACTCTGTTATGATTGAGAATGGTTTTTCCTCTTGTTTTACTGACACTGCTCTATTTGTTAGAAAATCCAATGCAGGGATTGTAATTTTACTTCTGTATGTTGATGACATGCTCATCACTGGGAGTGATTCTAACGGGGTTAAAAGTATAAAATCTATCTTAAAAGATAAATTTGAAATGTCTGACTTGGGTTTTTTAACTTATTTTTTGGGAATTGAAGTGACATACTCTCTTAGAGGATATTTCTTATCTCAAACTAAGCTTGCTTCTGAGATCATTGACAGGTCAGGTATTACAGATGAGAAGCTGTGTGAAACTCCTGCGGTTGTAGGAGCAAAGATGAAAATTGATGATGGAGTTCTCCTGTTGGATCCTACACCCTACAGACAGCTTGTAGGATCTCTGATGTATCTGAGTATTACCAGACCAGATATATCCCATGCAGTCCATACTGCAAGTCAGTTTCAGCATGCGCCTACATCCGTTCACATGAGTGCCATCTTACGGGTCGTAAGATACATAAAGGGTACTCTAAATAAGAGAGTTTTTCTGTCCTCTTCCTCTGACTTAAAATTGATTGCTTATACTGACTCTGATTGGGGAGGTGATCCAAATAACCGTCACTCCACCACTGGTTTTTGTGTGTTCTTAGGAGACTCACTAATTTCGTGGAGATGCAAGAAGCAACAAAAGGTGTCGCTCTCCTCAACTGAAGCTGAATATCGTGCCATGGCACTACTACTATGGAGATTGTTTGGATTCACCAACTGCTAGAAGACATGGGGATCAAAATTGAAGGACCCACCAAGCTATGCTGCGACAACAAAAGTGCAATCTACATTGCAAAGAACCACACCTTTCATGAACGGACAAAACACATCGAAATGGACTGTCACTATGTTCGTGAAGCATATCTCCGAGGAGTTATCGATCTTCCTTATGTCACGTCCGAATATCAGTTGGCAGATTTCTTTACTAAAGCCTTGTGCGCTCCGCGGTTCAACTTCCTTCTTGGCAAACTATCGGTCATCTTGCCCTAAGTTTGAGGGGGGGGTGTTAAATTATGTAATCAAACTTGTAATTTTGTATATATATTTTATATATATAAGGTAATACATATACATATATATAATATATGTATATGTATTTACCAATTATATATATATAAAATATATATAGTCATAGTAAGGGTAGTTTAGGAATTTTACACATATTCTTTTTCAAGAATATGTTTTTTGTATTTTCTTTTTTTCTTTTTTTCTTTATTTATTTTTGCTTTTTCATTTAGTGCATTGTACATGCATTGGGAGGGGCCCAACCCACTAGTCGTTGGACCCCTCCAACGGTCACATTTGTGACCGTTGGAGGGGCTCCAACGACTATGTGGAGCCCCTCCCAAGGCCTCCTCCAAAGCCCTATATATATGGGCAGCTCCTCTTGTATTTCTTCAAGGGTTTTGGGATTATAGCCCAACCTCTTTAGTGTTTATGAAACTTATGGGTGCAAGTGCACATTTGTGATTCAGTGTGTTGTGTTTGTTGTGCACAAGTGTTCTTGGGTGTGTATGTTCACACATTTATTCTTAAGGTTGTTGTGTTATCGACTAAAGTATCTTGTTGAAGATACTTTTACACATCCTTCCTCTAGTCTTTTTTTTTTCAATCTTCGAATCAAGGTATGAGTTCCTCTCTTAATCCGCACGGGAAGGGAATTAGTATAAATCGATCGAGCATGATTTTAGAGAGGTAAAAGGAGAATCTTATCACACACACACACACACACATATATATATATATATATATATATATATATATAGGGGTGGCAATTTCTGACACGACCCGCCAACCCGCCTCTTAGGCGGGTTCGGGTTGGGCTTAAGCCAACCCGTTTAATAAACGGGTCGACCCGCGTAACCCGTTTATTAAACAGGTCGGGTTCGGGTTGGGGGTATGCCAACCCGCCAACCCGGCTGCCCGACCTGTCAACCCGCCAACCCGACCCGTCAACCCGACCCGCCAACCTGCCTACCTGCCAACCCGATCTGTCAACCGCCAACCGACCCGCCAATCTGACCCGCGAACCTGAAAACCCGTTTACCCGACCCAACCCATTTATTAAATGGGTTGGCGGGTCGTGTCGGGTTACCCGTTTATTAAACGGGTCGGGTTCGTGTTTGCCACAGCTGACCCGTTTAATAAACGGGTCGGGTTCGGGTTGAGGTATGCTGACCCGCCAACCCGACCCGATTGCCACCCCTATATATATATATTCAGGTTGCTGATTTCATGAATTTGATTAATATATATTTATTTCAGTTATGCCGATTTCCTGCTCATGCATTCGAAATATATATATATATTTCAGTTCTGCCGATTTCATGTTCATGCATTCGAAATATATATTTGTATTTCAGTTCTGCCAATTTCATGTTCATTCTTCTGAAATATGTGCTTCTTTTTAGTTGGTCGATTTCATGAGCATGCATCATATATTTATGCATTTAATTTTCTGCTTGTTGATTCACGAGCATGAATCTGATCACATATAGTTGCCAATTTCATGTGTTTGAATCTTATACATGAATTTTCCCTAATTGCCCATTTTATGAGTATGGATAAAATATGTTCATTTTTCTTGTTTGTCGACTTTGTATAAATTTGATATACATATAATACATATAGTTGCCAACTCCAGTTGCACTTTTCCATTTCATCCACCAACCTTTATCCTATGATTTACATCTCCATCAATTTCTCCATACTTATGAATGATGGATCCCAAATATTTGAAATAATCATTCACCGGTATTTCTTGCTCACCAAGCTTCACTACACTCCCATCACTACTTCGTTGCTTACTAAACCGACATTCCATGTATTCTGTCTTACTCTTACTCAACTTAAAACCTCTTGCTTCCAATGTCTGTCTCCATAATTCTAACTTAGCATTAACCCCAACTCTAGACTCATCAATCAAAACAATATCATCAGCAAACAACATACACCACGGTACATTTTCTTGAATTGATCTCGTAAGTTCATCCATCACTATCGCAAATAGGAAAGGGCTTAAAGCAGATCCTTGATGTAACCCAACCGTTATCGGAAAATTGGTTGTCACCCCTCCACAAGTGCGGACATTGGTTACTACTCCTTCATACATATCTTTAATTATACTAATGTACTTGAGAGAAACACCTTTCTTCATCATTGTCCACCAGAGAACGTCCCTAGGTACTATATCGTATGCCTTCTCTAAATCAATAAAAACCATATGCAAATCTTTGTTCATCTCTCTATATCTTTCAATAAGTTGTCTAAGAAGATGTATAGCTTCCATAGTTGATCTTCCAGGCATAAAACCAAATTGATTCTCTGATATCATGACAACCTTCCTCAACCTAGACTCAATCACCCTCTCCCAAAGTTTCATAGTATGACTCATGAGTTTTATACCACGATGGTTTGTGTAATCTTGTATATCACCCTTATTCTTATATATAAGCACCAAAGTACTCTTTCTGCACTCATTAGGCATCTTATTTGTCCGCCAAATCTTGTTAAAAAGATTTGTCAACCATTCTAAACCTTTCTCTCCCAAGCATTTCTAAGCCTCGATAGGTATACCATCTGGGCCAACTGCCCTTCTTGATTTCATTTTCTTCAAAGCCTCTGTAATTTTTTTCTTTTGAATCTTGCGCATGAAGTCACGATTCTTCTCATGAAAATGAATGAAGAAGTTTCCAAGATCCTGAGCATGACTTTCATTAAATAGCTTATCAAAATAATCTTTCTATCTCTCCTTAATCTCCTCGTCTTTGACTAAAACCCTTTGCGTTTCATCTTTGATACATCTAACCATACCCAGATCCTTCGATTTCCTATCTCTCATCTTTGCAAGCCTATAAATATCTTTCTCGCCCTCTTTGGTATCCAACTTGTCATAAACTTTCTTATATACCTTATCCCTCGCGTTTCGAACTACTTTTTTAGCTTCCAAATTCTCATTATCACGACTCTTACTTAGATTTCTATAACACTCTCTTTTAACCTTAATATCTAATTTGACATCCTCGTTCCACCACGATGTATCCTTACCTAGCGGTGCACCGCCTTTAGACTCACCCAATACCTCCTTAGCCACCTTTCTCATGCCACCCGCTATCTTATTCCACATTGATTCTGAATCCTCCTCGAGACACCAATCAACTTTCTTAACTATCTGCTCTACAAACATTCCTTGTTTAGCTCCTTTCAGTGCTCACTACTTAATTCTAGGATCTATCCTATGTATCCCTTTTGCGGCATTGTCTAATTTTAAGATCTAAATTTAAGACTCTATGTTGTGTAACTACACTTTCTCTCGGTATAACCTTACAATCGATGCAACAACCCCTATCTCTCTTTCTAAGTAGGAAAAAATCTATCTGACTCGTATTAACCCCACTTTTAAATGTTACTAGGTGAGACTCTCTCTTCCTAAACCAAGTGTTTGCTAAGATCATATTATAGGACAAACCAAAATCTAAAATCCTTTCTCCACTTTCGTTTTTTTCTCCTATACCATAGCCTCGATGGATAGTCTCAAATCCATCCTTATTAATGCCTACATGCCCATTAAGGTCACCGCCGATGAAAAGCCTTTCTCCATAAGATATCCCTTGTACTACTCCATCTAAATCTTCCCAAAATTGATGCTTAATGGAATCATCTAAACCTACTTGAGGTGCATAAACACTAATAATATCCGTACCTAATACTAATTTAATAAGTAAAATCCTATCACCCTTCCTACGGACCTTAACTACATTATCTATAAACTCACAACTCATAACAATCCCTACTCCATTCCTATTCCTATTTATTCCTGTATACCAAATCTTATATCCCCAAGGTTCTATTACTTTTGCTTTCTCACCTACCCATTTGGTTTCTTGTAGACATAAAATATCAATCTTTCTCGTACACATAACATCTACTAACTCTACCAATTTACTAGTTAAAGACCCTATGTTCCAAGTGGCTAACCTAATTTTATGGTCTTGGACTAACTTCTTTACTGCCACCCGTCTGACAAAGTGAGGGAACCCTTGCCTATTTGACACCACACCCGAGCGCCGGTGTGACGCGTCGCTTCCGGGCGACGACCTAGCAACCCTTGCCCATTTATCACTGCCTCCGGGCCTATAGAGTGTTAAAATGTAAAATTGTACATATATGTATATATAATAATATTATATTATATATATATAAATACATTTTTCATTTCTTTCATTTCTGTAATTTTTTTTCCTTTATTTTTATTTTTTGTCTTTATGTCATCTAGTTCAGTTTGAACTAGAATGACTGTTGCTAGTCAAGTCCTGTCCAGACTTGACTAGCAATAAAGTTGTTGGACTGACACAGTCCAACAGCTCTAATAGAGCTGTTGGACTGTGCCCAACAGCTCTATTGAGTCCTCTTTCAGCTGTGTATATAAAGGGGTGCAGCCCCTCTTGTATTTTACTCCAATGCTTCTTAAGCAATTGGTTTTTCATATCAATAAAGAATACATTTTTATTTTTATTTTGTTTCCAGTTATACCCTTTTTAAGGGTTATGCTTTAGTGTCATTCTTGACACTTGCTCTTGTTAATCTAAGCTCGTGTTTCGAAGATCCCCATTTCATTTCATGGTATCAGAGCCGCAGAAGTACTAAATCTTGAGGAAAAGCTGCCTCGGTTTCCGTGCCCGTTTGCAAAAGTGTTCGCCACTTGAAGAGAAGTGTTTTATCACTTCATTGGAGAGGATTTCACATCTTGTTGTATTGTTTTTTTTTTTTTCTTTTTAATTTTCCTTCTTGTTTCTCTTCTATCCCTATTCTTTCTCTCCTTGTAATCGATGGATGACAATGATAAAGTCACCATCATGCCTATGAAACTAAGCGATACGAACTATGTAACATGGGCTTCAATCATGAAGCACCATATATGGGGAAAAGGCTTATGGGGGATTGTGGATGTTTCCGACTCGGAACCTAAGCTATCTCTTACTAAAAAGGAGGGAGATAAAGAGGTCCCTCTATCGGAAGAAGAGAAAATCAAGGCTATTGCCTTATACGAGAAGAAATGGAAAGAATGGAGAATATCTCATGCGAAGATAATGTCATGGCTTATCAATAGCGTTGACATTAAAAAATGCTCAAGTCTTGCCAAATTTGATCATGCCGATAAGGCATGGGAATACCTTAAGAATATGTATTCCCTTAAAGATATTGCACACGTGTGCAACCTCCAAGAAAAAGTTCGAATGATGACACAAGGAGACAAAACTATTCGCGAATATTACAATGGGTTGTCCGAACTTTGGGAAGAACTTTCCCTTTTAGAACCAAAGTGGCATTGTGCCGAAGACATCGAGCTTCGTCAGAAACAACTCGATGCTGAACATTTTTACCAGTTTATCACTGGATTAAGGCTGGAATTTGAAACCACTAAATCGGCCCTACTTCACCGGGGAAAAATTCCTTCTATTGTTGAAACTATTGAAGAGTTTACAATGGAAGAAAATCGTCTCCGGAAAGGTTCTTTAAAAATTGAAGATGATTCCGTTTTAGCCGTGTCTAGACCAGGGAATCATGTTCGATCATATAGGCCTCCTCACTTTAACCGACAAAATGGTGACTATGATAAAAAGAAAGTTATTTGTCATCACTGTCATGAACCGGGACACTACAGGCCACAATGTCCCAAACTTAAGGAGCTGAGAGAAAAAAGAGCTGCAATTGCTGGATCGGAGCCTAAAGATCAGGATGCACCAGTTTCCCTGGCCCAACTAATGGAGATTCTTCAGCCTCTCATCAAAGGTGCCTCTTCCTCATCTGAAGCTTCAACCGGCGCAGCAGCCTCATCTTTTTCTGATCTAGGTAAAATTTCTTGGCTTCTTGACTCTGGTGCATCTTTTCATATGACCCCAAATAATCAAAGTCTATCCAAATGTGTTAAAAATAAAACAAGTGTGTCAAAGGTCTTTACTGTTGATGGGACTTCTCTTGAAATAGAAGGAATAGGAAATTTTGAAAAAATTTATAAAACAAAAAATTTTTTTATTCCAGAAATTAGACATGTTCCCAAATTAAATTTAAATCTTTTATCTGTATCTCAAATTTCTGATTATGGGTGTAATATTTCTTTTTCTTCTCATGGTTGTTGGGTACAGGATCGCCAGTCAGGCAAGCTGATTGGGGAAGGCCATAGAGAAGGAGGACTCTATTACATGGATTTTTTGGAAATGCCGAAGAAAGCTTTTTGTTATAATATTCAAAAAATAGAGTTGGAACTGTGGCATAAGAGACTTGGTCACCCACATATAGCCAAAATCCAACATTTTTTAAATCTAGGGAAATTTTGTAACTCTGAATCATTTGATTGTAAAGATTGTATTCTCGGCAAAATGAAAAGATTACCATTTCAGAACAGAACCTTTTTCTCTTCAAGACCACTTTAATTAATACACTCGGATGTTTGGGGTCCTGCACCAGTAATTTCTAAAGGAGGATTTGTTTACTATGTTATTTTTGTCGATGATTTCTCGCGACATACGTTGATGTACTTTCTCAAACATAAGTCTGAAGTATTTTCATACTTTCAAACTTTTCATAATATGGTTAAAAACAAGTTTCAAAATGATATTACTATTTTTCGCACAGATTTAGGGGGAGAGTTTTTATCCACAGATTTTCAAAATTATCTTAAATTGCATGGCATCACACATCAAAGATCTTGTCCTTATACACCTCAACAAAATGGACTGGCAGAACGAAAACATCGACATATTATAGAAACCACTAGGACTTTATTAATAGCAAATCAAGTCCCGAAAGTCTTTTGGGCAGAAGCTGCCTTAACTGCCACCTATCTCATTAATAGGATGCCATCTTCTTCGTTATAAAATATCACTCCCATTGAAAAACTTATGAACATTTCTCCAGACTACTCTAGACTAAGAATATTTGGGTGCAAATGTTTCATATTTACTGACAAAAATGATAAACTTTCCCCTCGTGCGATTCCCTGTGCCTTTTTAGGATATGCTGAAAACCAGAAAGGTTATAGATGTTTTGACTTCAAAAATAATAAACTATATGTGTCTAGAAATGTTTCCTTTCTTGAAAAGGAGAGCTTCTTTGATTTTAGAAAATTAAAAGACGTCACTGAGTACTCCTTTTTGCTAGATCTAACATCAACATTTGATGAATATGACCTTGAATGTAACTTTGATGATGATCAAAGAATTATTGATCTTAATGTTGAAAATGAAGAAGTTCATAGAGATACTAGTATTCAATATTCCAGGCGACAAGAGTCTAATCCTCCATGTGCACTTGAGAAATATTCTAACATTCCAACTAGACAATCAACCCGAATCTCGAGGCCTCCAGGAAAGTTTGTATCATACGAGTCTTTCTCACCCACATATAGGGCAGTTATTGCATTAATTCACTCATATGAAGAACCATCCACATATTTTCAAGCAAAAAATGATATCAAATGGATAGAAGCCATGAAAGCTGAATTAGATGCACTTGAAAAGGCTTCTACATGGAATATTCAAGATCTTCCTCCAGGGAAGAAAACTATAGGATGTCGATGGGTTTATAAAATTAAAACCAAGAGTGATGGTACTCTTGAAAGATATAAAGCCCGTTTAGTAGCCAAAGGTTATGCCCAAGAATATGGGATTGATTATGAAGAAACCTTTGCTCCGGTGGCTCGTATGACTACTGTCTGAACCTTAATTGCCTTAGCTTCTATCAAAAAATGGTCTATTTTTCAAATGGATGTCAAAAATGCTTTTTTAAATGAAAAGCTAGTTGAAGAAGTATATATGGAACCCCCTCCTGGTCTAAGTATTCCTAAGGGTAAAGTCCTTCGCTTAGAAAAAGCTCTTTATGGACTTAAACAAGCACCAAAAGCTTGGTATGATAGGTTTAGTCGTGTTATGATTGATATTGGTTTTCAATTCTGTTTAACTGACACTGCTTTGTTTATTAAGAATTCTGATGCAGGGATCATTGTGCTTCTTCTCTATGTGGATGATATGATCATCACCGGAAGCGATAAACAGGGAGTTGAAACAATCAAAACACTTCTTAAATTTCATTTTGAAATAACTGATTTGGGTTTGTTGAGATATTTTTTAGGCATTGAAGTTGCTTATTCTCCTAGAGGATATTTATTATCTCAGACTAAATTTACTTTTGATATTGTTTTCAGGTCTGGTATTACTGATGATAAGAAAGTCGACACTCCAGAAGTTGTTAATGTTAAAATGAAGATTGATGATGGAGAACTTCTTGCAGACCCTACTCTTTACAGACAGCTTGTCGGGGCACTTTCCTATCTATCCATTATCAGACCAGATATAGCACATGCTGTTCATACAACAAGTCAATTTCAACATGCTCCTACTTCTGTTCATATGGGAGCAGTCATGCGTATTATCAGATACATCAAGTCCTCTCTTTCACGAGGACTTTTCTTATCTTCCTCCTCTTCTCTTGATTTAATTGCATATACTGATGCTGATTGGGAGGTGATCCCAATAATAGACACTCAACCACTGGCTTTTGTGTCTTTTTAGGGGAATCATTAATCTCGTGGAGGTGTAAAAAGCAGCAGAAGGTATCTCTCTCATCCACCGAAGCTGAATACAGAGCCATGGCAACCACGACCATGGAAGTAGTTTAGCTCCGACGACTGCTTGCTGACATGGGAGTTGAAGCAACAAAGGCTTCACAAATGTGTTGTGACAACAAAAGTGCGATCTATATTGCCAGTAACAGAACATTCCACGAACGCACCAAACACATCGAAATGGATTGTCACTACGTCAGAGAGGAATATCTACACGGGATAATTGATCTGCCATATGTCACTTCAGAATATCAGTTAGCAGACTTCTTTACAAAGCCTCTTGCTGCTCCCCGATTTCACTTTCTCTTAGACAAACTTTCGCTCATTGTACCGTAAGTTTGAGGGGGAGTGTTAAAATGTAAAATTGTACATATATGTATATATAATAATATTATATTATATATATAAATACATTTTTCATTTATGTAATTTCTGTAATTTTTTTCCTTTATTTTTATTTTTTGTCTTTATGTCATCTAGTTCAGTTTGAACTAGAATGACTGTTGCTAGTCAAGTCCTGTCCAGACTTGACTAGCAATAGAGCTGTTGGACTGACACAGTCCAACAACTCTTAATAGAGCTGTTGGACTGACACATTCCAACAGCTCTAAATAGAGCTGTTGGACTGTGCCCAACAGCTCTATTGAGTCCTCTTTCAGCTGTGTATATAAAGGGGTGCAGCCCCTCTTGTATTTTACTCCAATGCTTCTTAAGCAATTGGTTTTTCATATTAATAAAGAATACATTTTTATTTTTATTTTGTTTCCAGTTATACCCTTTTTAAGGGTTATGCTTTAGTGTCATTCTTGACACTTGCTCTTGTTAATCTAAGCTCTTGTTAATCTAAGCTCGTGGCTAACCTAATTTTATGGTCTTGGACTAACTTCTTTACTGCTACCCGTCCGACAAAGTGAGGGAACCCTTGCCTATTTGACACCACACCCGAGCGCCGGTGTGACGCGTCGCTTCCGGGCGACGACCTAGCAACCCTTGCCCATTTATCACTGCCTCCGGGCCTATAGAGTACAACGTGTCGCTCAGTAGGGAACGCCCTAACGAAATTCTCATATTGGTTCATATTCATAGGGTATGACTAAGTTTTTATGCTGGCTGTCACAGGCCTACCACAACCCTCCTCCTTTGTCCGGGCTTGGGACCGGCAATGTATAACTAAACAATTATACACAGGCGGAATATGACTAAATATATATGATCTCATATATATTTTCTGTTGGCCGTCTCGTATACATGGAGCTGATCATGTACATGAATCTGATTAACACATATATATTTTTGTTAGCCGATTCATGTACATGAAGCTGATCATGTACATGAATCTGATCAACACACTTTATATTTCTGATTAGCCAATTCATGTACATAAAACTGATCATGCACATGAATCTGATTAACATACTTCGATATTTCTGATTAGCCGATTCATGTACATGAATCTAATCAACATACTTTGATATTTATGCTTAGCTGATTCATGTACATGAAACTGATCATGGACATGAATCTGATCAACACACATCATATATCTGATTAGCTGATTCCTGTACATGAATCTGATTAATATACTTATTTTCTTATAACTGATCATGTACATGAATCTAATCAGTACACATATTTCTGTTAACCGATTCATGTACATGAATCTGATCAGAACACATATATATCTTTGTTAGCCGATTTATGTACATGAAGTTGATCATGTGCAGTTTGCAGTCAGCTGATCATGTACATGAATCTGGTTCTAAATTATATGCCTATCTATGTCAGTCGATTCACGTACATGAAGCTGATCATGTACATGAATCTAATCAAGAATTATGTACCTATATCTGTTAGCTGATTCATGTACATGAAGCTGATCATATGCATGTTTGCAGTCAGCTGATCATGTACATGAATCTGATCGTAATATATAATTTTATGTCAGTTGAATTCTTGTTAGCCGATTAGGTGCATAAATCTGATCCTAAACAGATCAGTTTGCAGTTTTATTGGCATAGGCGTGAAATTGGTTATAAATAGATGTTTGCATTATCTTTGATCATATGCATGACTCTGATCATATGCATAAATTAGATCTTGTATAGATCAATTACATGTATGTTGATTATATGTATAAATTTGATCATGAATAGTGTGGTCTGCTTTTTATATGCATATGTACGTGCTTGGCTAAATACCCGTTCTTTTTGTGTGTGAATGTGCATTGTGAACATAAATTGCGAAACTTTGTGTTTTATATTCACTAAAATTTTGCAATGACATGAATCACTTTTTGAGATTATGTTGGTGGTTATGTGTGAACCACTATGGGCTTACGTAGGCCAGGAGCATGTATTGCTCATGTGTTACTGAATTGTTTATGCATTGCAAAATGATTTTTAAAAATTATGGGGTTTTCTAAAATTTAATTACACTGTTACATTGTGAGGGCTAGGTCTTTAAATTGTTATTGCATGTTAATTTGTAAAACGGTTCTGATGTAAAGAACTTGAAATTGATTTAAATGGTAAAAAAGACCAAAATAATGTAATTATCCTCTTTCTTGATGTCCTTTTTACAATGTGAGAATCTTGGATAACGGTCATGAGAGACCATGAGGATACTAAAACTCTGTTTGTAATTGTGTCCTCAGAACTCGATGTGAGGTTCACGTTCCCCACCACGCTTTTAGGGAGCTTTCAACCATTTTTTTTGGGGGTGATGTTGACTCAACAATAGTTATCGGTATACCAAGAAAGTTGCATCAATGGATGTTGATTTCCTTGATGTCTCAGGATTAGGTGTTGATGCTTAATATTCTGATTGATGATGTTGATTCTTGATATCGGTCAGAGAACAAGTGTGGAACCCAATAATTAAAATACAAATTGTGTGTTAAGCTATAACTGGAAACTAACTAGAACCTCGAGAATTACGATCGTTTTGAGTATTCGTGGGTTTAAGAAAATGAAAATTAAATTTGTATGCATTTAATAGGGACATGCATGCAAAAATAACTCTAATAAATAACTTAAGAAGTTATTCATACATGTGCATTGAATTTGAATCATGCATCTTTTACTGTTCAACATTAGTTCAATGCATTTCTTAATATTTGATTTGGCATGATATTTGTTGAATGCTTGAATGGTAAATTAATTATGATAAATTATTGCTTGTGATTTCTTCTTAAATTTATGCTATTTTTTTACTGTTGGATTTTTAAAGGAATTCATACAAGGACTTCGATTCTTACCTATTTTCTTAAACTGTTTTCAGGCATAGGTGATTAGTGATGTGTAGGACTGGCTGGCTGGAGGACTCGAGGCTTGTGACTTTGTGCTTGGAGTTCTGACTTGTGCGCAGGATTTAGCTGGAGTCGATTTTATATTTTGACTTTTAACTTATTGATTTAATTAATGAAGTTTAATTTATTATTTTAAATTGATTTAATGCATGAAATGGTTATATTAAATCTGTGATGTACCCCTTGAGAGGTTTTCCGTAATTGTTATTTTTATTTTTACTATTTTTCGATGCTCTGTTGGGGTCATTACACTACTAAACAAGGGGATAAGAGTGTACAAGATGTTTATGGTCTCTTATCTCTTATTTGGGATGAGATGGCTATGTTGGAACCAAAATAAGAAAGTTCAACTATTGAGATGAAAAAATAAGTTGAAAGAAAAACTCTTCTCTTTTTTATATGGTCTTCGACCGAAATTTGAGCAACTTAGGTCTTTTTTGCTTCATAAGACTTCGGCTAAAGTATGTCAAGAAGAAACTAGATTTGGAATGCATAAGTCAAGTGATGAGATGCATGCCGTTTCATGACCCAAAAGCTTTATAAAGACTTATAAACCTATCATTTTGATAAAAAATTCAATGGAAAAGTATATAATAGGGGTGGATACAATGGGGGAGGTGTTAAAATGTATCATTCAATCTTTGTAATCTTATATATATTTTATATATATAAAGGATGATACATATACATGTATGGTATATATGCATATGTATCTTCCTAATTATATATATAAAATATATATTTCAATATTATTAGGCATAAGGGTAGTTTAGTCATTTTCCCTTTTTACGCATATTTCATTTGGAATATGTTTGTAATTTTATTTTTCTTTTTTATTTTATTCATTCTTGTGGTTTGCGCCACCTAGGGAAGCTCCCCAAAGAGTCGTTGGGGGCTCCCAACGACTCCTTTGGGAGCCCCCTATGTGGCTCCTCTCTTGTGTTATAAATAGGGGTCTCCCCCTTGTAATTTATGCACTCCTTTGGAGGAGCCTTTGCTCCATGTAATGGGTGTGTTACACCCTTCCTCTTTTCAATAATATCAACTTATGCCTTATAGGCATTTTTGCCCCTTTGTGGGTTTATGTGTTAGCACATTATGTGCTTGTGTCTTCCCCTTTAGTGGGTATATTCGCACTTCATGTGCATGTGTATTGGTTCATTATTGAACCTAATATATTCAAAGCCGTTTTCTTACATGGTATCAGAGCAAGGTTGGGATCGAGTTGCTCTTTGTTGCATTGGGAAGCGTGCTATTCAAGAAATTTTAAAGAAGAATGGTGAAGTTCTCGTTTCTCTCTTTTACTTCTTAAAATTATTTGATATGCATTATATTTCTTTAAGTATTATGCATTATGAAGAATTATATGTTTTTTCATATGTGTTTCTCTCTTTTGCTTCTTAAAAATGTTTGGTATGCATTATATTTCTTTAAGTATTGAGCATTATAAAAAATTAGATATGCTTTTGCATTTGTGTTCTCCATGTCATTATGAGTTTTGATTCTTAAACAATTCCATTAAACTTTTTATATTATTCTCTTTCGTATGTCTTTTCTTGAAAAATAAGTTTTTTAAAAGAAAGTTATGTTAGAAGTAAAATGTTTGTGAGAGATGTAGCATTGCTCACGTACTCTCATCATAATTATTTCATATTAAAGGTATGTGTTTACCCTCTAAAATGTCCTATATGAGGTTTTTTCATAATAACATGTGTCTTTGAAAAATGATGTTTTAGTTTCCTACCTAATGAGTTTTTTTTCATACGAGCAATGTTTGATTAAGAAGGCATTTTTATAATATCGGTTAAATTAAGTTTTAAAAATGATCTCATAAAATATGGTTATTCTCTTTTCATTCTTCAATTCAATTTCAAGAATATGTTTTATTATAAGATTTATGGTCTTCATTAATGTTGCATACTTATTAAATATGTTTTAAATATTTCATGTTGTGTTTATTTAAAACATATTCATGCCATTGGTTATAATCTATTAAGTCATATATTGTTATGAATTTTTGTTTATAGATTTATGCCATAACGCAATCCTAGTATTCTCTTTGGGGATTTTCTCCACTTTAATAAAGTTTTCCCTATTCTTTTCGTATGTATCCTCATTTGAGAATTTTGTTTGTTGGATCTCTCTTTGAGAGGCCTTTTTATCCTTGTGAATCTTCTTATGAGTATATACTCTTTGAGAAGATTTCATGATTGTTATAAGCTTCTTTTTAATATTGGTTTTTTATGAGATTTTTTTAATATTACCATCTTTGTGAAAGCTTGAGAGGCTAAAGCATTTGCTCCTTTTATACATGCATTATTGCATGTTTGCTATTATTATGCTTTTTGCGTATTTTGTTCAAGTGTTATGAGAGTGTCTTTGTACACTTCTTTTATAAAGTATTCATGCTTGTATGCGTATTGTCTATTCATAGACATTTTCACATGGTACTCTCTTTTCAATAAAGAGATGATATATATTGCCTTCCTTAGGGCTTGTTTTGTCCCTTAGTGGACTTATGAGATTGTTTCTTTTATCATTATAAGTGCTTTCGCAATTTCTTGTTACATGTCCTAAATTTGCTCATTTAAGATTATTGTCATTCTACGTCTTGGTATGCATATAATTGCAATTTATAGAGGCTTGATTTGATTCTTGGATTATTCTAAATTCGTCCTCACAACATGACATTGCTTAAATATTTCATGTTGTGTTTATTGAGTCTTTTGATAATCATCATGATTGAACATAATTTCGTATTTATGCAAAATTATTATAAGGATATTGTTGTGATTAATTATGTTGGATCTTTGAATCGGCCCTCTTTGTAAAATCACATATTTGAAAAATGATTTCCCTAAGTGTTCATTGCCTTTTTATGACATTTATTTTTATCCACCACAAGTTATATAATGCATCAATCCTTTTTTATGGCCTTATTGTTATATTAGAGATAATTGTTGAGGTGAGTTAAGGGCACCTTGTGTTATGTCATTTTAGATTGTCCAATTACCATATTAAAGATGGTTGTTGAGGTGAGTTATGGGCACCTTAGGACTCTAGAATGATTTGTTATATGATCTCTAATTATGAGTGTGTCACTCGTTTTCTTTTGGCCATTGATCTTATGAATGCTCTTATTTATATATAAATGTGATGGATATATGGTGTCTTGGAACTTTAAATGTTTTAAGGTATATTTAATTCAAGGGTGTTGGGGATTATTGCCCAACCTTTTATTTCTTATAAATCTTATGAGTGCATTTGCACATTTGTGATTTCGTGTCTTGTGCTTTTGTGCACAAGTGTTCTTGTTGTGCGTATGTGCACAAGTGTTCCAAGTGTTCTTGTTGTGCGTATGTGCACAAGTGTTCCAAGTGTTCTTGTTGTGCGTATGTGCACATATAAGGTTTTATTTATATGTTTGTCATTACAAAGTTTTATTGCCTCAAAAGTCTTTTCCTCTTATACCTCTTATCTAAGTGTCATCATATGTAGACAAGACATTATTACACCATTGTGTGTTGGTAGCCCTTTGTTGGCTTTGCTCTCTTGGTCTAGTAGCTGAACACACTTGTCTTGAGTGTTATTATATGTAGACAAGGCACGTTGATTCACACCATGGTGTGTGATTTTAGTCCATGTTGGCATTTGTGTCTTTGTTCTAGTCGCTGAGATGTATGCCTATGGTTGACTTCTTTCACTCATTTCAAGTGCCATTTTATATAGACAAGAGATGTATTGTGTTTTAGCCTATGGTTGGCTTGATACTCTTGTTCTAGTAGCTGAACATACTTGGTCTTGAGTGTATTTTTACGTAGACAAGAGATGCTTTTGGTCCATGTTGGCGTGTATTCTCTTGGTCTTATCGTTGATGCACTCATTTCAAGTATTATTACATGTAGACAAGAGGTTCTTTTACACACCGTTGTGTGTGTCCTTGGCCTTTAATGGCATTATATTTATGTTCTTGATCTAGTAGCTTACACACTTGATTTGTGGGTTTTGGAGGACTAATGAGGTAGTTGCTTGTAATTGATGAATTATTATTGAAATTTGTGAAATTTCATTCATATTTTATCTTTTTAAGATACAAGTGAATCATATCATTAATATGCATATTTTAAAATCAAATTGATTTTTTGGTCACCTTTATATTTGATATGCAAAATGAGTTTTTGTAATTGCAATCATTTGAGTGAGATGTTCCTAAATGTGTAAGGTTCTCTACTCAAATAACTCTCATTATTTTGCCTCTTAAGTGGACTTAAAACCTTTTTGAACTGTTGTGTTTTATACACTCTTTTGAGCATTTTCCTCTTGAAATCGCTTTCAAAGGACTTGCTAAAAATAAAAAACACTTGTCTTTCTATCTTATCGGTTCATATTACTTGACTAAAGTATGATTGGAGCATGATCATTAATGACTCTTTTAGGTGTTGATTCATTTCATGATATTATATGCATATGCTCATTATGACTTTTTGGCCTTCATTCAATAAATTATGTGCAACTTATGCCTCTTCGTAGGCTTTTTGTGGTGTCCCTTGTGGACCATTATGTTATTCCTCGTTATGAGGTTGTGTTTGTCCAATGTTGGACTTTATGAATGCATTATGCATTCTTGTCATTTGTTTCCGCTCCCTCTTCAACGTGGTATATGATTATGAAAAATTGATTTGCATACATAAGTAATTATCTTGTTCCATCAAATCCTGTGATGAATTATGCATAGAATATCTTTTTGCACCATTATTTTTGGATGAATTATATGATATGATTTTATGGTTAATTCATCTTATTTGGAATATTTCACTTGATTAAAGTGCAAAGATATCTTTTACTTGGACCTCTTCTTGATTTGTTCCACAAGATCTTGAAGATGAGAGGAAAAGAAGTACCTTGGATAGATCATGAAAGATGCTCATCGTTAAAGACTTTGGAGGAAGACTTTTGCAAATTTCAATGGCATTCGGACTGAAGGCTCTTGAAGCCTTGAGATTCTTTCTCTTGTATTCTTCAATCTTTTCGTTCCCCCACGCAAAGTTTGAGGGGAGGTGTTAAAATGTATCATTCAATCTTTGTAATCTTATATATATTTTATATATATAAAGGATGATACATATACATATATGGTATATATGCATATGTATCTTCCTAATTATATGTATAAAATATATATTTCTCTATTATTAGGCATAAGGGTAGTTTAGTCATTTCCCCTTTTTACGCATATTCCATTTGGAATATGTTTGTAATTTTATTTTTATTTTTATTTTTTATTTTATTCATTCTTGTGGTTTGCGCCACCTAGGGAGACTCCCCAAAGAGTCGTTGGGGAGCCCCCAACGGTCACAAATGTGACCGTTGGAGGCTCCCAACGACTCCTTTGGGAGCCCCCTATGTGGCTCCTCTCTTGTGTTATAAATAGGGGTCTCCCCCTTGTAATTTATGCACTCCTTTGGAGGAGCCTTTGCTCCATGTAATGGGTGTTACACCTTTCCTCTTTTCAATAATATCAACTTATGCCTTATAGGCATTTTTGCCCCTTTGTGGGTTTGTGTTAGCACATTATGTGCTTGTGTCTTCCTCTTTAGTGGGTATATTCGCACTTCATGTGCATGTGTATTGGTTCATTATTGAACCTAATATATTCAAAGCCGTTTCCTTACAGGAGGATATAAGAGAGGATGCAAGGGTAGTAAAATTATTTATCAATATTGTAAAGAACCGGGGCATATAATGTCGGATTGTCCTGAAATAAAAAAAGTGGCTACGATAAGTGAAGAGTCTCCAATACAAAAAGTGGCTACAACAACAACCAAGGTCATGTAGATGAGATCCTTACTTGCAGACATGGGTATTGATGTTTCAGAACCTTCAAAGTTGTGCTGTGATAATAAGAGTGCCATATAAATAGCCAATAATCATTCATTTTGTGAACGAACGAAGCATATTGAGATGAAGTACCACTATGTTTGAGAAAAATACTTGAAGGAGACAATTACTTTACCATATGTTCAGTCCAAGTTTCATATTGCGGACCTTCCTCTACTACAATTTTTGTTTCTTAACAAATTTTCAGTAATGTCAGCGTAAGTTTGAGGAGTGTTAAAATACATTGTATATATCTGATATACATATATTTATATAGTACATGTATATCAGGGGCATTTTGGTCTTTTCCTATCCTATAATAAATATGGTCTAATAGGGGTGGTATTGTCTTTTTTATTTTTTCTGTTTTTTGTATTTTAGTCAAAGATGACTGTTGGGAGGCAGTCCTACTAGCCGTTGGACTGCCTCCTTCTATTGTATGTAAGATATGCTTTTTACAAGCATATGTGTGGTGTTAGAAAAATATTTATTTTTCCATTGAGCTCTTGTGAGATTGTGTTCTTGTGTGACTCCTTTGTGAGATTGTATTTGACCCAATATTCGTCTTTGTGTGTTTGCGATCTCTTGTAGCCCCTTGGTGGCGTTTCATTGTGATTGTTATTCGGTTTATTTCAAGGAGCTCTTCAGGGTTGGTTAGAGATCCAAAATTATCCTTGATTACCCAGGCCAGGTTGTGGATTGAGAACCATAAGTGTATTTGTTGGATTTGAGGCAGAAATTTTGCTCTTTGACTGATTAATCCAACTGACATTGGATTATAAATTTTGAATAAGATGATGAGATTTTCCTTTCGATGTTCTTTCCTTATATTCTGTTTTGCTTTTGTTTTGGTTTTCTCTCTCTTTTTTCTTCCTATGGATAGATATAGGAAAAATTCCAACTTAAAGATATCATGACATCGTCAACGTACCTGTTAACTTCCTGATCGACTTCGTTGATGCCCCTGAAAGGAGAGGAGAGAGGAGAGAGGAGGCTGCGGCAGTTGCACATCAATCTTCAACCATGCATGCCCTATTCCTTGACTTAAGTTTATAACATCCAGATCGGGTCGGGTTTGTGACTCTTCAGTCCAGACCCAATATTAATAGATATACGGGTCCAGATCTGGACCCGTATATACCTTAACAGTCCAGTCTCAATAGTCTCCCTCAAGTTGTGCATGGTTTTGTAACATGGCAACTTGTTCTTCGAAAACCAAAAATGGATGCTAGTAAGGCCCTTAGTAAACAAATTTGCCACTTGATCATCCGTGGGAACATAAGCTGGTTCAACTTCTCTATCTTTGATCTTTTGCCGAACGAAGTGTTGATCAATCTCTATATGTTTGGTACGACTGTGATGAATGGGGTTGAAGGCAATTTGTATGGCACTCTGATTATCACAAGAGATTCGTGGGCATAATAGACTCTCCAATCTCAGTCAAAAGATGTTTCAACCATGTAGCTTCTGCTGTAGTAGCCGCCATAGATCGGTACTCAGCTTCTGTGTTAGATCATGCAATGGCACGTTGTTTCCTGCTACTCCATGCTATCAAGTTCCTGACAAGAAAAGCACAATATCCAAAAACTGATCGCTTGTCATCTGGATCTCCTGCCCAATCTGCATCTGTGTAAACATCCACTTGATGTCTCTCCCCTTTGATCTTGGACCGATTATAAACTAGACCATCTCTAAGAGTTTCTTTTAAATATTCGAGGAATTCTCTTAACAACATTCATATGCTCTGTTCGTGGGTCATGTATGAATTGTGACACTTGATTCATTGCATACACAATGTCTGGTCTAGTGAAGGTAAGGTATTGAAGCATACCAACAAGGCTATGATATTGTCTGGAGTCTTTATATGGTTTCCCATCTTGAGAACTGAGCTTGTGATTCAATACACTAGGAGTGGATAGTGGTTTACAATTTGTCATGCCTGTCTTTTCCAATAGATCCAAGGTTTATTTGTGTTGAGTTAATGAAAGAGATCCATTCTGTCTATCCACTTCAACTCCCAAGAAATAACGCAAGACTCTCAAATCTTTCATTTTAAAATGCCGACTCAATAAGTCCTTGGTGGCTTTTATGTGTTTATCTGAATTTCCAGTAATAATAATGTCATCCACATATATAAGATTCAAGGTACGTACCTGACGATTACAAAAGATAAACAAAGAATGGTCGAGGTGGGAACGTATGAAACCATATCGTTGAACTTCAAGAGAAAAATTGTCAAACCAAGAACGAGAAGCCTGCTTTAACCCATAGATGGCTCTTCGTAGTTTGCAAACATGTGTGCTGGGGCTGTATTCTGCATAACGAGAGGGTTGTTCCATATACACCTCTTCTTTCAGGCTACTATGGAAGAAGGCATTTTTGACATCAAGCTGACTAAGAGTCCATCCATACTGGACTGACAAAGACAAGATTAATCAAATAGTTCTCTCATCTTGACCACAGGACTAAAAGTCTTATCATAATCTTGTTTATATTGTTGCGTGAAACCCTTTGCCACCAATCTTGCCTTGTAGCGCTCAATGGATCCATCAGGTTTATACTTTATTTTATACACCCATTTAAACCCTACAACATTTTTGTCTGATGGTCTAGGAACAATCTCTCAAGTTCCACACTCATGTAAGGCTTTTATTTCCTCGTTCATGGCTTCAACCCATTTAAGTGACATAGATGCTTGAGCAAAGCTAATAGGTTCATCTTGTTTTTCAATCTGGGAGATGAACAACTGTAAGTCTGTAGAGAAATTGTTATAACTGACCCATCTTTCAATAGGGTGGCGAATCCTCTCAGGTCTTCTAGGTTGCGCATCAGTTCGCTGAGCATTATCTTTATTCCGCCGTGCATAGACAGCTCCTTGAAACTTGGTAACATCTGAAATGGTAGGCATACTGTCCTGAGTATTTGGTGATTCTTCCCTTTGTAAACACACATCAGTTTTATTTTGTTCAGCCTGTATGGAATGACATGAGGAAGCATCGTGTTTGACCATTTGATCGAATACCTCAGCAACAAGCCATGGCTGATAACCGTCATCATCCACGCTGTGTTCTTCTACCCTTCTTGAGCTCTCGGTATGAGTTTCATCAAACACAACATTTCGTGAGACTATGATTCGATGAGCAGTAGGATCATAGCAACGATAACCTCTGTACTGATCAGCGTAACCAACGAACTTACACTTGCTTGCCTTGTTCTGGAACTTGTCACGTTGGGAACTGTCAATATGAACATAACATACACAACCAAACACTCACAATTTATTATAATCCAGGTGAGTCTCAAGGAGTGTAAAATAAGGAGATTGATTTGCAAGCAATTTCATGGGTAGTCGATTTATGATGTACACAATAGAATGAAAAGCTTTCGTCCACAAGCTTAAAAGAACATGAGTACCATGTATCACGCTCAAGGCACTTTCTACGATATGCCAATATTTTCTTTCCGCCACACCATTTTGTTGCGGCGTGTGTGGACAAGATATTCAGCGACTTATTCCATTATCCTGCAGGAATTCAGTAAATTCCTTTGATAGATACTCTCTCCCACCATCACATTGGAAATGTTGGATTTGAGATGCAAATCGATTACTAATTAAGGCATAAAATGCACGAAAGAACTTGAACACTTTAAATTTGTGTTTCATAAAATAGATCCAAGTATACTTGTAATAACTATAAATAAAAGTGACATAATAGCGACTGCCCGACAAAGAAAATTGTGGGGAAGGTCCCTAAATATTAGAATAGATAATTTCAAAAGGCACAGAAGCTCTTTAATTTATTGAGTGAAATGGGAGAACATGACTCTTACATAAATGACAACTCGGACAAAGAGAAATATCAGACTCACTATTCAAACTAGATTGTGGAACAAGCCCACTAGACACAAGTCTTTCAATGAATGAACGATTACAATGACCCAAACGATGATGCCAAATGTCTGACTTATTACACTGACACTAGGGGTGGCAAAATCTGACCTGACCCGCCAACCCGCTTCTTAGCCGGGTTAGGGTTTGGCTTAAACAGGTTCGTGTCGTAAACGGGTCGACCTGCCTAACCCGTTTATTAAATGGGCCGTGTTCGTGTTAGGGGTATGCCAACCCGCCAACCCGTTTAATAAACGGGTTAGGCGGGCGGGTCAACCCGTTTACACGAACCCGTCAACCCGCAACCCGTATATATATATATATATATATATATATATATATATATATATATATATATATATATATATATATATATACTTATATAAACTTATCTAACCCTAACTCCTAACTTTACACTTTAGTCACCCACCTAACTCCTTCCTACCCATTCGCATTCGAGAGCCCGAGACCTCTCCTCTCCAGTGGTGGTGTGCGCCTGTGCGGTTATCATGCCTATGTTATCGGGTCGACCTGTTTAATAAATGGGTCGCCGTGTCATGTAATCGTGTCGTGTCAACTCAACCCATTTATTAAACGGGTTAACCGTGTTGTGTCGGGTTACCTGTTTAATAAATGAGTCATGTTTGTGTTTGCCACATCCGACCCGTTTAATAAACGGGTCGTGTTCGTGTTGAGGTATTTTGACCCGCCGACCCGACCCGATTGCCACCCCTAACTGAGACAGACTAAGACAATCCTTGAATGATACTGGTTGAATTGGCTGTGACTTTATTGGAGCAGCACGAACAATATGAGATTCCTTGATGACATACATATTTCTCTGTCGTTTTCCTTCAATGAGCGTCTTCTTTGTGAGAAGATCCTTGACACACACATGAGTAAATTCGACAGAAGAGTTAGTATCATCAAAAAGTTTGGAAACAGAAACAATATTTTTAACAATACTGGGTGAGTGATAAACATTAGATAAATGAAGTGAAGAGTTTGAGAGTGGAAGAGAAACATTTCCAACATGAGAGATAGGATGAAGGGCAGCATCTCCTGTTTTAATACTAAATTTGCCACGATAGGGAATGAGTTGAGAAATCTTACCAGCATCACCTGTCACATGTGCAACAACTTCAAAGTCAATGTACCAAGTTCTCTGCTAAGTCTGCTTAAAACTTAACTCGGAAAGAACAGAAATCAAAAGATTCTTCACATTCTCCTTTTCATCTCTTGCTTGTCCTCTAGTGGAAGCCTCAGTACCATTAAATCTACCTTTGTTTTACGGATTATGCCAACAATTTGCCTTAATGTGCCCCCTTTTATTACACTGAAAACACGTTGGTATATGTCTAGAAGATTGGTTCTCTGGAAGTGGGTTAGGTGACACGTTAGGCGTGGGAAGAAGCCCGCGACCTCCTTGATTACCTCTTTCCTGGCCACGTCCACCCCGAAAGCCTCCACGTCCTTGCTCTGCCACCATGCCTGTGACCAGAACCTCATGATTGTTATTTTGAATAAGTTCCTCACCTCTAATGGTAACTTCATACTGCAGTAGTTTCGCCCACATATAATCAAAGTTAGGCAATGAAGGAAGGTATATAAGAGAGGTGACCAACATGTGGTAGTCGGATCCAAGGCCATTCAGCTCTTGTTGAACTTTCTCTTTGTCAGGAACGACACAACCCACCATCGCTAATTGATCTATGATGCTCTTGACTTTGTTCATGTATTATGTAACCGATAAGTTGTCTTTCTTCAAGAGCTGAAACTCTCTCTTTAAACGAAAAATCCTAGCGTCTGAAATCTGTGAATAGGTCTGTGCAAGTATCTGCCATAGTTCTCTGGCTGAACATTCATCTAGAATAGGCACCAATACCTCTTGTGAAAGAGTAGGTAATATAAGCCACGACAGCCTGATCTTTTCTTTTCCATGTTGAAAACTCTGGATTGCAAGCTAGTTTGTTAGAGACTTCTCCTTTATTATCTCGCTCTTCCTGCAGGATAAACTTAGGTGGTGCATGGATCGTTCCATCGAGGTGATCAGAGAGGTCCAAACTACGAATAAAATGCAAAATTTGCCTTTTCCAGGTCAAGTAATTGGAATTGTTCAATTTCTCATAAGGTATGAAAAATTGCTCAACAATGCAATGATCCAGCAACCCAGACTTGTTCGGGCTCTTTTTTATTTTTTTGCGGACAGCCTTCAGAAATGTTTTTCAGAAATCGTGATTTGGAACAGTTACAAATATGATTCAAAGGAGGAAGACAAAAAAAAATTATCAACTCATGCTTTAAGATATATGCTGTGACTTAAAAAAAAATCGTCGATCAACGATGTATGCAGGGAAGGAACAACCTTTGATTTAAGAGAATTCAGATGTGAAATGAGAGTAGAAGAGAAAAGAGCAGCCTTTGATATGTTCAGATCAGTTTTGACGTTGGAAGGGAAATAGAATTTGACACATTCAAATTAGAATTTTTTTTGTTTAATCTCCTTTCAAATGTTAGGATCTGGTTTGAATGGTCAGATCCGACATTCAATCAAAGAAGCAGAAGAAGATCAGGTTAACGAGATAAAAAAAATGAGAAATCTGAACGAGAGGTGAGAATAGGAGGAGGATAAAGGGAGAAGGAGGGGAATCAGACGCTATCGTTAAAAAAAAACTGAACGAGAGGAGATAATAGAGGAAGGAGGGGACAAGGGTAGAAGAAGGGAAACTCGACCTGGTTGATAGGCCTCGACCTTCTCTGATACCATGTTAGAAATCATGCACGTACCTGTTAACTTCCTGATCGGCTTCGTTGATGCTACTGAAAGGGGAGGAGAGAGGAGGCTGCAGCAGTTGCACATCAATTTTCAACCACGCGTGCCCTATTCCTTGACTTAAGTTTATAACATCCAGATCGGGTCAGGTCTGTGACTCTTCAGTCCAGACCCAATATTAAGAGATACGGGTCTAGATCTGGACCTGTATATACCTGTACAGTCCAGTCTCAATACTCTCTCTTGGCAAACAAAATCTAATATGAATGAAATAATTTTCATATTGTTCTACAGTAATTTTTGTAAAACGTTTCCTACTTGTTTTCTATACATATTTCTTCTTCCCATTCTTTCCACATTTATAATTCTGATAATCTTCCTGAGAAGGAAACACATATGTTTTCATATTCACTCAAGAAATTTTCATATTATTGACTATGAATTGAAATTAAAGACTCAGAATAATCACTTTCTTATTAATGTAAGACCCTTGTGGAAGTTGTAGTTGTGATTTCAGTTTCTGTCTTGTCTATGAATGTAATGTTGGGTATTTTGCTTGATTGCTATTAGGCATCGTTCTTTTTCCGGAAGCAACAATTCCTTTTAGAGTTATTCAACCAAGATCCATAGCAGCCGTGGAGAGGGCAATGAAACAGGTTGATGCTCCTTATATAATTGGTGTGGTATGTTCTTAGTCTCTGGTTGCAGACCGTTACCTACTTCAATTATGTTTGTCCTCTTTTTTCTTTTCCTTCTGCATGATTTGATATGCATATGCTGTAGGTTCGTGTTCATAGATCACCTACTGATGGACTCCGTTTTGCATCGGTTGGGACAACTGCAGAGGTATGATTTGGCTGCTCCTTTAGATTGTCTTCTATTGTGGTATGTTTATGTCATAGGCTCAAGGCATGTCTTTGTTGTGATTTGATACTTCAAGTTCAAGGATGAAGTCAGTTGTCTTTTACTTAATATAACAACATGCCATAATTGCAGTGTACATATTCTCATCAAGTGGTGCTATTTTTAGTTTTTTTTTCATGGGTTGTTATTACACCATGTAGGTTTTTATAATTTTACATGTATAAGAGGGAAGGAAAAGAAAAACCATTCTACTTGACAACATACTTCAGCTTGAGCTTGACAAACCTTCTGCCTCGAGATGTGTGCTCATAGCTTTCTTGAAGGAGAAGAAATGGATTGTGACCTTCTATCTAGGTCACGTCTTGTTATATATATTAGGTGATGGTGAGTTGTTACAAAAATACCCCTACATACAAAAGAATAAATGTTGTATGTATTGTACGATACATATCGTTACTATAAGGAATAGCAATACGATATGCACTGGTGTATTGCAATATGACTGCATATAGTACGATACACCGTATCGTACGATACAGGGTCACCACACTTAAAAAAGGGCTGAATCGTAATTTTCCAGTTTTGAGTTTTAAAGACCTCTCGAAGGCTGACTCCCTCATTTGAGTAGAAGCCATTAGAGAGGTATCCACACACCTTAGGACTCATGAGAGCGATTTGGGGGCCAATTCGTGCGCAAGGGAATGACTTGTGGTTTGCTAAAGTAAAAGTGTATTTTCACTATTTTTTCACTCAAGGAAATGAGTTAAGATAAAAAATCTTTATTATGAGTAAAATTACAAAATTATCCTCAGAATTTTTTTTGCCTTGAGAGGCACTGCCACTCTATACCCCCCCCCCCCCGCATATTCACGAAAATTAAAGATTTATATCAAGGTAGAAATTAGGCTCCACACTTCCCCAACAAAGATGACATCAGATGATCCGACATAACAATGGAAAACTCAAGTAAAGAGTGAAAACCAATTTAAAACCGAGTGCAACTATTGCCATAATATATTTTTTTATGTAGTATGAAAATTTGCCTAATTGCAAGATATTTAATATTTTGCGTTGTTTTTGTGAGATAATTGATGTTTGATGATGTCTTAGCTCATGAAGACATAAATGCTTCATATGCAATTTTATAGTTGTATTTTATGCAATTCATCATTGTTTCATGTGTTCTGATTTTTTAGAATTTTTGCTAGTTTTTTTTTCATGATTTTTTGGGTTTTTTAATTTTTTTATTAAAAATTATGATTTTTTATGATATGATACGATATGTATCTTTTTTTGGGCCCGACCTATATGAGTAATGATACGATACTTACAATACAACACAACACAATAATACATAAGTGACATAAGTATTAAGAACTAACGACTTCTCTAACATGCCCCATCAAATTGTACATGGGTTATAGATTGTCCTGGCCCGATCTTTTGGAATGGGGCATGTGCAGTGCAGAGCTCTATTGAGTGGAAAATGCATCGAGTGTAGGAAACACGCAGTATGTGTTCGCTTGATCGGTGATGTGTGGTGGTAGCAGGGCATGTGATAGACATCGGTATCGTCGTTAGTGCATCGTTGTGTGGCGGTACAGACGTAGAACGTTGTTCGGTTAAGCAATGCCAGTGGATCAGAGGATGTTGCCTTTGGAGATTTGCTTAAGGACCTCTTGGCTTGCAAGATGTCCCATGCGTAGCGGTTGGACGCACAGTGGTGCGTGTGGGTTAGGGTTAATTCTCCTAAGAATCACCTTAGGTGATTCCAACCGAGAATGGTGACTCAGGGCTAGACGAGTGAATGCCTAGGCACCGACGAATGAGTCTGGGTGGTGTTCTTCGCTATGGTGTTCAATCATTAACTCGTCTTCGGACTAGGGGCCGCAAGGTCTTGTTCCTTCAGTGGCGAGGTTTTGTTATGTCGTGCGCATGGAGCTGCAATACGCTTCATAGCACGCAAGGCTAAGGTAAAGTTTGTGCCTCTTTCGGAAGTGATAGATGGTATGAGATGGCTATGCACTAAGCGACATGAACTACATGGAATGCACATTTGAAAATGCGCTTGATCAACTTCCGCTAGGCAGCTGTGCACGGGGTGGTGCGCAGGGCCAATGAAAACGATTCACCACATGAAAATATGTTGGTACGCGGCCTTTGGCCGTTAGGCTGGCCAGCTTGGGCAGCTTAGCGCGTTGCGGGTTTGCGAAGCATTTTATGCCCGTGACAGAGCAATAGAAAGACTTGCGACGATAAGGAAGGACCGTCCCGCCGCACTGGCTTATTGAAAAAAGTAAGCCTTTGACAAATTGGCATCAGAGAAGAAAGATTCACGGAGACCTTGTTCTTTATTGTGTGTGACACTGAAGATGACAACGATGGTTTATTTTGGTTACGTAATTTTGCGCAGCTGAAGTGTGGTTGGCCGAGAACAAAAGCAAGATATTGGCAGGATGGTATGGGACATCTTGTCTATGATAAGTAGAAGTGTAAGGTTGTTGTTCAGTTGGCTAAGGGAATGTAGATAAGCCAAAGATTCCTACCAGTTGTGCGTTAGGCTCACAGGTGGAGCGTGATGTTTACCTTGTGCATGCAGAGAATGCACATTGGATTCCACTGGATGGATTCGCACCTTTGGGTATGGGAGACTCAACTAAACTTGTAAATTCTCTCCCAAGATTGTGGGTCAGCGGAGTGTGCACGTTGAGCAGAAGGCTCATTGTTTTGATCCCTTGAGTTGGCATATCTTCAATGGATTGCGCGTGTAGAAAATGTTGTTGTTCGTGGCTCGTTGGTTCCTGCGGGAACGTTTTGCTGACTTTGAGAGAGAGTACGACGTGCTGGCTTCAGGAGTGGAGTGCAACATTGGGGCAAAGTGCCATTGTGAAGACGAGTGCCCAGGAAGACACTTTGAAGGACCGTATTGGGGTGATACGTAAGCAGGCGTCCCCCACTTGAGGACTAGTTTGGACTGTTAGAAAACCGCAAGTTGGTGCTTAAGGGAGTTGATATCCCTGCGGCACGCATTGGTGGTCGTCTTTCTCTGAGATGACCACGAAGGGCTTGGACTTGCCCTTGCTGGGGTTGGAAGATACCCCAGCCATGAGCATCAAGACGACAAGTTTGTCGTGCGGACGAGGATGATCCGTTTGTGTTTGAAACTGCACTGGGTCTCGCAAGCATAGAATGCTCGATGTTGATAAAGCAGAAAACCGTTGTCTAAGTGATCGAAGGTGCATTAAGGAATGCGACTTGGCGTGTTAGAGGTTGCGGCGATGGTGGATGTAATCCAGAACAAGTTGATTAGGCTGAAGAAAAAGAGCAAACCAAAGATAAGTACAAAGAAAAACTGACATATTAGTGAAGACCTCGTTCTTACCTGCACCAGCATTGTCGAGGACAACAATGGTTTTGGGTGGGGGAGAATGTCCTGGCCCGATCTTTCGGAATTGGGCATGTGCAGTGCAGAGCTCTATTGAGTGGAAAATGCATCGAGTGTAGGAAACACGCAGTATGTGTTCGCTTGATCGGTGATGTGTGGTGGTAGCAGGGCATGTGATAGACATCGGTATCGTCGTTAGTGCATCGTTGTGTGGCGGTACAGACGTAGAACGTTGTTCGGTTAAGCAATGCCAGTGGATCAGAGGATGTTGCCTTTGGAGATTTGCTTAAGGACCTCTTGGCTTGCAAGATGTCCCATGCGTAGCGGTTGGACGCACAGTGGTGCGTGTGGGTTAGGGTTAATTCTCCTAAGAATCACCTTAGGTGATTCCAACCGAGAATGGTGACTCAGGGCTAGACGAGTGAATGCCTAGGCACCGACGAATGAGTCTGGGTGGTGTTCTTCGCTATGGTGTTCAATCATTAACTCGTCTTCGGACTAGGGGCCGCAAGGTCTTGTTCCTTCAGTGGCGAGGTTTTGTTATGTCGTGCGCATGGAGCTGCAATACGCTTCATAGCACGCAAGGCTAAGGTAAAGTTTGTGCCTCTTTCGGAAATGATAGCTGGTATGAGATGACTATGCACTAAGCGGCATGAACTACATGGAATGCACATTTGAAAATGCGCTTGATCAACTTCCGCTAGGCAGCTGCGCACGGGGTGGTGCGCAGGGCCAATGAAAATGATTCAGCACATGGAAACGCGTTGGTACGCGACCTTTGGCCGTTAAGCTGGCCAACTTGGCGCGTTGTGGGTTTGCGAATCATTCTATGCCCGTGACAGAGCGATAGAAAGGCTTGCGGCGGTAAGGAAGGACCGTCGCGCCACACTGGCTTATTGAAAAAAGTAAGCCTGTGACGTAGATAACCATGTGCAATATGCTTTTAAGGTTCCAATGTATGGCACATGATAGTGGCTTAGTTAATAAATCAACCACTTTGTCATCTCCCTTGATACACATGGGCTTAATTCCCTTTGTTAAAATGTTAATTCAATCCAACATGCTTCATTTTCCCATGTTGAATGAGTTTTGTAGCAATAGTCGCAACACTCTTGTTATAAAAAACAGTAGAGACCTAGATATAGGCTGACATAATGACGTAAGAAGATGCCTAATCCACAAAAATTAGGGTTGCAGACAAAATCAAAATCAAAATCAAAATCAAAATCACAGACTGATATATATTTTTAAACTGCGAATACAAACCAGATCACAGATTGATATAGATATATATCAGGGCTGCAAACAAAATCAAAATTGCAGACCGATGTATATATTTTAAGCTGTGAATACAAACCAGATCATAGACTGATATAGATATATATACCTGGACTGCAAACAAAATCAAAATCATACTCCTATATATATACTGTGAATCTTGTTCAAGAAGGCAGAAAAAATCTCAGTCACAGAAAAACACAGATTTATGCATCAAGAACACAAAAAATACAGGTTTATGCATCAATAACGCATAAAATACAAGATTATACATGCAAAAAATCGCAGATTCGATTCCCCCTTAAACCTATGCGATTTAGCCTATGCTAAATCCTCGTTCTATCTCAAAAAGAGAAGAACCCGTACCTTTTTGCTTGTAGATCTACGAAAAAAAAGGAAAAGGAGGAGGCGTTGGAGAGAAAGCTCTGCTTTCTTTCTTTTCTTCTCTTTCTCTCCCTTTCTCTTTGAGAGGGAGAGGTTGTCACGCCCCCCTTATTATAGCCACACTAGGACTCCCCATATGGGGGATGTCCCCAATTTTGAGAGGGCGAGGGGGTCACACCCCCTTATTATAGCCACACTAGGACTCCCCATATGGGGGGATGTCCCCTAGCGTTTTAGAATTAGAAGAGTTCTATTAAAATAGAAACTCTTCTAATTCTCACCTCTTTATATATATCTACATATGTATATTGAAATATATCTTAGTTAAAATAAATAGTTTTTCTTTTTTTAAAAAATAAATTAGTTTACCTTAGCACACAGGGATTATGGATCTTGGCAATGGGTCTAAGATCCATATCACTATGGATCATGGATCTTGGCATCAGGTCCAAGATCCATATCAAGATCCACTTAACGCCCACAACTATATACATATTATATCGATTTCAATAAAAAATACATTCCTTTAATAAAATTTACATTTATTAAATTTTAAAATTAAGGAAAATTTGAGAGATGTTACAATTCCCATGCTTTGTTGACATGCTCAAATTTGGTGAGACCAAAGCACTTTTTAATATCCACACTATTGCTTAGCCAAGACATAATTTTAGCATGCCCCATTTTTCACTCTTTCCACCTTTTCTCATATGTAGTTGTGAGGACTAGTTTAGGTTCTCGATCAAAACCATCAACTAAACCCCACAATCCCTTTCCCCATATGTGGTGCTTCATTATTAAAGACTACATTGGAAAGTTAGTATCATTGAGTTTTATGGGTATGACAGTGACTTTCTTATTGTTGTCCTTTCTTATAAAAGAAGAGAAAAAGATGAGAAAAAGAATAAATGAGAAAGAATAGAGAAATATTACGAGCACACCACCACGATCACACGAGCCAACGAGCTATGCTTGCACAATTACACAAACACTTTGAATCATCAAAAGGTTCTTTCTTTCTCTCATGAGCATGGAAAAACAAGGCACCTCACAATCCTCAAGAGTCAAGAGCTGCTCTGATACCATTTTAAAAAACAAGAATCTTTCAAACACACAAAATATGTCCTTCAAGGATCCAAGAGAAGAAGAACAAGTATCCACAACAATAAATATTTTATTCATCCACTAAAATGCAAGAAGCACACATTTGAAGAGGGGGTGACCCCTATTTATATACATGAGATGAGAGGGAAAAAGAGACTCAAATAGAGTCGTTGGAGCTAGTCCAACGACTCTATTTGTAGCCGTTGGACTAGCTCTGATGGCTCCAAGACTAGTCAACTTTTACTTGACTAGTCAGCATATTTAGTTCAAACTGAACTAGATACAAAAAATAAAAAAATAAGAAATGGAGAAAATATATATATATATATATATATATATATATATATATATATATATATATATATATATATATATATATATATATATATATATATGCACATTTTAACATGAGTATCTTGCAGGCTGATATGTTTCCTTTGGGCATAAACTTGAGGATAGAATTAAAAATCTGATAAAATCTGAGGTTTACTGCCAGTCACTTCTAAATTCATGCTGTCATCATGACTAGGCTGAATCTGATCCCTACCTGAATCACGATGCTCTCCTTTAGCAGCCTGTTTATTTGATTGAGGAAGTATAGAACTCAGCAAGAAATGAGTCGCAGGATTATGCCCTGCACTAGTGCTGCACATATGTTCATGAAACATTACATGTCTGAAAATTATAATTTTCTTGGTCATGAGATTAAAACATCTATATACCAGATACTCATCACCATACCTAATGAATTAACACTCTTGAGCCTTTGGAGAGAGCTTATTACACTGTCATGAATGTGAACGTAGCACTTACTACCAAAAGCACACATGATACAATAATCATGGTGCCTATTGAAAAGAAGAAAATATGGTAATCTTTTGCCAAGATTTGAAAGAGGATACGATTGATGCAATATACGACTGTATGAAATGCCTCGCTCCACAAATCACTCAACCGTGACTCCATGAGCATAGTCAATGCAGTCTCAACTGTGTATGCTTCCTCTCTGCTACCCCATGTAGTTGGGATATGCACTATACCATTATCATGCAAGTAGTTAGAAAATGCCACCGACATATATTCACCACCACCATCTCTACGAAAACGCATGATCTTACCAGTAAGGTTTTAAAACCCATGACTCGGGACTCGACTCGTTCTTTATTGGCTCGTGACTCGGCGGGTCAACTCGGTGACTCGGATCGGGTTTTGTTAACTTTTGATTTTAAAAAAACAATATATAAATATGCACTAGAAGATAAATAGTTGAGAAATGATAAATAGTTGCTTCATCCTTGTGATTTGAGGTTTTAATTTGGTTGGTGAGTCTGTTTTTCTTGGATCTAGTCATAATGATCATTCTTGTAAAGGAACGTGAGAAATTCTCAGAACTGTTTGATCACTTCTCCTTCTAAATCTATTCTTTTTCTCGTGCTGTTGTAACCATCTATTTCTTTTCCCCTGTTACCTTTATGTTCATCATTTATTTCAAAGAAGCTTTCTATTACAGTTGATCTGCAATTTCTATGTTCTCCTTCATTGAATTTGTTATGGTAAGATGAAATGATTTGGAATTTTGGATGTGTTGTCAAATGTGTTAGGAATGCACATCTATGTTATGTGTTAAAATTTTACTGGTACATTGTCTTTAATGGAACCTACAAGTCACAGGTTAACAGAAAATGCACATAAGTAGAATTGCAAAGTCAAGGATGAAAGCACATAGTTGAGCGTGTGATGGATAAGACTGATATTTCCTTAATTTTTACCTTCAAAATATTTCTTATAGTAAGATGAATTGGCTTGCTGTAGTCAAATCATAGTGATAGACTTCTCTTAAGGTCCTTGTGATGCACACTGTAATCTAGTGACAATTTTGATGCACAACTAGATAAAAACAATTTCATATGCACTAGAAGTTTTTTTTTTCTTCAGTATGATCTAAGGCCCAGCACTCGCCCGAGTCAGGCCCGAGTCTTGGCAAACCGAGTTTGCCTTGCCGGGTTGACTTGCTGGAGGGCCGAGCCGAGCCGAGTCGACTCGGCGAGTTTTAAAACCTTGCTTACGAGAGAATTGAGTTTCCACACAAGATTTGAATCTTTGGAACGATTGAAATACTTGATCTTTATGTTCCAAGAAATAGACCTAGGTAAATTTAGTAAAATCATCAACAAAGATAACATAAAATATGAATTTGGACATAGACAAGACTGAGGCTGACCCCACACATAAGAATGAATCAATTCAAGAGGAAACAAATCTCTTTTATTAGAAACATGAAACGGGTTCATAACTATTACATAAATGACAACTAGAACATGAAAGACATTTTGATAAACTTATTCTTTAAGGGAATAAGTCCATCATTACACAAGGACTAAATGAAATTAGAGTTGCAGTAGCCAAGTCTACGATGCTGTAATGAAACAACAAGTGCACAAATAGAATGCCACAAGGGGCTACAAAGGTGCACACACAAGTACTAAAGCCTCTATTGGGCCAAATACAAAGAGCCACTAAGGGCTAAGACACAATCTCTCAAAAGAGAGCAAACATAAGTAAAAAAATAGGGCTTTATTCAAATATGCAAAGAAACAAGCATAACATAATACACAAGGGATTGCCCAACTGGCTATTGGGCCAGCCCCAATGGCTAGATTTCATTTCTAGCTATTGGGGCTGGTCCAACAGCTAGTTGGACTAGCTCCCAACAACACTTTTGCAAGTCAAAAAATAAATAAAAAGAAAAGAGAATAAAATAAAAAAAGCGGACGTCAGTCCCTAGTGGATTGACGCCTATTACAATACTGAAATGACTGAAATATCCTTGATGGATATTTCGGTTTACATACACATAAAAGGATATATATATATATATATATATGTGGGGGGGGGGGGGGGGAGTAGAGCATAGGTGCTTGATGGGTTTTTCTTCTCTTTTGGTGTTTTTTTCGCAGTTCTAACCCCATAAATGTGTTGGGCATGGTTGATTTACGAGGAATCCACACCTCGATCATGTGTTTTCAATGAAAAAAATGATATTTGGAGCCTCAAAACTTTACAAAGATTTTGGAAAATTGATTTTTCGAACCTTATAAAAACTCACCCATGTGTTGGAATTGAACACTTCAAGAGTTGATCTCTATAAAATCAAGTACATAGATCACATCTGGACGGTCAAAGGTCAAAATTTAAAAATAAAATGAAAAAAACCTGAAAACCTATCAAGCTCGTATCACAAGCACCTAATGTTCAAGCACCTACGCTCTACTCTCTTTCTATATATAATACATTTTAACATTCCCCCTCAAACTTACAATGTGATAACGGAAAGTTTGTCAAGAAAAAATAAAATTGAGGTGACGGAAGCACCTTGGTGAAGAAGTTTGCTAGTTGATACTCGGAAGTAACATAAGGTAGGGTAATGGTCTGCCTAAAAAATTCTTCATGCACATAGTGACAATCCATTTCTATATGCTTGATTCTTTTATGAAACGCCAGCTATGTATATTGTACTCTTATTGTTACAACATGGTCTGAAAGGTGTCTGAAGATGAATGCTCATATCTTTAAGTAATCTTCGCAACCAAACGATCTCTGATGTTGTCGTAGCCATTGCACAATACTCGGCTTTAGTGGATGATAAAGTTACTTTATGTTGCTTTTTGCACTTCCATGACACCAGATAATCACCTAAAAAAGTACAAAAACCAGTAGTTGAACATCAATCATTTGGATCTTCTCCTCAATTTGAGTCAAAATAAACAATCAACTCAAGAGATGAAGAGAAGGATAACAAAAAACCTTTAAAGGTAGAAGTTTGTAAATATGACCTCTAGAGGTAGAAGTTTATAAATACTTAACAATTCTCATCATAATACTCATGTGAACTTTGGTGGGAGAATGTTGGAATTGGCTAGCAGTATGAACGACATGCGCAATATCTGACCTAATGATAGTTAAATAAGTCAGGGCACCAATCATTTGGTGATATGGATTAAGATCATCGAGAGGTGTCTCATCGTCAATCTTTGTCTTGGCATTAATAACTTTAGGTGTGTTCATTGTTTTATCAGTAATGCCTGACTTGTCAATAATATTATTAGCAAACTTGATTTGAGAAAGCAAGTATCCTCTAGGAGAGTAAGCAACCTCAATTCCAAAGAAAAATCTAAGAAATCTAAGATCAATCATTTCAAAATATTTTTTAAGAAAACATTTAATATAGTTTACTCTTTGTTTGTCTTCACTTGTAATGATTATATCATCAAGATAAAGGAGAAGTATAACAATCCCTGCATCGGATTTCTTAGTGAACATGGCAGTACCAGTATAACAAGATTTAAAACCAAGCTTTAGCATAACAAAACTAAAGCAATCATACCAAGCTTTAAGTGCCTTTTTCAAACCATAAAGCGCCTTTCTCAATCGAAGTACCTTACTAGAGGGGACTTCATATCCAGGAGGTGAATCCATATAAACTTCTTTTAAGTTTCCATTTAAAAATGCATTTTTTACATCCATTTGGTAGATAGGCCAACCCTTAATAGCGGCAACAACAATGAGGGTCCTAACTTGTAATATCGTGCATTTTTCTATGATTTTTAAAATAAAAAAATATAATATAATTTATTTAAAATTAATAAAATCATGGGAAAACAACTACAATATAGGTGATGTTAGCAGGGTATGGGGCCCTTTGACATGAATTATTTGAGTTATTTATGATTTCAGAAATTTTCAGTTTTTAACCTTTAAATTTGAGAGAAAAGCAAGCGAAATTGGGGTTAAATTCAGGCGAAATTCAGAAGCAAAATTCAGGTATGACCAGTGTTAGATCTGCCTTGGAATGTAGATTGCTTTGATGATATGTTTTTTCGAAATCGGATTATGGTTGTCCCGAAAAATGCATTTTTCAAAAATGTTCGACCTCTATTTTTGACATTTTTCTGGATTGGATTGGATTGGACTGGATCTCCGTCTAATCCAAGTTAATATGGATCTGGACTTATTCTAGGATCCATATTGACTAGGATTTCGTTCAGGTACGATTCATGTGGATTTGAATATGGATTTGGGTCTTGGATCCAAATCTGGATCCAAAATTCATCCATGACCATTTTCAAACTTTAAAATCAACCTTTAAATTAAAGATAGGATGAGGTAGAGTTCTACCTGGGGTAGAACTCTACCCCATAGAGCCTTCCAGAGGGGGGGCAACATCCTATGGAATATTCTTTAAAATATTAAATAAAATAAATAATAAAAAATTTAATTAATTAAAAAGATAAGATCTATAAGATAAGAGTAGAGTTCTACATGAAGTAGAATTCTACCCAACTAAAAGATTCTAGAGGGGACATCACCCCTATCTAGAAACAATTTAAAAACAAATAAAATAATAATAAAACAATATATAAAGGGGTTGTATCTCCCTCTCTCTAGATTTCATATTCTAGAGAGAGTGAGAGAGAGAGAGAGGTGAGAAGCAAAAATCGTGAAACTCGTGTGAGGAGAAAGAGAGAAAAAAAGAAAGAAAAAAAAGAAAGAGAAAAAAGAAAAGAAAGAAAGAAAAGGAGAAGAAAAAAAATATTCTTTTTCATACATCCATCGATTTTTCCGATCTTCGATTCAAGTTACAAGTTTCTCTGTAGATTCTTACATGAAGGGAATACATATAAATCGATTTATGTATAAAGTATTAGAGGGAAAGGGGAAACCTGATTCTAATATATATAATGACGATTATATATATATATATATATATATTTATTTGTGTTTGTCGATTTTTCTTGTAGATACAAATCTGAAATATGTATTTATACATATTCCAAATTTGTCGATTTAATGATTTTACACATGAGAAGATGCATGTAGATAGATTATCAATTTTTCTATGCTTATATACATGTAAATTAGACCATCGATTTTTTTAATCATGCATCTGATTTTATGCATTTAATCTTTGGGTAACAATTTTTTTAGCTTGTCTCTGAAAATATAATATGGTTCAGATTTGTTGAATCGCTTTTTGCTCATGCATACCATATATATATATATGATCAAATCTGATAATTTTTTTGACATGCATACGGTTGAATATATTTTACTGTTCCAAACTTAACGTGTGCATACATGTGCATCTAATGTTTTACTGTTTCAGATTTAACAAGTTGCATACACATGCACCTGAAAATATGCATCTGAAAAATATATTCTTGACTCAGATCTATCGAGTTTTGGTATGCATGCAACTGAATATATATATATATATATATATATATTTATTGTGATCTGCCAAATATATATACTCATGCTGATTTGGATCAGATCTGCCGAACATATGTATATGTTGCTTCGGTTCAGATCTGCCGAATTATATGTTTATTTTGGATCAGATCTGCCTTGACACATGCTTATGTATGTGCATATATTTATGTTTAGTTTTTATCGAGTTTAACATATATAAATATGCAGTCCAGCATGTATAGTTATGTAGACAGGTCTGGCCAGCCGATGTACATGATCACAAACATGTACATGGATCAACCAGGAGGCTGTTAGATGTATATCTTTGGTCTGACCGACCCATGTATATGTTTGTGAACATGTACATGGATTAGCTAGCAGGGCTGGTACATGTTTGTTTGTTTGAGGTCTGGCCGACCCATGGATCAACCAGCATATTGGAAATATGTATTTTTCAGCATTGATTGACCCATGTACGTGAATTTGATCGTGTACATGGATCAACTCTAGTTGTTGGCTTGGTAAAATTTCTGCGTGATTGATTTAAGTGCATGAAATTGGCCATGTACATGTTTAAGATTGATATATGTATTCTTTTTTAGATGGCACATAAACCCAATCCTGATTTGAGCAGTTTGCAATTGTGCATGTCATATGCATGAACCTGAAATTTATTTGATGTTTGCATGACCGTGATCATATGCATGTTTGGTTGATTATGCATGGAATTGATCATGAATGGTGTGTTCTGCAAGCATTGTATTCACATTCGTATGTGCTTGGCTTAATGTGCATTCATATTTGTGTGTTTTGAATGTGCATTGTGAACATGTTTGAAAACAATGTATATGTTGCATGTTCACTGAAATTTTGCAACGATGCATAAATCACTTTTGATATGTGTTGGTGGTCAGATGTGAACCACTGCGGGCCATGTAGGCCAGGAGCATGTGTTGCTCTAACTGTTGATGACACACACACACATATATATATATATATATATATATATATATATATGTGTGTGTGTGTGAGAACATATATATTTTAACAACCCATACCCGTACCCGTAACCTATACCTGAACTTGTACCTGTACCTGTACCCAAGTGACATAGGTTTTGCCCAAAAAAAACAGAACTAAAAGAAAGCCCTCTCTAGATTGATAGCCTGTTTATTTTATGAGACATATGGCTTTAATTATTGCATGAGTGCTTTTTCTATGAGAATGTATGCACTTAGTCTCTCATATTGTTTCTTTTATTTATGCATATGCCTTGGTTCCTTGTTAAAACTCTCGTGTCATCTTTTGAAAATATGTATTTTTGTATTACAATTGATAGCATTAAGATGTTCTTCAAACACATGTTTGAGAATGGTTATAGATTTTTCATCTCTAGATTGTCGTGAATACATTTTGATAACCGTTTTGTAATGCTTTTTAAGCATTCTTTTACATAAATAAAATTGTTTATTTATGTGTGTTGTTCCTCTTTTACCCTTTTTATGGGTTTTGCTTAAAGTGTCTTTTAGACACCTCCTTTTGAGTGTTCGAAGAACATTTGTGGAAGACCACCTTTTGCTTCATTACATGATAACTCAATGTTCTCTAAAATGTGATTGCATTATGATAAATGATTTCATAACCTTCTTTTGGCTTCATCCCTTAATGGGTGTGTGTCCTCGCACTTTATGTGCATGTTTATTGGTTCATTATTGAACCTATTGCATTCAAAATCATCTTCTTGTGTGGGCTCTATCCCACTTTAATGAGATATTTTCTCTATTTTATGTATGCCTTTTTTAGCATGTTGTATTATGAGAGCTTTCGTGAGCTTTCTCTTCTTACATGATATAGAAATTTGATATGCATTATTTGCTTAATGTTTCATGATAAGTCTTTTTTTGGTATAAATTAAAGAATTTATCATGATTAAGCATAATTCGTGTTTATGCAAAATTGTTGTTATGAGGCATATTGTTGTGATTGATTATATTGGACCTTTGATTCAATTTTTTAATCGGTCCTCTTTGTAAAAACTTCTATTTGGAAAATGATTCCCTTAAGTGTTTATTGCCTTTTTATGGCATTTATATTTGTCCATCACATGTTATTTAATGCATCATTTGTTTGGCCTTATTATTGTTATATTAGAGATGTTTGTTGAGGTGAGTTATGTGCACCTCGTGTTATGTCATTTTAGATTGTCAACTTGTAGTTTGACTTTAAAATGACTTGTTATGTGATATCTAATTATGAGTGTGTCACTCGTTTATTTTGGCCATTGATTTTATTATGGATGCTCTTAATTATGTATACATGTGATGAATGTCTAAAGTTTGAAATCATAAGTGTTTTAAGATATATTGAAATTGATAATCTGTTAAATGTTTGTCAATACAAGTCTTATTGCCTCAAGTGTCTTCTCCTTTTATCCCTCTTATCTAAGTGTCATCATATGTAGACAAGACATATTGTTCACACCTTTGTGTGTGTTGGTAGCCTTTTGTTGGCTTTGTTCTCTTGGTCTAGTAGTTGAACACACTTATCTTGAGTGTCATCATATGTAGACAAGGCACGTTGATTCACACTTTTGTGTGTGATTTTAGTCAATGTTGGCATTTGTGTCCTTGTTCTAGTCGCTGAGATGTATGCCCATGGTTGGCTTTTTTCACTCATTTCAAGTATCATTTTATGTAGACAAGAGATGTATTGTCACACTTTCGTGTGTGTTTTAGTCCATGGTTGACTTGATACTCTTGTTCTAGTAGCTAAACATACTTGATTTTGAGTATCTTTTTACGTGGACAAGAGATGCTTTTAGTCCATGTTGGCGTGTATTCTCTTGTTTTTGTCGTTGACAAACTCATTTGAAGTATTATTACACGTAGACAATAGGTGTTTATACACACCTTTGTGTGTGTCTTTGACCTTTAATGACATTATATTTATGTTCTTATTCTAGTAACTTATACACTTGATTTATGGGTATTGGAGGACTAATGAGGTAGTTGCTTGTAGTGGATGAACTATTGTTGAAATTTGCAAAATTTTATTTATTTATATATTTTTTTAAGAAATACAAGTGGATCATATCATTGATATGCATATTTGGAAATCAATTTGATATTTTGGCATTTAATATATGTATCAAGTGCTTATGGTTTTTTGACCACCTTTATATTTGATATGCATAATGAGTTTTTGTATTTGCAATCATTTGAGTGGGATTTTCCTAAATGTGTAAGGTCCTCTACTCAAATAACATTCATTCTTGACTCTTGGGTGAATGTTTTTAATATACTTAGTCAAATCATGTTTTTCATATGACATTTGTTTGACATAGAACTTCTTCTCTTTAAAGATGCGAAAGACCCTATTGATTGACTTATGTGTGTTAAATATGCTTTTGTAAAGCCCCATCTTGGGATCTCATATATTGAAGTTCATATTCGTCATGTCTTTGTGCATTTGTATCCGTGTCTTTGTGCACTTATGAGTGTTCTTCTTTGTGCCTTTATGCACTCTTTGTTTTTCTTGATTTTGTTACACAAAGTCTCTTTTTATAGAAAATTTTCTTATACCTTTGTGTACTTTTATTCAAGTGTGTCTTTGTACATGTTTTTCTTTGTACTGTTGGTACTTGTAGTGCACATCTTTGAAGACTTTTTCACATTTAGTAATGTTCTCTTCTTAGTGTGGCTTTTGTGCCCATATCCTTCTTCAAGAACATAGTGTGTTTTATCAATAGAGTATTTAAGTTTAAATTATTTTTGCATAATACTCAATTGAAATGCATGAAATATCTTTTGAATAGTTGTTTTGATGAAATCATATGGTCAATCTTATTTGATATCTTTTATTTGATTAAGATACAAATATATTTTTTACTTGGAGTTCTTTTGGCTTGTTTATACAGGATCGCCAAGATGAGATGAAAGAAATATCTATGATACATCGTGAAAGGAGCTTGGGGATGATCATTAAAGACAATTTACGTCTGACATTTGCAAAATTCTTTCATGTGCTCTAAAGATGATGGCTTTCATTGAAGATTCTTTGAAGACTTGAAACCCTCCTTTTTGTATCTTCAAACTTTTCGTTATCCCCACGTAAAGTTTGAGGGGGGGGGGGGAGGGGGGTGTTAAAATATATATGTTCTCACACACACACACATATATATATATGTGTGTGTGTGTGTGTGAAATACTTGGTAGGGGTATTTTGGTCATTTTACATAGTTGTTTTTAGAAACAACTATTTTATGTAATTACTTATTTTTAGTTCTATTTTTTTATATTGAAAAGGGATTCACACATAAGGGGCCCCATATGGAGCCGTTGGGGCTCCCAACGTCTCTATGGGGAGCCCCAAATGGGTCCCCCTTTTCAGCCTTCATTTTTTGTATAAATAAGGGGTTCCCCCCTCTTGTATTTTATGGCCTTTTAGACCCTCATTCAATAAAGCATATGTAACTTATGTCTCTTCGTAGGCTTATTGTGGTGTCCCTTAGTGGACCATTTTGTTATTCCCCGTTGTGGGGTTGTGTTTGTCCAATGTTGAACCTTATGAATGCATTATGCATTCTTGAAATTCATTTCCGCATACTTTCTAACATGGGTATGGGTACGGGTACGGGTACGGAGGGTACAACACGGCAAACCAAAAAAATGTGGGTACAGGGACATAACTATATATTTATATATTAAATATCACATAAATACAAAATAAACTGAATATAATCTAAATATATTTGCTATATCTAAAATATATATTATATACTGAAAATATAATTATAAATTAAATACAAATATGTACGGAAGGTAAAATGGTGTGTTCGGGTGTTGAAGTGTGTTAACACGGGGATACACATGTCAACATGGGTACGGAGGGCAAAATGGAGTGTCCAGGTACCATAGGGGAAAACTAGGAGAGGGGATATCATTTTAAAGAATAAACAGACTGAAGGTCACTCTTGCCTTATATCTATTTAATCCCCAAAGTTTAGTTCTGAAATTTAGCTAAGGTACCAAAATGTTGCTGGTTCTAAGAGATCGGTGGTGCTAAATGTCTGAAATTGGTCATGTCAAGCCACCTGGAGAAATTGTGATAGATAACTCCTTAAGAAAACTTATTTAACCCCAAGATTTTTTGGGAAAAGAAAACACCAAATGATGAATGAAACATCTTTGCAACATTGATCTTCATGAATGGTTATGGGGGTATGTCTTTAAATATTGATCTTCATGATTTACCATTAAAAAATACCGCCAATGAGAGTGTAACGACCCCAATCCATACCCTTTAAAAATGCGGAATATTTTTTTTTCTAAGAGTTGCGGAAACCTTCCCAGAGATCTGGGGTCCTCACAGTTCCACTTTCCATTGGATAGCCCAACCACCACAAACGAAGTTGCAATCATCATCCATATTAACCAACTAAAACTCTTTTATTAATGAGTAAGAAAATTTCAAAGACAAGGTTTTATTCAACTGAAAATAACGTAACAATTGCAGAAATTAAAAGAACTAAAAGAAGCAAAAATAGAGCCACTCTGTCCTCTGCTGAAGCCGTCAAGCTCAAGTATGACTCTTATCCATCCCCAGATGCATGTCCAACTTCACTGTTCACCATTTCCTGTGAAAAACCAACAAAATAGGGTGTCAGAACCGAAATTCTGAGTACAACTACTTATAAAGAAACCAGGTGAGATAAAGAACATAGATAAGATTTCATGCAGTGATTTGAGTGAGTGCAGATATAAAATTTTGCAACATTCAAATATCTATAACTACCAACAATTGCATGTGCTCACCAGTCAAGAATAGTAAATCAGTACCATATATCAAGAACTAAATTTCCAAATCTTGCAGCATGATTTTAATAAGTAAATCCTATGCTACCACCAACTCATGTCATGATATAGATAATGATTCAAACATGCATGATCTAATGCCTAACAGAAAAATGCATGATTATGTGCAATGCATGATTTCTTCTGTTATCTTTTATTTATGTTCCATCTTTCCATATGCATGCCCTATTAAATGCACACATCTTTAAGTTCCTCTTTTTTAATTACCGTGGCCCGCAGATACACCAAACAGGTACAAACTCCGAGGTCAAGTAGGTTCCCAGGGTAGCTTAACACACAATTTGTATTTTATTACTGGGTTCCAACTTAGCCCTCGACCGATATCAGGAAACAACACCATTCATCGGAACATTAGACCTCCACATCTAATGTCGGGGACACAAGGGACACCCCACGCCCACAAGTGTCACTTTCTTAGTATCAATAACAACAGTTGTGTCAAACACACCACTCCCGGGTAAAGTGGCAGATTCTCCCTAAAACCGTGACCAGGAGAAAGAACCTCAATATCGGGTTCTGGGGACCAAATTTACGCACACGGAGTTTTTGTATCCTCACAGTCTCCCCAAGACCGGATATCCAAGATTCTCATACTCCAGATGAGATATCTCAGAATGTATATTACATTGTTCTTATTATATCTTTATTAAAGTTAATTCTTTAAGTTTGCAACACCATATGCAAAAGTAAAGTGAAAAACCCGCATCCTCCACTGCGAAGACCCTTACGGAACTCCAGCCCGTATAAACAACTAGAACAGTGTAGTAATGTGTCAAACCATCTTATGTGGTTTAAGTGATGCATTTAAAAACATAAATAATAAAAAAACAAACCCACGGCTCTCCAGGCCGATGATGGTCCATTTAGGCCATCGAGGCATCACATCTCAAAACAAAAGTAGTGTTTTATTTATAACACTAAGCCAAAGTGCCAACAGCATGTGCACTTATGAAATCATAAACCCAAACATATGCATGTCATAATTCATTCATATGCATTTTCAATATGTGTGTGTTACCTACATCATATACGGGTATTAACCAATCCATGGTTTCTTTAAGTGTATGAGTGTACATGTACCATGTCACATATAAATCAAGCGTACATGTTCAAGAAGACTTACTAATAATTGAATCATGCTCACACTCATGCGTACCATAATCATAACCGTCAAGTGAAAGCATAAACTTCCACGGCAAGTGTTTCCATACAATCCAATACACAAGCTTTTAAATAACACACGGATTCTAGACAAAAATATAATGTTCAGCTAGAGACATCCAAGCAAGATATATTATATATAAAATTTCAGTTTTATGTATCCATCCTCCCTAAACAGTGTAACATGAGCACTATTATACACAACTGAAAATTTTCAGGTTATGCTTCAATGATCCCACGCTGCATCTTACAAATTTTGAGCTTAACCACACTCAAGCACCATCTTACGCCAATAGACAGCCTACAGCATCACATTAGGTAATGCATGCAAGATTCTGTCGGCCTTTAACAGTTCATGAACCTAGCAGCAGTGTATTACACTATTCATATTTTAATGGTTTAAGACTTTGTATATTCATTTATGAAAATAGGAAGTCCGATTAACATCATTCGGCTAACTACGAAAACATATGGAAATCAACCCTACCAATAGAAATCAGGACATATACAGGGACAAAATTAATAACCCTCGGGCCTGAGTAGGTAAAGCAAGCATATCAAACATACAATTTGCATGGTACATAGGACTGACCCTTTTCGAACATAATTAATCTAATGAAGGTATACCAACAACCATTCAAGCGGTTCATATCCCAATGACCGCATTCGTACAACTCCCTGTTTTACAACAGAAATTTTTTTTTATTCCTATATGGCAGTAACACAGCCCAAAGATAAGTGGGTTCCTAACTAGTCCATTCCCAGCAAAATTTTTATTAAAGTTATTCAGTAAGGGAAAAATAGTTTTGTTTCTAAAAAGATACACAAGTTCAATCCCAGCCTTAATGTCAATTACCATTAACTTTAAAATCAGTCAATTTGGATGATATTTAAAAGCTTTGAGACTACTCATTCATATCGATTATTCTGTCTAAGTTAACAGAAGTATTGGATGTTAATATTAGGCTCAGAAATTTTAGTTCAAAAACTGTAACTATAAGACCACTCCTTCAGGATTCCTTACATATAGATAAACCCTTAACAGAAAAACAAACACACCTAAAAGATAATGGATCAAAATATCTGAAATGCATGCAAGGACGCTGTTCCACATGGGTGAAGTATAAAGCAATCTTATTATAATCAGGGTTGCCGTTCCACCCTAATCAAGCTTCACTCAACTTGAACTTCATTCCAGCAAAGGCACAGACTATAATTATCAGTTTTGTATGCTCTCATCCCGAGATTCAAGCTTAATATAACAGATGATAATTTAACTTTATGTAAAGGTAAACCCTGAATGAAGCTGATGTGGATAAGGAATCACAAAAAGTACTTTGTAAACAAGCAACCATCAAAAGTCTGAAATCATTAATTAACTAAAAAGAATATCCAACTCAAGATTACAGCTATGTACAGTTTTACTCATGATGATTGCTAAAGCAGTTCATGCCTGAAAGAACAAATAAAGTGCACAGTGCCACATGGACACACTTTAATTAATAGGACAACCGATGCATTCAATTTTTATATAGTTGGCTCCAAGCAATTATCTAATACAGCAAAATCCAGGATAATCAAACAAATCACCACATTAATACATCCTAAGTATTAAAATTTCAGAACTTACACTAATTCAAGAATCAATTAGGGAAATAAAATTGGGGGTCACGGTTATCAGGGTATATGCCTTTAACAAAAAAACTGAAAACCCCCAAATCCACTGATTTGGGGTTTTGGATAACCCGCACCCCTCATTAGGAAAGATCCCCAACCCCCAAATCATAGATTTGGGGTTTTAGGTTTAGGGTTGATATAAACCCCAAGTCCTACCCTCAAATGCCCGCATGGAATCGAACCCATGTTCGATTCCTCACCCCGATTCCAAGGAGCACCGTACCTGTTTCTGATGGATTTCCCGACGATCGAAGGCTGGAGGCGCGTAGGCACGGTCGACTGGTGTCGCTCCACGCTGCTGCCGTGAAGAAGGGTGCTCGCTGGAGGGCTTTGGTGGGTGTGGTTTGCCGCAGCTCGCCGGCGACCTCCTCCCCTTCAATGCACACCCAACTCAACAGAGAGAGGGATAGAGGGAGAGAGAGAGAGAGACTGAGTAGAGAGGGAGAGACGAGTGGAGAGGGCTCCCTCTCCACTTCCTTTTATCGGCCAAGACCCCCCTCCCCCTTCCATGCCGAGATGGGGGGGGGGGGGGGGGAAGGTCGGTTACGCCCAGCGTAACCCCCCCTGCCTCCCCCTTTCTGATTTCGGCTCCAGCTTTATCGGCAACCCTTATCGGGTTGCCCTTTTCTTTTAAAAGAGCTGCTACAGGGCGTGGCTCGGGTCCGGACCCGAGACCCGTAACCCGGCCCCAAATCAAAATGGATCCACAAGTTGGATCCAAATGGATCCAACTGTGGATCCTCGGATTAATTTTAAAAATAATTTTTTTTTATTTATTTATTGTTATTATTATTATTAAATCGGGATTTAAATTAATTAATCCTAATTACCCCCTTTATGGGTCCTAGATCCGAAATATGGATCTAGGCCCAATTTGAATTATTTTATAATAAAAATTTCGGGTTTTACAGAGAGAATATCACTTGTCCACATTTTTTCCTGAGCATTCTAACGTGAGCTAAATGGTGTATAACTAGTTTGAAACTTTGAATTGTTTTCCTGGATCAAGGACATCAGCTAGTCCTGGACATGATTCCGAATATGATATAATTGCAATGTCTTATTGATATCTTTTTTACTTTTTTCATAATTATACATAAATAGAACACATAATGCGCATGACTTCTGAATGCACCAACCATCATTCTTGATCTGCGTAGCTGCTAGTTTCAGTCATAATGTGTAAGTACCCAATGTGCCACTGCTTAGCCTGTCTCCTGTAGTTTCTAGAACTGTTATTGCATTTTACTTTTTTTACTGAATTCTAATTATTAGTAGTCAATTTCTTGCAAATTTTAAATAGATTAGACAATATCGTCGTTTAGAGGATGGTTCGATAAACATTGTTGCTCGTGGCCAACAACGATTTCGTGTGCTAAAAAGCTGGATTGATGTTCAAGGAGCAGTAAGATTTCAACTACATTAGTTTCCTCATTTAAGTTGGAGTGCCTTGATGATTCTGACATCCAAAATTTTTTTAGCCTTGTGCACAGGTTGAAATTATTCAGGAAGAAACACCATTGCGAATCCCAAATGATGCATTTGGACAGTTGGCCTCTATCATTAACTTCCAAAGTGGCAGTGCTTCACATTTAGTGCACTCGAACACGTGCAGCAATCAAGAAAGCGATCATGATGGTGCTCAAAGCATTGACAGTGATCATTCAGTAAAAGAGGGGAATGTGCCCCAGTCAACAGTTAGTTATGGCAGTGAATCTGAAAGAATGGACGAATCTACCAGTGAAAGCGGTGATGAATTTGATCACGTGTGGTTTAATGGGTCAGTAACATCTTATCCGGTTACTTCAAGGAGATCACCTGTTCACCCTTTGGGTGGCAGAGCAAGTGAGAGTGGTAGATTTGAGCAAATCTTTGGTACTGATAAAGAATCGACACCAGAGAGACATCCTAGGAATGAAGGATGGAAGACCGCTAGAAAAGCCTGGGCAGCAGATGGAACTAGGTGGTTGTGTAGAGCTCAGAAATCCTTTTGGCCTCATTGGGTGTACAGGATGTATGATGCAAACCTTCTTGCTCGAAGGGCTGCAGGTAAATGGTCTTGTTTTGGAGAAGAATATTCCTCAATTATTTTTTTGTTTTGACTTTATTTACATCTTTTTCTCTCCTGGAAACATATATTCATCATGTACCCATAAAGAAGGATGGAGCGCATTATCTTATACAATAATTTTTTATAGGAAGAAGAATTTGTAGTCCTTGTGAGTGAATGTTTAGTACTAATTAGAAAAATAATTTATCTATAGTGTCTAAGTATCCCTTATCACCGAGTGTTCTCCAATTATGTTGTTCTAAGCCTGCTCTTAACATCCCTTAGAGATCTAAAACCGTGAGCTAGAGAAGAAGGTGGATTTTGAGGGATGAGCTGGATATGAAGGATGATTTTGGGGAAGAGGGTAAAAAGAGTAAGCTTCTGATTGTCCAGGTGGGGCTTCGGAAGGAGGGGATGGGGAGGAGCTTAGATGCTGTCGGCTTGCTGCCAATAAGTGTAAAGTCCGCAACTTTTCAAGATTTTTTAGAAATAATAAAGGATTATTCTTGATATTTTTATGAGAAATTCATCGATAGTTATTTAATCAATGAACTTTTGGATGTTTATCAAGTTATTTAAACTTATACGAGCTTTCTAGACACTTTCGGATCTGGATCTCGATGGGGCATCCACAAGGATCGGTCCTCATGGGACCCGGTTCAACTCATACATTTGACATACACAGTATCCTCTGAATCTCCTAATTAATTTATGTTTACATCTAATATATGATTCAAATTTATGAAACATTATAATAAGGACTCTAAACCATTTAAGTGGACCCGATCCAGGTTCATAATATTTCAAAAAGAACAGAACTCTGGGGAGATTCGAAGCACGATGAATGACTCAAGTGAAGAAAGAGAACTATCTCATAATCTCCTTCAATACTCTAGACGAGATAATGGGGAGCATCCATGTGCTCTTGAAAGATATCTTCAACTAACAAATGTTGAAGAGACTAGTGTTAGAAGATCGGAACGAAAAGATAGGCCTCCAAGTGGGTTTGTCTCATACGAATCCTTCTCTCCAAACTATAGGGCTTGTCTCCTGGCCATTCATTTCTATCATGAACCATCTGACTATAACGAAGCTAAAAATATAAAAGAATGGGTTGAAGCCATGAAAATAGAATTAGATGCATTACACAAGGCTCATACTTGGGCAATTCAACCTCTTCCTATAGGAAAGAAAACAATAGGGTATAGATGGTTTTTTAAAATTTAAAAAAAATGACGGGTCCCTGGAAAGATATAAAGCAAGGCTAGTTGCAAAAGGGTACTCTCAAGAATATGAAATAGATTACGAGGAAACCTTTGCCTCAGTGGCTCGTATGACTACTATTAGAGCTCTAGTTGCAGTAGCATCCATTAGAAAATGACCTATATATCAGTTAGTTGTTAAAAATGCATTCTTAAATGGAAACTTAAATGAAGAAGTATACATGGATCTTCTTCCTGATTTGACTATTGAAAATGGTATGGTTCTTCATCTTTAAAAAACTCTATATGAGCTTAAACAAGCCCCTAAAGCATGGTATGATCGATTTTGTGGTACTATGTTAAAACTTGGATTTAAATCTTGTTACACTGACACTGCTCTTTTTGTTAGATCTATAGGTACCTCATTTATCATTTTCCTTTTGTACGTTGATGATATGATTATCACTGTGAATGATCAAAAGAAAATTGAAGATATTAAAGTTTTGCTTAAAAAATCTTTTGATATGACTGACCTTGGTTTTTTGATATGTTTTTTAGGAATTGAAGTAGCCTATTTGCCAAGAGGATACATTTTATCTCAAATCAAGTTTGCAGCTAATATTGTTGCACGTTCGTGAATCACTGGCACAAAATATGCCGATACTTCTACAATGATAAATGAAAAAATGAGAGCTGAAGATGGAGTGTTGTTAGATGATCCAACTCCTTATAGACAACTTATTGGATCATTAATGTGTTTGTCCATTACAAGGCCAGATATTGCGTATGTCGTACACAGTGCGAGTCAATTTCAACCATCGCCCACGACGGTCCACATGACTGCAGTACTAAGAATAGTTCAATACATCAAGAAAATCATATCTAAAGGGTTATTTTTATCTTCTTTATTATCTTTAAATATTATTGTTTTTTACTGATTCTAACTGGGGAGGTGATCCTAATAACCGTCACTCAACTACAGGATTTTGTGTGTTTTTAGGTGATTCCTTCATCTCTTGGTGATGCAAAAAACAACAGAAAGTGTCTTTATCCTCTACGGAAGTTGAGTACAGGGCAATGGTCCAACAACCACCGAGGTCGTGTGGATAAGAGCGTTGATTTTTAATATGGGTATTGATGTCTCAGAACCTTCAAAACTGTGCTGCGATAACAAAAGCACCATATATATAGCCAGCAATCACACATTTCATGAGCGAACGAAACATATTAAGATGGATTGTCATTATGTTCGTGAATAATATTTGAAAGGGACTATTACATTGCAAGTTTCAGATTGTAGACTTCTTCACCAAAGCTCTTCCTTTGCCTAGATTTTTATATCTTCTTAGCACACTTTCGGTGATTCCACTGTAAGTTTGAGGGGGAATGTTAAAATTATATATATATATACACCTGACAAGGGTATTTTTGTATTTAGTACAGTCCACTAGGAACTGAAATTTAATCTTTTTATTTTTTATTTTGTTGTTTTGCAGTCATAATATGATTGTTGGGAGGCAGTCCAACTAGTCGTTGGACTGCCCCCAACGGTCATAAATAGAACCTTTTGTCTCAACACGACCTTTTGAATTGGTGCACTCGGATGTATGGGATCCTTCTTCGGTCATATCTAAAGGTGATTATTCGTATTATGTGACTTTTATTGATAACTTTACTAGATATTTATGGGTTTACTCCCTTAATCTTAGGTTGGAAGTTTTCTCCTTCTTTAAAGAATTTCACATAACAGTTAAGAATCAATTTCAAAGTAATATATCTATTCTTAGATCGGATTCAGGTGGGGAATATCTATCCAATGAATTTCAAAACTATCTAAAACTAAATGGAGTTTGCCATTAAAGATGCTGCTCTAAGACACCACGACAAAATGGGCTAGCGGAAAGAAAACATAGGCATATAATAGAAATCGCTAAAACTTTACTTTTTTCTAAAAATATTCTCAAAAGTTTTTGGGTCGAAGCCGTTTTAACTTTTACTTATTTGATAAATCGGATGCCATCATCCACTTTAAAAAATGTTTTTCCTTATGAAAACTTTATCAAAATAACACTTGATTTCAATCGTTTACGATTTTTTTGTTGTAAATGTTTTGTGTTTCTATACAAAAGGGACAAGTTATCACAAAAAACAATTGAATGTGTTTTCATTGGATATGGTAAAAATAAAAAATGGTATAAATGCTTTGATTTCAAAAATAACAAACTTAATGTTTTCAAAGATGTAACATTTTTAGAAGATGAAATTGGTTTTGAAGAATATGATAAGAGGGAAGAAATAGACTATATGTTTTTGTATGATCTCTCTCTAAGAGAAGATATACAAGCTAGTGATGACTCTTTAAATCATCATGAAATTATAGATGATATCAATCATGAGTACTTTAATATTGGAACATCACCTAGTAGCGAAGACATCACTAATAGTTCTAAAAATATTCAAGTTTATACTCGGCGTGAGAAAATAATCTTGCTAGTGCCTTAAAAAAATTCTCAATATGATGAACCTATAGAAGAAACTCCTCTTAAAAGATCTAGTTGATATTCTATTCCACCAAATAGGTTTGTTTCTTATGAGACATTATCACCCAATTATAAGACTTGCCTAATAGCTTTACATTTATACCATGAGCCTTCGCATTATAATGAAGCTAAAAATGTTTCTCGTTGGATTGAGGCCATGAACATAGAACTAGATGCTCTTAGTAAAGCAAAAACTTGAGAAGTAATTGAGTTACCTTCAAACAAGAAACCCATTGAATGTAGTTGGGTCTTTAAAGTGAAAACCAAAAGTGATGGAACTCTAGAGATATATAAAGCGAGGTTAGTAGGTAAAGGATACTCCCAAGAATATGGAATTGACTATGAGAAGAAGTTTTCACCCGTAGTTAGAATGACTAGTGTTAGGACTCTAATAGTCATTGCATCAACTAGAAAATGACTTATATACCAATTAGATATTAAAAATGCTTTTCTTAATGAAGAACTAAATGAAAAAGTTTATATAGATCCTCCACCGGGATTTGATATTGAAAAAGGAAAATCTCTTAAACTTTAAAAAGCTTTGTATGGTCTTAAATAGGCCCCCAAGGCTTGGTATGATAGTTTCAGTAATGCTATAATTATTTTGGGTTTTCATTCATGCTATACCGACATTGCTTTCTTTGTGAAAAAATACAAGTATTAGCATTATTATCCTTCTACTTTACGTAGATGATATGATTATAATATGGAACAACAAAAAAAGGATTTAGTAATGTTAAAAATGTTTTAAAAGATAACTTTGATATGTTAGACCTAGGATTTTTAAGATATATTTTAGGAATTGAAGTTGGATACTCTCCCAGAGAGTACATACTTTCTCAAATAAAACTTGTTGCAGATATATGTGTTAAATCTGGTATTTCAGATAGTACGAAAGTGAAAACTTCTGAAGTGGTGAATGCTAAATTAAGACTTGAAGATGAGACTCTTCTTGAAGACCCCATATCTTACAGACAGTTAATTGGGTCTCTCACTTATCTGTCTATCATCAAACCAGATATAGCTTATGCAGTTCATTCTGCTAGTCAGTTTCAACATGCTCCCACAACTGTACATATGAGTGTTGTATCAAGGATCGTCAAATATATCAAAATACCATAAGGGATCTTTCTATCTTCATCTTCATATTTAGATTTACTTGTTTATATTGATGTTGATTGAAGAGGAAATCTCAATGATAGAATATCAACTACTGATTTTTGTGTTTTTTAAGAGATTCTCTGATTGCTTGGAAATATAAGAAGCAACAAAAGGTCTCATTATATTCTACTGAAGTAGAATACAGAGCTATGCCGACTACAAATATGGAACTTGTATGGTTAAAAAATGTTCTTAGAGATATGGTTGTTGTCGTTTCCAAACCTTTGAAGATGTGTTGCGATAATAAAAGTGCAATCTACATTGTCAGCAACCATACCTTTCATGAGCGCACCAAGCACATCGAGATGGACTGCCATTATGTTCGTGATGAATTCCTGAGAGGAAATATTGAGTTACCTTTTGTTACTTCAGAATTCCAACTTACGGACTTCTTTACTAAAACTCTTGTTGCTCCACGTTTTTTATTCCTTCTCAACAAACTTTCGGTGTTTACACCGTAAGTTTGAGGGGGTGTGTGTGTGTGTGTATATATATATATAGGTAAATGCTCTATAGGGGCATTTTTTTCATTTCACACATGTAATAAAACTGTTTATTAAACAGTTATTTTTTTCTCATTTTCTTATTTTTTAAATATGTAATTTTTTAGAGCCATTGGGGGCTCTATGGTCAAAATGACCATAGAGTTGTTGGGGCTCCCAACGGTTAGAAATATAACCGTTGGGAGCTCCCAACGACTCTATTGGGAGCTCCCAATGGCCCCTCTTCTCTCCTTTTTTGTTGTATATATAGGGGTGTGTTTCCCTCTATTCCTTAGTGTGCTTGTATTAAGCATTTGATCAATAAAGGCATATATTTTTACATTTTTGTGTATCTTTTCTTTGCCTTATTGATTTTTGTATTGTTCCATAGAGGACTTGTGCATGTGCACTTTTATGGTTGTGATCTTGTAAGCTTTTAAGTGGCTAGTGCTTTTGTGCTTCCGCATACTTCATTACAGTGTCTATTATATTTCCTATGGTGCACAAATTGATTGAAAATCAATACAATGCATCCACTAATGTTTTGCGATCAGATAATGCCGGAGAATTCACCTATCATAATCAGAAAGAATACCTTAATAGACATGGCATTGAACCCCAAACTACTTGTCCTAACTCTCTTCAGAAAAATGGAGTTGCTGAGAGGAAAAATAAGCATCTTGAAGTAACTAGGGCATTACTCTTTGGAATAATGTTCCTAAGTGCTATTGGGGAGATGTTGTGCTTACCTTATAAATAGAATCCCAAAGTTTTTTTTTTTCGCATAACACCTACAATATTTGGTTGTACTTGTTTTGTTCATGTGTTTGTTCATTCTAGAGATAAGCTAGATCCTAGATTTGTTAAGTGTATCTTTATAGGGTATCCTCCTAGACAAAGGGGGTACAAATGTTTTACTCATAACTAAAAAGAAGTATGTGACTATGGATGTCACTTTTTTCAAATTAACCCCTATTATTAGGGTGAGGGGGGCAACTTGGAAGTTTCTTCATGTTTACCTCTCCTGCCTATGGACACTGTTGAATGTGTTAGTGATTAACAGTTAAAGACTTGTTAGAGAGGAGAGAAAGGTTGTTATGCATGATCTTAGTTGTCAAAAGCGGCCTAGGCGACCTATGCGCAGCCCCACTGCTTGGGTAACCAGGTTTGGGCAGTGGGGCCTATATTACCGCCTAGGCTGGGACCGCCTAGGCTTAAGCCTAGGTCAGTCCACTTTTTTTTTTTTTGTTGACTTAAATCAACATATAAAAAAGGGGAAAAGGTCCTTTTCCCCTCATTTTCACCCCTCTTGTGTCTCCTCTCTCTCTCTCTCTCTCTCTCTAGGGCAGAAGAAGAAAAGAAGAAAAAGAAGAAAAAGAAGCAGTTGTTCGTTTCTCTCCTCTACAGTACATGTACCTCTCTCTCTCTCTCTCTGTGGCTTTCGAAAATATGTCTGGCTCTCGTCATGCTGAATTATTTTAGTTGATTTCATGGGTGATTTGGCTGATTTGTTGATGCTGAATTATTTTGGCTTCTAATTCATGCTATCTGAATGTCATGTGAGTGCTTGTCATAGTTGTGAATCTGTTGGGTTTTGAGACTGATTCAGATTGGGTTTCTTTTGTGTTTTACTGTTTACTGTTTATATTTAGCATCATCATAATGCTGTGTGAACTTTTGCATTTTCAGCATCATCATAATGTTGTATTGCTTAGAGAGTGCCTCTTATTTGCATTTACTGTTTATAAAAAATGCTATTATTAGCGTTTACTGTTTACTATATGCTCTATTAGAGTATACTGTTTAGTGTGTGCTCTATTTTACTGTTTATTATTTATAAAAATGATGTTAATTTTGTATATATTAACATATTATAAGTGTATGTATTTATGTATATGTATATATTGTATAGTTTATGTATTTGTTTTTCGCATATATGATATATATTATTTTTTTGTTGTCTTATTTTGATTCTGATGCTTGCTTAGGAATTTACTGTTGTCTTATTTTGATTCTGATGCGGCTTATTAATTTAGCGGTTACTGTTTACTGTTTATAAAAAATGGTATTATTTGCATTTACCTATGTCACATGGGTGCGGGGGTCCGGCAAAAATACAAAAAATTATATATATATATATATATATATATATATATATATATATATATAAAGTCCAAAAGTTGGACATAAATGACCCTGGATGCATTGACTGCACCCAGGGTCAGGTTGATCGCATCGGGTCCTGATGCGGCACCTAGTTGGAGAATCCCTGTGACATATAGGGAAAAAAAAATTCTTGGCAATTTTTATTTTAAGTCCGAGAATTGGACCAAAATGACCCTGGGTGCATTGACCACACCCAGGGTCGGGTTGACATAGGCATTTACTGTTTACTTTTTACTGTAACATAGGCATTTACTGTTTACTTTTTACTTTTTAGTGTTTCCTGTTTAGTGTGTGCTCTATTTGACTGTTTTTTGAGTTGTATTTTTTGTTGACTGTTTAGTGTTTAACTGTTTATGACTTATGTATAGTTAATATATTAACATATTATAAGTGTATGTATTTATATATATGTATATATTGTATGGTTTATGTATTTGTTTTTCACATATATGATATATATTAATATATGAGCTTATGTTATTTGTTGCTTACTCCTTTTAATTTAGCAAATTTTACATGTTTCTTTTTTTTAGATTCTTATTACTTTTTTGAACAATAGAAGGGGCTTCTTAAATTGTTTCAGCAGGTTATGTAATATAATTGCTTTACAGTGTTCATCGACATGTTATTATTTGTCTATTGCTTATTGTTGATTGATTTTATGTTATATACATGTTTCTTATTAATTTTAGTAGTTTTTTTACATATTTTGTATGTTTTTTAAATTTTTTTATTTGGGGTACCACCAAGTCTGCCTAGGCCTTTTTAGGGGCTCACCGCCTAGCGCCTATGACCACTAAGCGCAGGATCTCCTCCCTACCACACTTGGAGACTCATTCTAGGAAATAGGTCCAGATATTCCACCTCGGGAGTAAAGCCATGAAACTGTGACTTCCATGCCTACTGATCTTGATCTTCTCATAGCCCACAGAAAAGGAAAGAGAACATGTACTACTCATCCCATCAATCAATGTGTGTCTTAATTTACTTCCTTGGCCTAGCAAATATTCGTGGATAATACTGAATCAATTTCAATTCCTAATAGTGTGAGTGAGGCTTTGTAGGATCCAAAGTGGAATGAAGCTATGCAAAATGAAATGGATGCACTTCAGAAAGATCACACCTGGGTGATTGTGCATCTACCAGAGGGGAGAAAGCCAGTGGGATGTAAATGGATATATACCTTAAAATTTAGATGGATCTATCGAAAGATATAAGGCAAGATTGGTGGCTAAAAGATATAGCCAATCTTATGGAATAAACTTTCATGAACCATTTGCACGTGGCAAAACTAACCTCGATATGTGTGTGTCTTCCTCCAGGGTTCAGATCATCAGAAGAGAATGATAAAGTGTGTAGACTCAGGAAGACTATCTATGACTTGAAGCAATCATCGAGAGCTTGGTTTGACAGATTTAGCTCGACAATTATCCAATTTGGCTATACCAGGAGTGTAAGTGATCACACCCTCTTTTATAAGGGAAAGACACAAATTTCTTTCATTGTGTATGCATATGATATTGTCATTATAGGAAATGATCAAGAGAAAATCATGAGGCTAAAAAAGTATTTTCATAAAGAATTTGACATTAAAGACTTGGGCAATTGTGTTACTTCTTGGGAATTGAAGTTTTGAGATCCAAGATAGGATTTTATATCACACAAAGAAAATATACACTTGATTTGTTGAAAGAAACAAGTATGCTTGGATGCAAAGGGATTGACAGTCCAATTGAGAAAAATCACAAGCTGGGAGAACCTAGTGACGAAATATGAGGATGTTAGAAGTTATCAAAGATTGGTAGGAAAATTTATTGATATCCTATGCAGTTGGAGTAGTGAGTCGTTTTATGCATGCACCCACATATAAATGTCATATATTGGATTCTAAGATAATTGAGGCAAAAACCTAGAAAAAGAATTCTTTATTCTAACCATGGGCATCTGAATCTTGAGGTCTTACAAATGTAGATTGGGCGGGAGCTCTTGAGAATAGAAGGTCAACATTAGGTTATTTTATATAGCTAGGAGCCTAGGAGGCAACATAGTATCATGGAAGAGTAAAACAATTAGTAGTTTCGCAGTCAAGTGCAGAAGTTGAATATAGGTTATTGCAGAAGGCATGTGTGAAAGGATGTAGATGAAGTCTATGCTTATAGAGTTGAGGGAAGACATCGAGAGTCCTATCTTGCTTTATTGTGACAACAAAGCAGCCATGCAAATTGCATCTATCCAGTGTAACATGAGAGAACAAAGCACATTGACACATGAACTGTCATTTTATAAGGAAAACAGTGGAAATTGAAGAATTTTAGATTATTCATGTTCGAACTCAATTTCAGCTGGCGGACATGCTAACCAAAGCAGTGGGAAGAGCACAATTCTATGAGATAACCAGTAAGATGGAGATTCAAGATTTCTTCTCCCCATCTTTTTGGGGTGGGGGGTGGGGTGGGGTGGGGGGGGGGTGGAGGGTGGTGTTGGAAGATCTTATAATCAGATAAGGTGTCTAAAAAAGGAAGCAGTGGTTCTTCACCTCACGTGACATAGCTAGGGCATTGCTAAATGGAAGGATCTTATCACCGTCCATGAATGATAAATCATAGATCAAACTGCTGAATCGGAAAAATGCAATTTGGTGCTATCATATACCTTCGGCTAAGATCACGTGCCGGAGATGAGCGGACTCGAACCGCTGTCATCCGCCACAACATAAACCACCGCCTTTCAAGAGTGATGACAACTAGGAGGTGGGCTTGGAAGTAGCCATCCTTTGAAGAAAGCATAATAGCTCACTGGTCTAGCTCCATATATGTATATATATATATATATATATATATATATATATATATATATATATATATATAAATGCAATTTGGTGCTATCATATACCTTCGGCTAAGATCACGTGCCGGAGATGAGCGGACTCGAACCGCTGTCATCCGCCACAACATAAACCACCGCCTCTCAAGAGTGATGACAACTAGGAGGTGGGCTTGGAAGTAGCCATCCTTTGAAGAAAGCATAATAGCTCACTGGTCTAGCTCCATATATATATATATATATATATATATATATATATTGTTTATTCCAAAGTACCCGATAGGGGTATTTTGGTCTTTTCACATATAACAAAAGTTGTTTTATGAAACAACTTTTTTTATTTTTTGTTTTTTCTTTTCTTTATTTTTTTTCCTTTTGGTTCCATTAGGGACCCCACCATTATAACCTCATTCATTTTGTATATAAAGGGGTTGTTCCCCCTTATTTTTGTATTAATGTTCTCTTACTTATTCTCAATAATACTATTCTCTTTTTGCCTTTTGGCATTTTCCCTTAGTGGGTTTGTGTATTTGCACTTTATGTGCTTGTGATATTTTGTCCATTATTGACTCTTAAGTGTTATCACTTGTAATTTGTATTTTCACTTATCTCATTACATGGTATCAAAGCCATTTGGGTTCCTTGTGATCTTGGAAGATTTCTCTTAGGCTCCTTTGTGACCTAAGTTCGTTCTCTCTCCTCATCTCTACCTTCTTCTTCAATATGGAGCACGACTCAAGGGTGGAGCTCTCCGTTAAGCTCAATGGTTCGAATTATTTGATGTGGGCATCGACTATAGAGAATCATCTTCGTGGAAAGAAACTTTGGGGCTTCGTGACGGGAACCTCTCTTGAATCAACATTGAAGCTCACTATAATTGAAGGTGGTGTTGAAAAAGATCTTGATGGTGAAGACCACATTAACGCTATTATTGTGCGTGATTCATGAACAATGTTGACATAAAAATTTGTGCCAACATTGCTAAGTTTAGAAAAGCCAATGAAGTTTGGTTCTTCCTTAAGGGTATGTATACTCAAAAGAATCTATTGTAAAAAAATAAATAAATCCAATAAACATGGGGACATGAGTGTCCGCGACTATTTTAGTGCATTGTCTCTCCTTTGGGATGAGCTTGTTCTTCTTGAGCCCAAGTGGGTGGCTTCAGAAGATATTGAAATGAAAAGAAAACAAATTGAAAAAGAACATTTCTTTCAATTTCTTCACGGTCTTATACCGGAATTTGAACAAGGGCATCCCTTCTTCATAGGAGCAAGGCCTTACCTATTGAAGATGCCCTTGCCGAAGTATGCCAAAAGGAGACTCGTCTTAGTATGACTCATAAAAATGATGAAATCTTGGCTGTTATTAGGTTGGGATTAAATGTAAAAGCCTATAGGCCTCCCCATTTTGCCAAAAATGGATCCAATTATAATAATGGATTTAGAAAGGGTGTTACTTGTCACTATTTTAACGAACGGAGACATATTAGATCGGTTTACCCTAAGCTTAAGGGAAAAGTGGCTTTCGTTGGTGAAACCGTTCCAAAGAAAGACGAGTTGAACAATAATGGAGGAGACATTAAAGATGCTCTTAATCAAATTTCGTAGGCACTTCAACATCTTCTTAAGTCTTCCTCTACCTCGGGTGTCGCCATTGCCTCATCATCATTTCCTCCAAGTATGTGGATTCTCTTAGAATTCCACCTTCTTTCCTGCATTGAGAAAACGAGAGAGAGAGAGAGAAAGAGAGAGAGAGAGAGACAAAAAAAAGGTTACGAGAAGGGGGTTGCGGTTCACGATTTTTTCATCATAGAAATCGTGACCTAATGTTAATATAAATACACTTAAGTGTACACAGTGGTTTGGGTCGGGTCTGGTGTATTATCCGAACCCGGATACAAATAAAAACATACAATAAAAACATACTTATATAGAAATGGAATTCGGGTCTGGTACAGGATCCGGACCCGAAACACTATTCACCTTTTTCACCCCCCCTCAAGTTGATCATGGTTATGGACCATGCACAACTTGCCTTTAAGCGACCAAAAACGATCCTTGGTTAACCCTTTCGTAAATAGGTCCGCAACTTGTCTTTCAGTATTGACGAACTCAGGCTCAATCTCTTTTTCTTTAATTTTCTGTCTCACAAATTGTTGGTCAATCTCAATGTGCTTAGCACGACTGTGATGTACTGGATTGAATGACATGTTTATAGCACTTTGGTTGTCACATAGCAAGATAGTCTGGGAGATCTTTTCTCCTACTTCAGTCAGTAAATGTCTGATCCATGTGACTTCGGCAGTAGCAGTAGCCATAGATCTATACTCAGCCTCTGTACTCGATCTAGCGATAGCCTTTTGCTTTCTACTGCTCCAGGAGACTAAATTTCTTCCAATAAAGACACAATGTCCTGATGTAGATCTTCGTTCATCAGGATCTCCTTCCCAGTCTACATCACAATATACAGTGAGTCTATGATCATCTTTACCATATGGTTGTGGTGAGTATGTCAATCCATCCCCAATAGTCCCTTTCAGATATCTAAGGATTCTCTTGACGGCTTACATATGTTCAGTACGTGGCGCATGCATAAATTGAGACACTTGATTGACTGAATAAACAATATCAGGTCTAGTGAATGTGAGGTACTGTAATATTCCTATTATGCTTCGATACCTAGTGGGGTCGTCACACAAATTTTCATCATGAGCGCTAAGTTTTTGATGAAGCACGCTCGGAATTCCCAGAGGTTTGCAGTCTTTCATGCCTGCCTTGCTGAGAACATCTACGGTGTACTTGTGCTGAGTGAGTGTCAATCCATGAGCCTGATTATCAATTTCTACACCAAGAAAATAGCGTAGAGCTCCAAGATCTTTCATTTTGAACCTCTGACCTAGTAAGTTTTTTACTTCTTGAATGTGGGCCGCAGAGTTTCCTGTGATAACAATATCATCGACATATATCAATAACAGAGTGGTCACAGTCTGACTTCTGAAAATAAACAATGAGTGGTCCTGCATGGAACGTGAAAATCCATGTTTCTGAATCTCTAGTGAGAAGTTGTCAAACCAAGAGCGAGATGTTTGCTTCAGACCATAGATAGCTCTTTTTAACCTGCACACATGAGTTTTACAATTTTGTTCTTGATATCAAGGGGGTTGCTCCATGTACATTTCCTCCTTCAAGTCCCCATGCAAGAAAGCATTTTTTACATCAAGCTGACTCAACTTCCATTCATGTTCAACAACCAGAGAAATAATAATTCGAATTGTTCTCATTCTTACAACTGGACTAAAGGTCTCATCATCATAGTCTTGCCCTGCTTCTTGAGTGAATCCTTTTGCCACGAGCCTTGCCTTGTATCGTTCGATGGTTCCATCTGGCTTGTACTTTATCTTGTAGACCCATTTACATCCGACAACATTTTTGTCAGGTGGTCTGGGAACAACTTCCCAAGTTCCACATTCATGCAAAGCTTGCATTTCATCATTCATGGCTTCTACCCACTTGGTAGAAGTGGCTGCCTGATAGTACATAGTGGGCTCATCTTCCTTATTGAGAGCAGTTAAAAAGAGTTGAAGATCTAAGGAGAAGTTGTTATAGCTAATCCATCTGTCAATGGGATGTCGTATGCGGCTTGATTTTCTGACCTCAAGAGTGTGAGAAGGATTCAAATTGTTGACTAAGACATGATCTGAATGACTTGATGTTGTCGGTCTCTGTCTAGAATAGACAATGCCTTTGTATATGCCCGGTACTTTCTCTGAATTCTGTGGCCCCGACGTCTCGGTGTTCTCAGACATCTCTTCTTCTTGCTGCACACAATCTGATGAACATGCTTCATTGGAGCCAGCAAAAAGTTCTGAACTCAACCAAGGATAATAAACTTTAGTTGGTATATTCGTTGCATCAGCTCTGTCATCAAAATTTTGTTCATCAAAGACAACATTTCTTGAGATTCTGATACGTTTGTTGGTGGGATCATAACACCGATATCCTTTGTAGTCATCTGCGTATCCCACAAACCTACACTTTTGGGCCTTGTCTTGAAACTTGTTTCTCAGGGACCGATCAATATGCACATAGCAAACACATCCAAAAACACGCAGATCATGATAATTAGGATGAGCTCCAAAGAGACAGTGATAAGGAGACTTATTTTCCAGAACAACCATGGGCAGTCTATTTATCACATGCACGGCCGAATGAAAAACTTATGTCCATAGGTTGATGGGAAGATTGTTGTCATGAAGCATACTCATGGCACTTTCAACAATATGTCTATGTTTTCGTTCAACAATGTCATTTTGTTGAGGAGTGTGAGGACATGACACCCTCCTTCCTATCTCGTTATTTCGAAGAAAATAAATAAAATCACGGGATAAGAATTCCCCAGCTCCATCACATTAGAAAAATTGAATGGACTCAGAAAATTGATTTTTGACCAAGGAAAGGAAATTTTGAAACAAAGAGAAGACTTCTGACTTATTTTTTATGAAATATATCCAAGTGTATCGAGAATAACTATCAACAAAGATTAGATAATATTTGCTTCCAGACCCAGAGACAATTGGGGCAGGTCCTCACACATCAGAACAAATAATCTTAAAAGGTTTTGAAGCTCTCTTATTAATGGAATGAAAAGGCAATACATGACTCTTACATGAAAGACAACTAGAACATTTATGACTACTCTCATCCCCATTACGACTTTCTTTTGGAATGAGATTATTGAAAACAAGTTTCTCAATAAAATGACTATCACAATGTCCTAACCGACTATGCCATAAGAATGGCTTATTACATTCAGAGATACTAAAAACACTAGAAGAAAAGGATGAACACGACTCTAATGAAGGCTTCGAAATCAGGTGAGCAGGGCGAACATCATGACATGGGGCTTCTTCAAAGACATACATGTTGCCTCATCTCTTTCCTTCAACGAATGTTTCCCTCGTGCGTAGGTCCTTGACCTGCACAGAGAAGGGAGTGAATTCAACTGAAGCATTATTATCATCAATAAGTTTAGAGACGGAGACAATATTTTTCTTAATGTCAGGAGCATGAAGAACATCAGAAAGGGTAAGAGTGGAATGTGACATGGGAATGACAGTCTTTCCAACATGAGAAACAGGATGGTGGGATCCGTCTCCAGTGACAATCTTATTTTTTCCGAAATAAGGAATGGGGTTAGAAATTTTACCTGCATCGCCGGTTACATGAGTGGCTGCCCTTGAATCGACAAACCATGTGCCTTCATCACTCTGCTTCAATTTTAACTCTGACAAGGCCGATATCAACAAATCTTTAATCTCTCCACTGTCTCTGGTATTTGTGAACTTTCTTTTGGTTTCTGTCTGCGGACCCTTTCCTTTATTCTCTGGATTATGCCAACAATTCGCCTTGATATGCCCCTTACAAAAGAAGCAAGTAGGAATGGATCTTGGTCCCTGCGCATGAGCTGACATGTTTGGAGTAGGAAGCAAACCACGCCCTCCGTGTCCATTTCGCCCTTGTCCTCTTCGTTCCCGTCCTCTACCATAAGTCACTCCTGTGGTCAAAACTTCTTGAGTATTTGGATGATTATGAGTTTCTTCAGAGAATCCCTTCAGAGTCATCTCATACTGGATCAATTTGGCTCGTAACTCTTCGAAGGTGGGAAGAACAGGAAGGCACAGTAGTGATGTAACTATCATATTGTAGTCAGATCCCAATTCACTCAGAGTTTGTTGCACCATGTCATTATCACTAACGACACACCCTATAACTGGAAGTTGGTCTGTGATAATCTTTATCTTGTTCAAATATTCCATGATGGTCATAGAATCTTTTCTTAGCAATTGAAATTTCTCTTTTTAGAAAAACCACTCTTGCTTGAGAAACCTGTGAATACGTTTGAACCAGTCATTCCCAGAGTTGTAGCGTTGTACAATTGTCAGGAATGGCAACGAGAATCTCTTGAGACAGAGTTGATGTGATGTATGCAACAACTGATTGATCTTTCTTTTCCCAATTGAGAAATTCAACATTTTTGACAAACACGATTGAACTCGCCCCTTGGTCATCTTTTTCTTCTCTCGGGATAAATTCGGGTGGGACTGAAGTGGTTCCATCCAGGTGATTTAAGAGGCCTTGACTCCTTATGAAAGGAATAATTTGTCTCTTCCAAATCAAGAAATTTGAGGTGTTTAACTTTTCAGAAACAAGCTGGTTGAGAAAACTTGAAGAAAGGTTTGATTGAGAGTGATAAGAATCCATTGAGAATTAGAAACAACTGAAGTATCCACAAAAATTCTAACCTTCCTCTTCTTCTTTTTTGGTGAAAACAGAAGGTCATAAATGGACAGAATCAGTCAGAGGATGCAGGAACGCAGGTTCAACTTGTGAGAACTGCTATTCAACGATGTGTGAAAAACACCTTCACACGTTAAATATATTTGCAGAAATAAGAATCAGAACAGTAAAATATATTTGAATGTCCAAGTACGAGAAGAAGGGTGGACCCAAGAAGATCAAACAGGCAATATCAATGAAAGAAACAGGAATCGTGATTGATCTGGTGTTTCACGTGAGTCAATTTCAGCGATTCACGTGAAACACAACCACTCACGTTACGGTTTGGATTAGCGTGAACAAAATTCACGTGAGCCTCAGATCCAAGAGAGAGAGAGACCCACTTGAGGTGTGGGTGCATAGTATAATTCATAAAAGAGAAGAAGAATGAGGGAAGAAGAGGAGAAAAGAAGAAGAGTAGATAAGGGGTAAAAAAAATTAAAATTTCGATTGAATATCAGAACCTGTTTAGAAGAGATGAGGGCTTCAGATTGGTTGTTGATGGGTTCAGCTGAAGAAGATGGAGAGGACTCGCTGAAGAGGCTATTGATGGGCTCAGCTGAAGATGGAGAGGACTCGTTGAAGGAGTTGTTGATGGGTTCGACTGAAGGAGATGAAGGTGGCTCGCTGAAAGAAGAAGAAGAAGCCGAGTTGCACCTCACGAGAACCCTTTCCGGCCCTTAGGCAGATCTCTGCTTTGATACCATCTTAGAATTCCACCTTTTTCCCTGCATTGAGAAAACGAGAGAGAGAGAGAGAAAAGGTTACGAGAAGGGGGTTGCGGCTCACGATTTCTTCATCATAGAAACCGTGACCTAATGTTAATATAAATACACTTAAGTGTACACAGTGGTTCAGGTTGGGTCTGGTGTATTATCCGAACCCAGATACAAATAAAAACATACAATAAAAACAGACTTATACAAAAATGGAATTCGGGTCTGGTACAGGATCCAGACCCGAAACATTATTCACCTTTTTCAGATTCTAGACTCCGGTGCTTCTTTTCATATGACACCACATAAAAATATTATTTCTAAAGTCTATTCCAAGCCCACATCGTCTTATGTTTCAACGGCCGATGGAACTTCTTTAAAAATTGAAAACACTGGAATACTTGATTTAAAATATTCTCAAGATTTTTTGTTCCAAAGATAAGGGTGGTTCCAAAAATCAATTTAAATCTATTTTCCGTCTCTCAAATTACCGATCATAGTTCCTAGTGAACTAGATAAAAAAAACACCTATAAAGATAAAAATAAAAAACTAAAATAACAAAAATATATATACATATATATTACACTTTTAACAGTGTTATCACTTGTAATTTGTATTTCCACTTATCTCATTATATGTCACTGAAAATGTATTAGAGCTCAAGTGATTCACCAAAGCAACACGACCTTGAAAGCTTTTCAAGTGTCAATAGCAGGACGTTCGGTCAATCGGGGAAGATTTTTAGTAACATCTTACACACAAGCAACGGAAAACATACGAAGGCTTTGAAATATTATTTCCGAGCACTAGAACAAAATCCATTCTCACCACAAGCTTAATATGGTAGTGGTCCAAAATAGCACAGATTTTGTGTAAATCGGTAATTCTACTTCGAATCATGGTTCATTAGAATCTTCTAATCAAATGAAAGTAATTCATAATCATCAGGTTAGGATTGATCTAAACCAACCTATTCTATATACGATTCAGCATGCCAGATGTAGTTTTACTCGATCTGATTTTATATCGCATTCGAGGCCATATGGTGAAGTCGTGATTTAAGAGGGAGGATCTTTCATAGTGGATGAACATTAAAACTGTTCTTGATTTCCTTCAGTTTAATGATTCAAGATTTCTTTGCAGACATGTGGAGACAAGTTATTGGACATCCTAACATTGCTGCTCTTATCAGAAAACCCGATTTCTTATCATTTTTTATCGGGAGTAAAATTCCTGTGTCAGACTCAACAAGGCAAGAGCTGCTTGAGATAGATGGCATTTCCTACAGATTGCAAAGGGAAATACAGCTACTGGAGCATTTTGATCGTGTTCGCTGTAAACACTGCCTGGTAAGGCAGTTTATATTTACTTTCCACTTTTAAACACAAGTGATTTATTTCAAAATCTTTTCAATGTAAGATAATTTGCTGCATTTTACAAAATATAAACAAGATGAAAATCACTCGGAGCTTGTATTTTTGAACCGATGATATTTTGTGACCAAGTTATTTGACTGAATTTTATACTCTGCTGTTGGCTATTTCTGTTTATAGTTCAGTGGTTGTCTAATTGTTGACTGCATTGCAGACTCTGATTGCCAGGCGCAGTGACATGGTTGTGATGTCGAGAGATGGACCTTTGAATGCCTTTGTGAACCCACATGGCTATGTGCATGAAATCATGAACCTTAACAACACAAAAGGTTTAGCTCTTCTTGGTGGCCCTGTTACTGAGCACAGCTGGTTTCCAGGGTACGAACATATTTCCTGATTCTAGTGGAAAAGCTAAAAGAGATCCTTTACAATTGTTTGAGATGGATGACATCCACAAAAACATGAAAACTGGACTGCTTTTCTTGGGTGATCAAAATACCCTTCACAACTGGTTTTTATGTGGTCTCTCCATTTTGAGTTCATGCTTTATATTCTTACATATTACTATTTTTTGAAATCCAGATCAGATAGGTAGGTCCCATAGCTTATAGTTGTGTCCGTGCGATAAATTTGACCTTGTTGGCTAGTACTTGTACTAGGTTCATGCAACTAAACTGTCATAATGCCAGTTAACGTTCTGGTGTGTTATTTATTTCGATTTCCCATTTTTGAGGGTGAAAACTGGTGAATGATGTTTTTCAGGTATGCTTGGACCATTGCGAACTGTGCTACCTGTGGATCTAACATGGGATGGCTATTCACTGCAACAAACAAGAGGTTGCAGCCAAGATCTTTTTGGGGCATAAGGAGTTCACAAATTGCAGATGACTTGCAGTAAAAGGTCCTCTCTCTCTCTCTCTCTCTCTCTCTCTCTCTCTCTCTCTCTCTCTCTCTCTATATATATATATATATATATATATATATATATATATATATATATATATAGGAAAATGAAAACATACCCAAAAGAAAACCTACCAAATAAGAAACATTTATCAGATTTTCGGTGTTTTTTCGAAATTCTGAACTTACAGATGTGTTCAACATGATTGATTTACTACAAATCGACACTCGGATCATGCATTTTGGATGAAAAATGGTATTTGGACCCTCAAAAATTTATGAAATTGTAGGCCATTGATTTTTGAAACCTTATAAAAACATATCCATGCATCAGAATTGAATGCTCCAAGAACTGATTCCTATAAAAGCAAGCACATAGATCACATCTATAAGGTCAGAATTAAAAAAAAACAAAAATCCGATAAATGTTTCTTATTGGGTAGGTTTGGGAGGTTTTCTATTGGGTAGGTGTTCATTCCCCTATACACACACATGCACGCACACACACACACACAAAAGAGTAAGGTCAAATGGCTGAAACACAGAACAGCGTTTAGATGTGCGGTCCCACACCGTGCATCGTATTTGGACCCTTTAGTGGCAATCGCTGACCATCACTGAAGGTCTTTTTTTTTGTGTTTTTTGCATGTGTGCGTCTGATTGTTTTTGAATGAGAAGGGTGTTCGATATGACATCCTTTATATATATATATATATATATATATATATATATATATATATATATATATATATATATATATATAAGTGTGTGTGTGTGTGCATCTCTCCTTCATGGGTTTTCAGTCTGCGTGCAGCTTTGTAGAATCACGGATGTGGACCTGTGGTGAAGGATGGTGTAGTCTGAGCGCTTCTCTGCATGTTTGATTTCACCATTCATTTATCTAAGTCAGGGTTACTCGGAACATGGCCCATCTATTTTTCTCCTAGAGAGAGAGAGAGAGAAATGCCACTGTAGATAGGGAATATTGTATATATCAAGTCTAATATTTGTTTCTACAAGTGAAATTCTGCGTAGTGGATGGGGGACCCTGATGTTGAATATAGCTTTTGCATTCTCGGAATCATGGGCTTCGGATTAAGAGCTGTGTTCTATTGTGCCATCAGTATTTCCTCATGGAAAAATCTCATGATATATTAACAAAATCGCTTCTTAAACATGAGAATTGTGTGTGCGTTTTGAATGTAACTTTAAACCATTTATATTAGCGTTGGCAGCATTTATATTATTAAAACCACTTCAAATTAGGTGTTTTTGAATCTAATTTTAAGCCATTTATATTGGCTATAGCAGCATTTGACTGATTAAAAGGCATTACATTTTGGTTAAACATGTAATCGCATGATGCACTGAAAAGGGATATGTTTTGAATTATTACAAATATTGTGGGTTTTACGAATTTGTAATGTTAAATTTCAAATAATGGGGGGTCATATTTGCAACATTGATCTTAGCCAGAAGCATTGGGCCTCCATGTGCCCCTGACGTGACGGTTTATGACTAGGTTTAAGGATTTTGGACTGGTGGGGGTGAATTTGAATGGGTCAGCCAAATGTACGGTTGATTTGTAGCCAAATCAAAAGCTGATTAAGATCCAGCTCGTCAACACAAAGGAAGAGGGGTCATTTAAGATCTCATCAAGTCGTACGAAAAAACCAGTTTGTTCCTGAAGTGATTTGTTTATCAAGATAACCTTTTAAACAAGAGGATAAATTTTGAAGGTCAGATGCAACTCTGAGGCTAGGATTAATTTTCTAGAGTCTATTTTGCCTAGATCTCCTCTCTTTTACACGGAAAGTGCGTTTGGTTTGTAAAGTAGGGAACTTGTTTCTGGTGGAAATGTGCGAATTTGTTTCGCAAACAAATTGATCTAGTCATAGTTTATTATCTGGGTATTTATATGAGTGACGGTTGTTTACGACATGTATCATGACAATACCGTGGTCCTCTGTTTGTGTCCATTTATCCAGAAAAGAGGTAAAAACTGGGATATTGCATTGTGGAACACAAGCGGGCACATCTAAACAGCTCCTTGTGGATTATCATGGTTTAGTTTTTGTTAACACAATCCAACAACAGCTGGTGGAAAGGTGCATGTTTTCGGGCATGCAATGGTCAATGCGGGTGAAGGGGTGGACATTGGGCTGGGATGCTCCCACCAGACCCGATATGCTCTGATGCTCACTAGTGCCTGATGGTCCGGCCCCGACCCTAATCTCTCTCTCTCTCTCTCTCTCGGGGACCATATCTATGGACAACCTGTACTGAACATTTGTTCTAGTAGGCCAGATGCGTCTTGTGGGGTTTCAAGTGCGAATGTAAGCCCAAACCATGGCCATTTTGTGTTGGGTAGTATCTGGCTGCATAATTATGTCCTTTCATTTGGTTTGTTGAAAGGAGTTGTGCTACACTAAGCTTGATCCATATGCGAACTGAAACCACGTGGTTCATTTATTAGGTGCAGCATCGCATTTCATCAAAAGTCTTGCAGTAAAAATTGTAAATATCTACCAACGGGGGCTCTGCATGGTTGGTATTAGCTGTCAGTGCACGCCTCCCTGTGGTGGGACGTTGGGGGTCTGCCCTAACCCCAGCTTGCCTTTAAAAAAACTAAAATTGTAAATATAGTATGACAGATTTCATATTTCCAAACAATGATACCATATGCTATCTTCATCTTGTCACATAACGCTTGCAGGGCAAAATATCTATTATCAAACTCAGCGAATCTTAAGATCTACTTGCTATTTTCCCATTTTCTTCTGGCATATTCACACCGCTGTTAGAGGAAGAAGGAAAACAGAGAATCACACTTCCTATTTTTTTTAGCTGGCATATCACACCTCTGCCATCAGAAACTCAAACTGTGTAGACCATGCGAGGAAGCTGACCTCTCAAGCGTCTTCCTACCTGAATTTGAATTTCCTTCCTACCTGGTGGTTGCCAGGGGCCAGGGATGAAAGGGGAGTTTTCAACCATAATCTGACCATTTTCTTGGTCCTCGACCCACTTTAATTTGAGATAGTTTTCTGTGCAAAAGTTCCAAGCTTCACGTTGCAACTGTTTCACCGCCGAAGCTTGAGATGTTGGACTTTTTGGATCGGGTCCAACCGTATGTGTTCGTGTTTGACACAGGGCACACCAAGAGCTGCAATTAGAGTGGAGGGGCTGTTACGTGGATGTTTCAATAGGTGAATGTGAAAGGTTCTTGAATGCCATGCATGTAACTCCTACCCTCCCACTATATATAGAGATCTATGTGATCTTTCTCTCATTGGGTTAAGGGTCCTGCTCATCTTTCGACCTTTGGGTCATCTAGGGCATTGATAGGTTGAGGAGATTAATGTTGACCATCCACATCTACACAAGCTTCGACCGGATCGACCATGACAGCCTCTGGTAAGTTGTGTTCTCCATTGTTGTTTTTCGGCTGGGCCACCACGCTTCTGGGTGTAGGTGCATTGGCCTCCACATAAAGCTCACTGGAATTTTTGTTGGTGTTGTTCTCTCGTCATACTCTCGTTTGGCTTTGAAAAGTCGGACGATGATGGGGAAAGTGTTGATCAGCTCGCTGCACCCCTGCAGAGGTTGGTGGGGGTTGCTGCCGAAGAGCTTAGACGTCGAAATCCAGTTTTTAGGCTGGTTTTTTTGGAGCTCCTGCAAGGTGCTCTCCAACCACCAAAAGCAGGCACCTGCTACCATCGGGAGGTTGGACCAAGCCCTACTGGGCAGCGATTGGCCACTTGTTGTCGACTGCCGTCGATGGCTGCCCACTGGAGGCAACTGCCAGTGGTGGAGACTGGTTGGATGGTGTGGGGGCAAAACCCTAAAAAAAGGGTTTGAGAGTTGGTTGTCAAGCTTCCACTATAGCAATTGCAATAGATCCCGACCAGGGCGAGGGCTCGATCCGAACCTAGAGCTGATCCTGGGTTTCGAGTGGATCAAGTCTACGCCCATCCTGGGGGGACTAGGGGTGGCAATCGGGTTGGCGGCTCAGCATACCTCAACACGAACATGACCCTTTTATTAAACGGGTCGAATGTGGCAAACACGAACACAACCCATTTATTAAACGGGTAACCCAACACGACACGGTTAACCCGTTTAATAAACGGGTCTGGTCGACACGACCTGATTACATCTCCATCTGTATTTTGTTCTATCTTCTTTCAAGAAATGGTGCCTGTTAAAATGATTTTGTAATGATGAAACATTGTAGGTCCTTTTCGTCACTGCAAAAGTTGGTAGCATTCAGATAAAAAAATAGAATAAATAGTGACCAAGATAGGTTGATGATGCAAGAGATGGTCACCATAAATGCTTAGAGCCGCCTGAGTTTATTATTTTTGCCAGAGACTAAAGGACAAGAAAGAATCAGAGATTCAAGCAATGATGGCATTGCACTCAACCTCAATGACAAGAACAACCTCGTGCTTTAGTCTTTTGCCTCCAACTTTCCAATCTAAAAAGCCTAAGTCTTCCTTGCATCAAACAATGGTATTACTGTCACCAACAAAATTTAAATCCCAAACTATTCATCATTCATCCCCTGTCAAACGTTCTTTCAGTCAAAAGATGTTGATCTAAGGCGCCTAACTCAGAAGTCTAAACCTTCAAGACTCACTAAATTACATAAGTACCCTTAATGCAGAGAAAAAGAAAAAAAATGTGAAAACCCATTCAATGCACAAAATATCATAAGGTATTATGTCATTAAAAGCTAAGAGCCAAGAACTTATCCATTAAATAGACAAGACCAGATAGTGAGCTGCTCTATTGCACCTTTAGAAGCAAAAACATTCTTTTCGAAAACCGCATCTAGGTTATCTTCCTTGCAATGTATATATAAACGGGTTGCAGGTTGACGGGTTCAGGTAAACAGGTTGACCCGCCCGGCTAACCCGTTTATTAAACAGGTCAGCCGGGTTGGCATACCCCTAACACGAACCTGACCCATTTAACGGGTTAGGCGGGTCGACCCATTTATGACACGAACCCGTTTAAGCCAAACCCAAGCCCGCCTAAGAAGCGGGTTGGTGGGTCGTGTCAGATTTTGCCACCCCTAGGGGGGATCCAATCTGGAGCAGGATCCATTGTTTGGATCGGGTAGATCGAGTCTGCACCCGACCTGGTCATGGGACTCAATCTGGATCCAAACCTGAACCTGAACATGTTAGGGGTTTCAGGTATGTGTCAAGACCCGATCTGGTCCTGGGTCTGGACTCGACCCGAGGTTTCAAATGGATCGGGTTTGTGTTTGGCTTGATCCAACCTGGGATCTGGTTTGGATCACATCTGAACCCAGGCTGGGTCTATATTCATGGGATTCAACCCAGGATCCATTAAGACTGGGTTTGGATTTGAACTAGGTCGGATCAGGTCCAAAACTAGATCCAAGAAATGACAGAAGATAGCCACCACTTGTCAGGCCAAGCATTATATTTAGATAGATAATTGAACCAAACAGAACTGTGCAGTTACATTCACATGAGAGAGAGAGAGCTGGCAGGTAATTTAGAGGTGGGAACTGTGTGGATTAACAATTAACTTGACCGAACCTACACAACAATGAAGAGCTGGACTAGGGCTAATTCTTGTGACCCTAATTTACAGGGAGATGGACCCAGTCAGTCGAATTCCCCACGGTCCATAGCAACCCATAGCAATTAGCAAGTTGGCCTATTCAGAACCAAGCTCACCAAAACAAAGACTTCCCCACTATCGGCCAAGCTTCAAAGTCATGCACCTCATGAGCTCGGTCGTCTTACATATTTTTTAATAGTCAACAGATGCTACTCAAAGACTCCAAAATTGAGTTAAAAGTTCCCTGCAAACCAAGGTAACAACTGATGGCATGACTGCGTGACAAGCAAAGCTGCATTTCATCTGAAAATGCACTAAGACAAGATCATTAAGGCATACTACTAATGAACTGGACCAGCCAGAAGCTACTTTTGTAACAACCGTTCCCTAACAGTGGATTTAAGAATTTTTACTGCACAAGGTCTCACAAGGATACACATACTTAGGATGTGAGCACACTGGTAGCTGCTGTCTTATGTTCCACGGTTGAACAGCTCCCACCACTTTCTTCTCTGGATGGGGGGTGGTGTCAAGAGATCGAGCATTGTTTGCTTCTCTTTTACTGTCAAAGGAACACCTCTCACGAGGTCTAATGTCATGATCTGCACATTTGTCCTCTGTCTATGCCTCTGGTATGCCCAGATGCCCACAGCTGCCCCAGCTACCGCAAACTATCCAGGACACCAGGAAATTAATGCAATGACACTAACTGCTACTGTAAGGAAAGGTAAAAGACAACAGAAATATGTTAGCCCTATAGGATCCCATATGCCGTTATTGTTCTTGATCCTATTGGTGCCATCCTCTTTAACATGGTTGGTCTAAACATAAGGAGGATGGTTTGGTTATGCTTGGATCATCCGAAAAAGCAACCACAATCAATGCAGCAAACAAAGAGAATGGTGCAGACGTTAAGATTTTTTTTTTGTAAAGTCTAAATAAAGATGCAAATCTTTGTATTTATACATATAAATAAATCAGACACTGAGCAGTTAACATTTAATATTTGTTCAAGGATTATTGCTAACAAAAAGGAGAAAAGAAGGTGAAATTTGGTGAAACGAGTGCATCATGTTGCAACAGTGAAAGCTAAACTGTTAAAAAGTTTGAATGCACAACCTAGACCACACGATAGCTGAGGATAAGTGAGGTGGTTTTCTGAGTTAACTAAAGAGATAATAACGGGGACTTGGAAGTTGATCTTGATGACTTCTTGATAACATTGGAAATTTGACCAAGTTGATCCAATTCTTTCATTGAATCCAAGCCTAGCCAGGTCCAACAGGCACAGTCACATGTTTGCTAGATAACGGTTCAACTTCAGAACACAGATTACAAAGTGCTACTCCACTGTAGAAGATGTCATCTCTGATAAATGCCATGCACTTTTGAGAAGGATAGCATCAACATAGATCACACATGTTGAGCACAATCCATCTCCAAAAGTGACACTGATATGGGATCAAACACATTATTGCATACTTGACTAATCCAAAGAACGTTAGCAATTCAAGAAAGCTCCCACTTGAGTTTCATCAATTATTGCAAATACTCTTGTTCCTACAGAAACTTGCAGTGGACCCATTCAGTCTAGAAATTTCTTGTTCTTGACACAGGCACTCAAAAAGTAGACTTGTGAAACCATTTAACATACTTTTTAGACTCTTCTTTTAGATGGTAGGCACCTATGCCGCATAAACACAAACACGAGTACGAGACATGATATGGTACTTGGTATGACATGAGATATGGTACTTTGGTATGACATGAGACATGGAGACAACCATACATACATATATATATATATATATATATATATATATATATAACACGAGTACGAGACATGATATGGTACTTGGTATGACATGAGATATGGTACTTTGGTATGACATGAGACATGGAGACAACCATACATATATATATATATATATAAATATATATATATATACATATATATATATACACATATATATATATAACACGCCTAACTTTTGATCTGTTTACAAACACATGTCTAACTTTTGAGATATGAATACAAGCCTAGTTAACAAAACAATTCTTAAAAGTCAGGCATGTGTGTAAATAGGTCAAAAGTTAAGCATGTTTTGATAAAGTTTTCACACACACACACACACACACACACACACACACACATATATATATATATATAGGTAATGCAATCCTCTCTGCTTCTGTACAAACCGAGTCTTTGAAGGGCTTTTTTCATTCTTTCTTAAATCTGACTGTAAAAATGTGTTCTACATGCTTAATTTTATAGGAATCTGCTATTGGATCGTTAGATTGGGACGTGGGTAGGCTTTTATAAGGCTTGAAAATCAACAGTTAAAATTTTCATGAATTGAATATTCAAACCTCAAAAAATCATACTGTTGGGGAAAAAACACGATCACAGTGTCAATTCCTAACAAATGGACCATGCCCAACACATCTGTGAGGTCAGATTTGCAAAAAACTGCCAAAAAATCCACTTTGTATGTAGCATGAATATTCTCATTACCCTATGTGTGTGTGTGTGTGCATTCTCGTGTGCGTCATCATATACATTCAAAATTCTTAATCTAAGCCAATAAAACATGAAAACCATCTTAAGTGCCAACTTTTGAACAACAATTCCATCATTGTGCTTCAAAACATCAAATAATAAAACCAAAAAAGTGGAATTTTTAATGTAATTGATGACAAATTTTAAACGAAAAAAAAATAAAAGTAATACAAACTAAGCATTCAAGATCAATAAAAAAAAGAAAAGAAAAGATAAAGTTAAGGAATTGTGTCTATAGTGTCATGGTGCATCCAAGTCTCTTGTGGTGTCGATACGGGATACATGCTAATTGAAGTGTTTGTCTGACATAAGTAGGCGCCTTTAAATATTGGTATTAGCTGGAATAAATCCCTCAAAAGTTTTAGGGGTTAATGTAGATTTAGAAACTATGACCAAGACTATAAAGCTCTTTATAAATGTTATGTCTTTTAGTAGAAGTTATTTTGAAGGCATGGTGATACATCTAGCCAGTGAAAAGCTTTGGTTGGAGGTGAAAAAGGAAATGTTTGCTGAACATCAGGATTTCCTTTTTAACATCTGCAGAGAGGTGCTGATTACACAAAAGAGTGGATATTTTTCTGGAACCACCGTTCTTCGTTTCCAAAGAATCAGCTCAATGCAATGCAAGAAGTGCAGCTGCAATAGCTATATCTAGGAAATGGCATGGTGCAATCCAAAATTATCTGAAGCAAGGTCAATCAGCTTTCGGCTAACCTGGGATATAATGGTGGTGCTAGAAGTGCACCACCATAAATTTCAAAAGGATAAGTTTCTATTTCTTTTGCAATTTCAGTAGGGATAGAAATAATTCAAATATCACTGATTTCCATAGATGGGAGAACTGTACAAAAACCATCAAAAAGTAAAGAAAAGTAAACCATCAAAAAGTAAAGAAAATAAGTGTTTCACTAGCCCAATTGCTCAAAACGGAAGGACATAGCCACTCCAAAAGGTCAGCTGCTTGCAAAAGAAGTTGAAACAAGAGTTTTTTGAATGATTCTAGTGAATATCAAAATAGTAATTGTGAGTTGAGCAGCGATCATTTGATTTTCCTCCCCAATCTGAGTCAGAATAAACAATTAGCTCAAGAGAAGAGGAGGAGAATAACAAAAGACCTCTAGAGATAAAGTTTTGTAAATATCTAACAATCTTAATTACAACACTCATGTGAACTGTGGTAAGAGAATGTTGAAATTGGCTAACATTATGAACCGCATGCGCAATATCAGGCCTAATAATAGTTAAATAAGGTAAGGCGTCAATCATTTGGTGATACGGAGTAAAATCATCCAGAGGTGTCTCATCATCAATCTTCATTTTGACATTAATAACTTTAGGGGTATCCACCATTTTTTGGTCAGTAATTCATTTTTTGTCGATAGTATCATTAGCAAACTTGGTTTGAGAAAGTAAATATTCCCAAGGAAAATAAGCAACCTCAATTCATAAGAAAAATCTAAGAAATCCAAGATTAGTCATTTCAAAATATTTTTTAAGAATACACTTAATATACTTTACTTCCTGTTTGTCTTCACCTGTGATAATCATGTCATCAACATAAATAAGGAGAACAACAATCCCTCCATCATATTTCTTAGTAAACATGGCAGTATCAGTATAGCAAGATTTAAACCAGAGTTACCGGAAGCGCCTAGGTAAAAGGGGAAGCGCGCTTCGGAAGCGCGAAACGTCGCGCTTCCGAAGCGTGAGGGGAAGCGTCCCCCTTTTTTGGGAAGCGTGTTTCACATTTATGGGAAGTGCACTTCCCCCACGCTTCCCCCTCGCTTCCCCCATTTTTTCCATTTTTTTTGCTTCCCCCTCGCTTCCGGTTCGCTTCCTAGGTCGCTTCCGGTTCGCTTCCTAGGTCGCTTCCAAGACGGTTCAGAATTTTCTTCTAAGTAGTCCCACGCTTCCCCACTTCCTAAATTTTTGAAAGTGCTTCGCTTCCCGCTCCCGCTTCCCGTATCACTTCCCGCTCCCGCTTCCTCGACTGATAACTCTGATTTAAACCCAAGTTTGAGCATAACAAAACTAAAATGATCATATCAGGCATTGGGTGCATGTTTTAAACCATAAAGAGTCTTTCTCAATCAAAGCACCTTACCAAGAGGAGCTTCATATCGAGGAGGTGTATCCATATAAACTTCTTCTTTTAGATCTTCATTTAAAAAAACATTTTTTACATCCATTTGGTAGATAGCAAAACTTTTAACAATAAAAACAACTATGAGGGTTTTATCTAAAGTCATCCTAGCTATAGGTGCAAATGTTTCATCATAGTCTATCCCATATTCTTTTATGTAACCCTTGGCAACTAACCTGGCCTTTTTTCCTTTCTAAGGTTTCATCACTCTTAGTTTTAACTTTATAAACTCATCTGCAACCTATGATTTTCTTACCTTTAGGCAAATCAGATATTTCTCAAATTATAGAATTTTCAAGTGCTTATAATTCTTCATTCATAGCTTTTATCTGTTTGGGATATTCTTTTGCCTGATTATATGTAGCAGGTTCAAAGTACGACAAAATCTTAACTAGACAAGCTCTATTTAACTCAAATGGGTCAAATATTTTTACCGCTGATGGAACATCTCTTGAAGTCAAAGGAATAAAAAATTTGAAAATATCTCTCAAAACTCAAAAAGATTTTGTATTCCACAAATTAAATATATTCCTAAACTAAACCTCAATCTTTTATCTATCTTTCAATTATCCGACCATGGATGTAATGTTTCATTCTCTTCTCGTGATTGTCGAGTGTAGGATCACCAGTCAGGAAAGCTGATTGAAGAATGCCCTAGAGAATGAGGCTTATACTACATAGATTTTTTGAAAATACCTAAGAATACATTATGTTGTAATGTTCAGAAAATGGATTTGGATTTATGGCACAAGAGACCTGGCCACCCTATTGTATCCAAGATTCAGTCTTTTCCAAAAATGATTTTTTTTTAAATTTTGAAACATTTACATGTGAAAAATGTATTCTTAGAAAAATGAAGAGATTACCTTTTCAAGAAAGAACTTTTGTCTCTTCTCGCCCACTTGAGTTAGTACATTCAGATGTGTGGGGGCCCGCACTTGTTATATCAAAAGGTGGTTTTATGTATTATGTATTTTTTGTAGATGACTTTACACGACATACTTGGATTTATTTTCTTAAGCATAAATCTGAAGTTTTCTTACATTTTTAAATATTTCATAATCTAATCAAAAATCAATTTAAGAATAATATTTCAATTTTTTGCATCGATTCAGGGGGAGAGTTTTTATCAAAAGAATTTAAAGATTATTTAATTACATGGTATTACACATCAAAGATCATATCCATATACTCCTCAACAAAATGGTTTAGCAGAAAGAAAGCATAGACATATTATAGAAAAAAAAAAGAATTTTACTCATTGCACATCAAACCAAAGACTTTTTGGGTTGAAGCCACTCTAACTGCAGTTTATCTTATTAACAGAATGTCATTCTCTTCATTAAACAATATATCACTTGTTAAAAAACTTTTCAAACAAATTCCAGATTATTCTAGGTTGAGGGTTTTTTGGTGCAAATGTTTTGTTTTTTCTGACAAAAATGACACTCTTTCCTCGTGCTATTCCTTGTGCTTTTTTAGGATATGCAAATCACCAAAAAGGCTATAGAAGTTTTAATCTTAAAACTAAAAAGCTATATGTGTCATGAAATGTATCTTTTTTGGAAAAGAAAAGTCTTTTTAAAAATCAGAACTCTAAAGAAATAGATGAGCATTTTTTTATTGGACTTAGTTCCAAAGATTGATAAAGGTGATCTTGGTGAAAGTCAAGAAGATCAAAATGACATAATCAGTACCGAATCATTGCGTGATAGTCAAGATTGTATTCAATACTCTAGAGGGGGTAATTTAGAAAAACCCTGTGCTCTTGAAAAATATACTAAAAAATAAGAACAAATACCAACAAGAGAATCATCTAGAGTATCAAGAGCCCCCAGAAAATTTGTGTCCTCAGTCTTTTTCACCAAAGTATCAAGCCTACCTTGCCTTAATACATTCCTACATAGAGTCTTCTAACTATGCTACAACAAAAGAACAATCTAAATGGGTCGAAGCAATGACAGTAGAATTAAATGCCTTAGAAAAGGCGAATACCTGGACTATTCAAGATATTTCGTCAGACAAAAAACCTATAGGTTGTCGATTGGTATATAAAGTTAAAACCAAAGAGTAACGGCACCCTTGAGAGGTTTAAAGCCCGATTAGTTGTCAAAAGCTATTCCCAAAAATATGGAATAGACTATGAAGAAACCTTTGCGCCAATCGCTAGAATAACCACAATTCGCCCCTTAGTAGCTCTTGCCTGTGTAAAGAAAAGGCATATATATCAAATGGATGTCAAGAATGCATTTCTCAATGGCAACTTAGCTGAAGAAGTATAAATGGAACCACCACCTGGCATTCATATTCCTAAAGAAAAAGCTCTTTGTTTAAATAAGGCTTTGTATGGTCTTAAGCAAGCCCCAAAAGCTTTGTATGACAAATTTAATCAAAGTTATGCTTGATTTTGGTTTTCAATCTTGTTAAGAATTCTGATGCAAGTATTATTATTCTTTTTCTCTATGTAAACGACATGATCATCACGGGAAGTGATAAACACGGAGTTGACAACACTAAAAAAATTCTCAAAACAATTTTTGAAATGAGTGATTTGGGTTTTTTTAATTTATTTTTTGGTATAGAAGTTGTTTATTCTTCCAGAAGCTATTTGCTCACTCAATCTAAATTTGCTTTAGATATTGTTGACAGGTCTGGTATCTTAGATGAAAAACAGGTTGACACTCCCGCAGTTGTAAATATCAAAATGAAGATTGATGATAGAGAGACACTTGAAAATCCAACACCTTATAGACAACTTCTCGAGACACTGTCTTATCTCTCCATTACAAGACCTGACATTGCGCATGCAGTTCACACAACAAGCCAATTTCAGTATGCTCCTACCACTGTTTATATGGAAGTTGTTTTACGTATTATTAGATATATTAAAACCTCTATTTTTCGAAGACTTTTCTTGGCTGCTTCTTCCTCCTTAAATTTAATTGCTTATACTAATGCATATTGAGGTGGTGATCCCAATAATTGATACTCAACTAATGGTCTTTTTGTGTTTCTATGTGAATCCTTGATCTCTTGGAGGTGTAAGAAGCAATAGAAAGTCTCTCTTTTATCAACTGAAGTCGAATAGAGTCATGACTATAACAACTATGAAAGTAATTTGGCTAAGGCGCTTGCTTCATGACATGGGCGTTCAGAGCACAGGATCATCATGACTATGTTGCGATAACAAAAATTCTATATGCATTGTCAGCAATCAGACATTCCATAAACGAACAAAGCACATCAAGATGGATTATCACTATGTACAAGAAGAATTTCGACACGGCACCATTGATCTTCCCTATGTTTCTTCAGAATATCAACTGGCAGATTTCTTTACCAAACCTCTCGCAGCTCCTCGATTTCACTTCCTCTTGAACAAACTTTCAATTATTCAACTGTAAGTTTCAGGGAGAGTGTTAAATAATATGTAATAACATAGACTAACTAGGAATTCCCCTTTTCTTTATTCTAGTTAGAATATGACTTTTACTTTTTATCTTTTTATTTTTTGTACATTTTTAGCCCCTTTTGACTAGTCAACTTTTTGACTTAGTCAAAAAGGCATAGAGTCGTTGGGAGCCCAACAACTCCCTCTCCTTGTATCTCACTATGTGTATAAATATGGGGTCTTGCCCCCTTACATTGTATGATTTTTAGTGGGTATTTTTCCAATCAATAAAATATATTTTTTTTTCTTGTTGTGGCATACCCTTGGGTATTTTGTATGAACCCTTGTGGTTCTTGTGAGTGATCTTTGGTTGGAGCTATTTGAAGTTTCACTTTGTGGAGATACAAGAACTTATCTTCTTACACACTCGTCGGTGTCATGGCCAAGAGCCTTATGATATCTGCAAAATTTGGTGTGGTCCTTTCCTTTCATCTAAAGAGGATTTGGCACTTTAGGCAATTCAAATTCTTCATTTTGCAGCAAAATATCTAAGACTTAAGATTGAGATCTCGGTGAACTCTATGTCACTAAGCCATCTTGGATTTTGGTCTTGCCCCTGGTTTTGCTTGGGAGACCGACTTTTTCTTTTCTCTTCGAAGAGTAGCCATACTAACTTGGCTTCTAGGTGATTCTTCTTTTTGACATTTGTCCCTTTTAAATCCAGTATTGACCAAAATTTCATCATACATGTCTCTTTTAAGATTTTGACTCCATCTAAGTGGCAACATCAATCAAATCCATAAAGGACACACCTTTGAGTAGCCAAGAGACCCTTAGGAGTTTATTCAAATTGTTCATAATGTGGGCAATGGCATGGGACTCTCAAATCGGGTCTTTCATGCGATGATATACTAATCTCCATCGGCTGATGAAGTTCTGAGTGTTTTCATCCTTCTTATGCCTAAGATCGTAGAGTTGACTAATCGTTGGGAGAGCATCTATATTGTACTGGAATCGCTCAATGAATAGGTTCATGACGGGCTTGAATTGTCTGATTTAATGAACATCCAGAGTTGATAACCAAGACAAAGCTTCACCTTCAAGACTTCTTGGAAACCATATGATCAACACTCTATCATTATGAAGACAATCGAAACAAGTATCCAAGAATAGGGTGACATGAGTCTAGGGATTTCCTGTTCCGTTGAATTTGACGAACTTTTGGGAGGTGAGACCCAACGGCTCATTATCTTGACTTAGGACGAAATCCTAGATTTCATATGGTCTCATCTCTCTTTCAGTTCCCTTAATATGGTGGGTCACATTTCAGAGTTCCACTTCTAAATTTCAGACCTGCTCTTCGTACTCATTGGGTTGAGGATTTGAGATCCTGACGGCGACTCTTGTATTTCTGACAGACCGAGCCTTCTTGGGTGAAACATTCTAGACTTTGTGCTTGTGATTTTGCATGAACAACCTTAATTGGGCATCATTTTCCAAGAACTTCTATTGTACCTATTGCATCAGGGCTCTAAGGTAGCGTTGGATTTTTTCATTTCTTCTAAAGCGAGAGCAGATTTGCTTGGGAGTTCACGGGCTACTCTCTTACCCTTGTCCGTTTTCACATACGAAATGTCGCCCTCTTTTTCTTCTTCTTGATTTGTTTCCTTTCTTCATAATTCATTTCTCTTCCTTCCAATTGATCTAATTCTACATCCGTGAGACGACCGGAGGATTCGGACATAAAGGTCCCCCCAATCCTTGGAATGAACCTCCTCCCAACAAGGATCGCAATTCCCGAGTGCCTCTGGGCTATTTTCGAGTGTTCTTAGGTGGAATTATGGTCGTAGACTTAGGTTGGTCATGGTTACGAAAAATCCGACCTATTTCCGTGTTTGGGTTCATGTCCGGATTCATAGAATCCTTTTGCAGAACCTTGTCTTAGGATTTATGAACAAACAAGAGTCCAAAACGATCAAGCATCACTCAGATCAAGATTTTGAAAAAAAAACATGTTTCCTAGATATCCTCGAAAGCTCTACAAATTTGTAAGGTCACTTCAACTGGGATCTAATAGGACAGGCTTTCTCTATACCAGATCTTTCGCGATATACTCGAACTAAGGTTCCTGGTACTGCGAGTGGTTTCACGGTCTCATTGGTCCACCACCGATATACCTAAGTTGATGGCTTTTGATACTAGTTGAGGGATCCGAAGATCCAAAATATAGGACAAATTGGAGGATTTTGAAAATCCATACAGAAAATCAAAGTCTCTACTTGATAGGAGTTTGGTATTTTCTTGGGAAAATCTAGATATATGATTTCTCAACAAGGTTTTCTAGGTTATTTCCTAAACTAAAGCCGAAAAAATTAAACACAAACTACCTAGTGTTTTTACCTAAGAAAACTAGAAATGAACACATGAAAAAACACTATGGTTTTGTATCCAACAAGTTTTCATGCGAGAAAATGAAAACAGTGTTAAAATATGATGTATATTTATATATATATATATATATATATATATCGATTACGACACATATACATATATATGATATATATATGTCTATGTGTCTATCTATATATATAAATATATATATATATATATATATATTTTTGTAAAACCCCACAGGGGTATTTCTGTCATTTCACCTGTACACGCATATCCTTGATATGCTTTTTCTTTTCTTTCTTTTTCCTTTTTTGTATTTTTTATTTTTTCTTTTTTACATTTGAGAGGGGTCCACATAGAGTCGTTGGACCCCTCCAACGGTCATAAATATGACCGTTGGAGGGGCTCCAACGACTCTATGGGAGCCCCTCCTTGGGTCCCTTGCTGTGTATAAATAAGGGGCTCAGCCCCATGTATTCCTTAAGCTTCTTTTGAAGCATTCTATGAAGTGAGATATATTTTTTATCTTCTTTTTGTGCTTGACCACTTTTGTGGTTTATTTTGCCCTTTAGTGGCATCTTGTGTATGTGCGTGCTTCCGTGCTTTCGCTTGGAGACGTTGCTCTTTTCATTTGGCACTTCATTACATGGTATCAGAGCCTTGGCTAAGAAGGCTTCATTGGATCCTCCATTGACAAGTAATACCTCTCCTCTCTCTTGTCTTATAAATTTTTCTTCTAATGGCCAACAAAGATGCAAAAATCGATCTCTCATTCAAATTGGATGGGACCAATTATCGCATGTGGGCGGCCACTATGGAGAATAATCTCAAAGGTAAAAGGCTTTGGGGTTATGTATGTGGAACCATTCCGGAACCACAACTTAAGTTAACTAAATTTGAAGGAGGTGAAGAAAAGGCCTTGAATGAAGAAGAAAAAGAAAAGGCTATTCTTGATTACTCTTCTAAAATGGAAGATTGGGAAAGTGAACATGCTAAAATCTTAGCATGGTTCATGAATAACGTCGAATTGAAGATTTGTGCAAATCTTGCTAAATTCAAGAAGGCTAATGAAGCATGGTTTTTCATGAAAGGTATGTACACTCAAAGAGACCTTGCTAGGCATTTTTTTCTTCAAGAAAAGGTAAGAGCTACCAAGCAAGGTGATATGAGCATTAGGGACTACTATAGTGCCCTATCCTCTTTATGGGATGAACTTGTCCTTCTCGAACCGCAATGGGAAGGAAGTGCTATTGCTATGAGACAAGAGCAAATGGAAAAAGAGAGGTTCTTTCAATTTATTCATGGGCTTCGTCCCGAATTTGAACAACTTAGAGGATCTCTACTTCATAGAGCCTCTACTCCTCTAAGCGATATTTTGGCCGATTTATGTCAAGAAGAAACCCGTTTGGCCTTGAAAAGGGATGTTGATGAAGTACATGCCGTGTCTAGACCCGGCAACAATGTAAGATCATATAAACAACCACATTTTTGGAAGAATAATGGTGGAGGAAGGAAAATCATTTGTCATAATTGTAATGAACCGGGCCATATTCGTCCCGATTGCCCTAAATTCAAGAAGAAGGTAGCTTCCGTGGGAGAAACTCTTTCAATCATCAATGAAGATTCAAAGAAGGATGGTGACATAAAGGATTCCATCGCTCATCTAACCGAAACTCTCCAACAATTTATGAAGATGAACGCCTCTACATCATCATCCTCACCTTCCACTTCCGGTGCCGCCATTTCTTCATTCCCAGGTATGTCTTCATGGATTCTTGATTCGGGTGCCTCTTTCCATATGACTCCAAATGCATCACTTTTGTCAAAACCAAGTCTCAATAAGTTTAAATCATATGTATCCACCGCCGATGGAACTTCTTTAAATGTTGAGGGTATTGGAAACCTTGAGAAAATTTATGACCAAAACAAAGAATTTTTTGTTCCCAAAATCCGAATCATCCCAAAACTTAATCTAAATCTTTTCTCCGTCTCTCAAATCACCGATTTTGAGTGTAATGTCTCTTTTTCACCAACCCATTGCTATGTGCAGGATCTCCGGTCCGGGAAGCGGATTGGGCAAGGCCATAGAAGAGGGGACCTTTACTATATGGATTTTTTGTCTTTGCCATCCAAATCATTTTGTAATCATGTTCAATCCAAAGATATTAAGACTTGGCATAAGAGACTTGGGCACCCTAGTATTTCCAAATTGTACCTTTTTCCATTTTTGGAAAAATTTTGTAATACAAATACATTTACATGCAATGATTGTATTCTTGGGAAAATTCACTCTCTTCCATATTCTCATAGCAATTTTGTGTCAAAAAGGCCTTTTGAACTTGTGCATTCCGATGTATGGGGACCGGCACCCGTTATGTCCAAAGGAGGCTTCTCTTACTATGTTTCTTTTATTGATGATTTTACTAGATACACATGGGTTTATATTATCAAGAATAAATCTGATGTCTTCACTAATTTTAAAGAGTTTCACGCTCTTGTTCAAAATCAATTCCAACACAATATAGCCATTTTTAGATCCGACTCAGGAGGAGAATACATGTCTAAAGACTTCCAAAATTATTTTAAAACAAATGGAATTTTGCACCAAAGATCTTGTCCTAAAACTCCGCAACAAAATGGTCTTGCGGAAAGGAAACATAGGCATTTAATTGAAACCACAAGAACTCTTCTTGTGTCTAAATGTGTTCCTAAAAACTTTTGGGACGAAGCTCTTCTTACCGCAACATATCTTGTGAATCGTATGCCCTCTTCCTCTTTGAAAAATGTTTCGCCCTTTGAAAAATTATTTAAAATTACTCCCGATTTTAATAGATTAAGAATCTTTGGATGCAAATGTTTTGTACTTAGTTTAGGACAAGATAAGTTGTCACCTAAAGCTATTGAATGTGTGTTCATTGGCTATGGTGAGAATCAAAAAGGCTATAGATGTTTTGATATTCGAAACAATAAATTATATGTGTCGAGAAATGTAAACTTTATTGAAGAACAAAATGGTTTTGATATCCACACATCTAAGGAAGACATCGATTATTCTTTTCTATTTGACTTAGCTCCTAGAATTGAGTCTCCTGAGGCTATTTCTTGTGATACTAGTTGTGATGGAATTTCACATTATAATGATATACAACAATATGACAATACCTCCCAAAATGAAAACCTTAATGATATAAATGTTTATACCCGACGGATAGGAAATGAACATCAACCTGCTATTGACAGATACTCTCAAGACTTCTCTTTAGAAGAATCTACTGACAACAATCTACCTAGGAGATCTTCTCGTACCAGTAGGCCACCACAAAAGTTTGTGTCCTATGAATCTTTTTCTCCGAATTATAGGGCCTGTCTTATGTTAATACATTCGTATCACGAACCTACATCTTTTAAGGAAGCTAAAGATCACCCACATTGGATTGAAGCCATGAAAATCGAACTAGAGGCTCTTAACAAAGCCCAAACCTGGAGCATTATTCCTCAACCTTTAGGGAAGAAGGCAATTGGGTGTAGCTGGGTATATAAAGTCAAAACTAAATGTGATGGGTCTCTTGAAAGATACAAAGCTCGTTTGGTAGCAAAAGACTATGCCCAAGAATATGGGATTGATTATGAAGAAACTTTTGCTCCCGTGGCCAGAATGACTAGTGTACGAACCTTAATTGCTTTAGCATCCATCAAACAATGGCCTATATACCAACTTGATGTTAAAAATGCTTTCTTAAATGGAACTTTATGTGAAGAAGTTCTTATGGATCCTCCGCCGGGTCTTGAAATTGGGAAAGGCAATATTCTAAAATTAAACAAAGTTCTTTATGGGTTAAAACAAGCGTCAAAAGCGTGGTATGATCTTTTTAGCAAAGTAGTTCTTGATAATGGTTTCTCCTCATGTTACACTGATACTGCTTTGTTTGTTAAATCCTCTAATGAATACATAACCATTTTGTTATTATATGTTGATGATATGATTATCACAGGTAATGATAAGAAAGGTATTGATCTTATTAAAAATATTCTTAAGAAAAATTTTGATATGTCTGATCTGAGTTTTTTGAGGTATTTCTTAGGAATTGAAGTTGCATACTCCCCCAAGGGGTATGTCCTATCTCAGATGAAGCTTGCCTCAGATATTATTGCTAGGTCTGGGCTAACAGATGACAAAAGGGTGAAGACTCCAGAAGTGATCAATGCCAAGATGAGAGCCAATGATGGCACTCCTTTAGCAGATCCCACGCCTTATCGTCAATTGATTGGATCATTAACATATTTATCTATTACCAGGCCTGACATTTCCCATGCAGTTCATAGTGCAAGCCAATTTCAGACTGCTCCTACCACCACTCACATGGCAGCAGTAATGAGGATTATCAGATATCTAAAAGATTCCATAACTAAGGGAGTATTCTTATCCTCTTCTTCACCTCTTACTTTACTTGCGTATACTGACTCTGATTGGGGGGGTAACCTCGATGATCGTATTTCTACCACAGGTTATTGTGTGTTTCTTGGGGAGTCACTTATCTCTTGGAGGTGTAAAAAGCAGCGTAAAGTTTCTCTCTCATCTACTGAAGCTGAATATCGTGCGATGGCCACTACCACAACTGAGATTATATGGTTAAGAAGCTTACTTAAAGATATGGGTGTCTCATTCTCAACTCCCTCAAAGCTATGTTGTGACAACAAGAGCTCCATTTATATCGCTAGCAATCACACTTTTCACGAACGAACGAAGCATATTGAGATGGACTGTCATTATGTTCGAGATGAGTTCCTACGTGGCACCATTCAACTCCCATATGTTCCTACCGAATATCAGTTGGCGGACTTCTTCACCAAAGCCTTGCCTTCGCCTCGCTTCTATTTCCTCCTTAGCAAACTCTCGGTGATTTCACCGTGTGTTTGAGGGGGGGTGTTAAAATATGATGTATATTTATATATATATCTATATATATCGATTACGACACATATATATATATATATATATATGTCTATGTGTCTATCTATATATATAAATATATATATATATATTTTTGTAAAACCCCACAGGGGTATTTCTGTCATTTCACCTGTACACGCATATCCTTGATATGCTTTTTCTTTTCTTTCTTTTTCCTTTATTCTTTTTCCTTTTTTGTATTTTTTATTTTTTCTTTTTTACATTTGAGAGGGGTCCACATAGAGTCGTTGGACCCCTCCAACGGTCATAAATATGACCGTTGGAGGGGCTCCAACGACTCTATGGGAGCCCCTCCTTGGGTCCCTTGCTGTGTATAAATAAGGGGCTCAGCCCCATGTATTCCTTAAGCTTCTTTTGAAGCATTCTATGAAGTGAGATATATTTTTTATCTTCTTTTTGTGCTTGACCACTTTTGTGGTTTATTTTTCCCTTTAGTGGCATCTTGTGTATGTGCGTGCTTCCGTGCTTTCGCTTGGAGACGTTGCTCTTTTCATTTGGCACTTCATTACAAACAGATCAGATTTTAGATCTAGATATGGATCTTGTCTAAAAGATCTACCCAATTCCAAACACCACAAACAACACACAAGATCATGATGTAGACACGAGTTTCAAGAACCGGAGCTCCGAAACCCAAGAGAGAAACAAATTTGATCCGAAAAGAGTGGTGTTCTCGCATAATTTTTCTAAGTTAAGAAACAATGGCAGACATTGCTATTGATTTTTTAAAACGACAGAATTCAGAAAAACTCCCAACAGAGAAAATAAAAAAATAAAAAGATTTTTCCAATACACTGGAAACCGACAGATGGGTGTTGAGATATGGCCCCAAGAACATTCTTAAAACAAGTATTGAATCGGCCTTGCAGCCCCTATTCCGACTGATACTACCTATTTTCTGGCCACTTGCTTCGAAAATATGAAAAAACAAGAAAAGAGACAGAGAAAAAGAAATCAGTTGTCTTTTCAACACCACCAGAATCACAGTGATCCGATAAACGGTTAGGGAGGTAAGCCTCCAGGAATGTAGACTAGTCAACTATTTCACCGCACGGAAAATATTGTAACCCGATTTTGAATCGAAAAAACAAAAGCCCTAGAGCGGTTTTCGGCTCTGACTCAAAAGTAGACAAACTTAGATCTAAATCTCAGTTTTTTAACAAGCCTGAAAACACGAGTTTTTGATATTGGGTAGCTAAGATAGAAATAAAGGAGCAGGAATTTTCAGCAAAAAAAGTCATTGAAATGATTGTTTCTTGTTCACGCTTATTTTGAGAGGCTACAGAGACAAAATCTGAAGACGAGCCAAACATGTGAAACATAGCCACGTTCGTCTGCTTTTCAATGAGCCTAAGAACGTTGACAACCGACTTACAAACAAAGAGATATGACATTGTCAATCTGGCAGTGTTTAACAAAATAGAATATAAAAAAACGGGATTATGATTCCAAGGTGGATCCAATATCCGAAAATCACAAAAAATAATTAAACTATTAACCTCGTAACGCAAATTTTCTAAGAACTCAAATCTTGGAGGTAAATGAACGGTCTCACCTTGATCATCATTCTGTGGATTCCACCCGGATTTTGAAATAAAAAACAAGGGGGTTTTCCACTAAAAGATATTTTCTTCTTTGAAATGGACCCGAAATCAAATCTGAACTTTAAGAGAGTCTAAGGACCATTCTTCAAGGTAAAGTGTCTTTCCTCCTTTGATGAGCAAGGATCAACCGAACTAGAAACCCTTTATCTTTATTTTTGGAGCAACAGCGTTGCGGAGATTCAGACCTCATATGCGAGACCTAGAAGAAAATGAAATTGGTGGTGGGAGCCACCAATACTCGGGAAAAGACAAGAAAGAAAATAACATATGAACGTTAGGGCTATCAAAACTTTGAAAAATGCACAAAATAAACGAAATACAAACATAAATGAAAACCAAATCTCAGCTCGGGCTTAGGTAGCCCTTTCTACAGTTAACAAGCACAGCAGAGCACGAGCAGCACTTTAGCTAAGCACATACTCCAAAAGAGGTAAGACAAGGGATCTGGGTCCGAGGCTAGGTTAGCCTTGACTTGATTGGCTAGGCTAGGCTTGACTTGATTGGAGAGGCTAGGCCTTGTAGAGACTCGGGCAAAGTGAAGACATAGACAAAAATGAACTCCAGATGTTGAAATCGGGGGTGGATCCTTATTTATAGTTTTTTAGGTGGATCCAGATATGTTTCTTGCATATTCAGAATCCATCTAGATAAACGATTTCTAAATGAGTTACCTTTAAAGGAAAGGTTGGGATTCACCTAAAGTTTATTGCCTGGGAGATTTATCAAAGCAAAGGGCTTTTGGGAATGGTAATGTTTTCAAATGCGATTTTTGAAGGCCGAGAAAGCAAATCTCATCCCAAAGGCACACAAAAAAGGCATTTGACGACAAGCTGGTGTCGACAGGCGCTAACAAGTTAGTTGTCGTTAGAGGTAGTCATTAACGACAACTAATAACTCGAGTCGACCACTGTAACAATCGGTGGGGGTCCTGACGACAACTTAAGGTGTCGTCAGGGGGTGGATGACGAGGTCCTCTAGCGATACTTCGAGGACACTGACAACAATTCCAAGATGATAGTGACAACAAGGCAAGGATGACGACAATTCAAGATAGCTATGAGGACAATTCAATAGGGTTGACGACAACATAACGTGTCGTTAGAACTGAAAAGTTGTTTTGGCCGTAACTTTCGATTTTGGTATCAGATTACGTGATTTTTGGTTCGTTGAAAAGCTAGGAATCTCTTCTTTAACTCTTCTTTCAGTTAAAAGCCTAAAAGAGGTCACGTTGGAAGCCAAAAATCAGATTGAAAGTGCCTTGGTTTGGGGAAAAGATGAAATTTTGTACGGAAAACATCTCGGACATAAATTGGGTCTACAGCTCCATCTCAAAAGGAAAGGCTGGCACCTCACTAACACATGCATGTTGTGTCACTCGGAGGAGGACAGTTGCACCCACCTCTTTGGCCATGCACTTTTTCTGTAGTATACTCTCTTTGGCATGGTCATATTGGGAGTTGAAGCAGGGCAACATCAGCAACCTTAGACCTTGACCATGGTATGGTGGGCATGAATCAAAGGTCATCAGTGCATAAGAATTTGGAGATGGTTGAGTCTCTAGCTTGGTGGGACATTTGGAAAAAGAAAAGGAACAAAAGAAGGTTTGAAGATAGAATTTAATCCCCACAAGCCATACACCACAAGATTTATGTCAACAAAAATATTCACTAGAATTATATGAAAAGATGGAAATTGTCTTGGATCAGTACATAAGAATTGAATCAAATGGAAGTCCAACTTAGACTTAGAGTGTGCCGCTCACAAATTCCTAGGATCTTTGCACTCTCTTGTGCAACCTCTTGTTGCTTTGATTTCTTAGACGTTAATGAATTTCTTGATTGTTCTCAAGAAAAACTAAAGTTCAAAAGACTATATGATGGTGCAGTAACAAACTTTTCAGAAGAGTGCAGAGGAAACCTAAGGATTATTTTAGCACAGAATATTTGAAGGAATTCATCAAAAATGTATAGGGAAGTACAGTTTACAGAATTTTCTAAAAAGAAAAATAGCACATGAACAGACATTAAAACAATCAATGGTTTCAATAAAAAAAGAGGCAGGTGAGTTAATAAGTACCGGAGACAGCCAGATTGCAGCAGTCTGAAGGTCAAAACGTGGAGCATAAAGTACTGTTTCACCAAAATCTTCGTCAAGTTTTTTAAAAATTTCTTTGTCAGACTTGCCTGCCTTAATTTCATCCCTGATCAGCTGCAGGAAGTTAAAAATGTCAGCCAGGATATGCAAAATGTATGTATTAAAACTCAAAAAGACATATTTGGGGTAACCTACAACTAAAACATGCTTCTATTTTAGGTATTGCTCCCACCAAAATGCTTAGGAGGATTATGTAGAACTTTACCTTCCTAAGGAGAATTGCAATATCTGCCTGGGAGTCTTCTATGGATTGGCTTCCACACTCTGTGCAACGTACATTGTGACTGATGTTCCTAGCCCGAGTTTCAATTATTTGTGCCTTCTTCGCTTGATCCTCTTGACTCTCCATTGTTACAGGATCACTAAATAGGGAAATGACAAGGTATAACATTAATTGTTAAATCACAACCAAAAATTGAAATACAAATGAGTGTGATAACCACTATTACTATTATACAGGAATATTGCATTCATTTAGAACCAAAAAAATCCTACAAGAATGTCTGCGACTGATTATACATTCTGATACAATTGCTCAAATTTGTTGTCAAAAAGATTCATGGATAGGCTATCATCAGGATCTTGAGCCATGATGATGCACAGGAGTAGGTCAAGTATTGCAAGCAGCTCAGCTAGCAGGTCATATTACAGAGTCTGCACATCAAAATATGTAAAGATTATACCATTTTACCAAAAAAAGGCCACTACCCTAATTGAATGATCCCCCTTAGGTGTCCCACACTCACCCTTTTAAAATTTACTAAATAAAATAGCAAGCTAAAGGTCAGTTTAGCAGATGAGATTTACTGAGTCACAACCAAAGTTGAATTGAAATGAGACTGAACTTGGTTCAAGCTTGGGCAATGTTTGGTTCTGGAATTTTGGGTAGTAAACTGACATTGAATAGCTCAAGCTGGTGCTCAGCTGTAACTAAACATCCCTACACTCCAAGGCTATTCAAGTATATAGGAAGCACATCCAAGTCCAAACTTTGTGGAATCATGATGAACTTAATGATGATGATGACAACAAAAAAAGTCAAGGGTTTGATGTGAGGTGAGGTGCTATGGCATCCACAAGGTGAGTCCTAGGTCTCAAAGAGGTGACGCATAAGCCTGACAAACAACTAATTAAAACATTAAAAGGTAAGAAAAATAATCCAGATAAACAGGAAAGAAGTAATGAGTATAAATCTCTAATTAACAACTCAATATACTCAAGACAATCAAATTTGAATGAAGAACCATTGACTAACAGTTTAACTTCATAATGAAAAGGGATGAAATTAGAAGAGAAGGAAAAAACAAATTGCTTAGGATTATTTCGCACATTATATATAACATATACATTTCAATTATTAGTTTGGTTACAGAATTAAGTAGCAACTTGAACAGGGAATTGACAAATGTAGCTAACTCCTTTCAAAAAATTAGATGAACAATGAAAGAAAATATAACTACAAATGCAAGAAAAAGGAAAAAAATATCTTGGCACTACGAAGGACAGCTCTGCCTGGTATATCAAAGGCTTTTATTGTATGCTAAACCATGATTACGTTAAAACTTCAAAAAGGCATATGATGTATAAAAGATTGAAAGACACCTCATACACAGTATGAACTTATTTTAGATTTAAAAGTGTCTTTTCAGAGGGCATCTAACCTGTTTAAAATAATAGAAAAACAACCAAAGTTTTCAGTAATTTCAAAAGTACACAAAATTCTTCTTTGCTTAATCAAGGAATTTACAGTCACATTTCACTAAAACTGCCATTAAATGCACGGTACAGTGTCTGTTTTATTGTCTTCTCCAATTCTTAACCACTCTTCATTATCTTATAAAAAAAAATTATCTTTCAGTGAGGGTGCCTTTCTCCCTTCTCCCACTGCTCACAACAATGTTTCATATAGAAAATGGTTGGAGTACAGAGAAATGAAGAGGGAAGAGAAAAGAAAGGATGAGGTTGTTCAAAGATTGCACTATGACACACACACATGCAGAGAGAGAGAGAAAGTGAGGTTAGGCCGGCAGAACACAAAGTAAGAAAGAACACAGACCAAGAAGTAAATGTAATATTATCACAACCAAGTCTCCCACATGCACATCAAACTGCACCTCTAGAGCACAACAATCTTGAAACAGTGCATGTGTGGTACTCATGAATCCCAAAGAAAGCTGAAAGGAGAATGTCTTTTTCTTGTTTTCTTTTTAGGCATTTCATCAAACAATTAGCATGCAATCTCGGTTTCACTCACAACAATATATGTTCATCAACAATCAGTCAGATTCTTACCGGAAAGAAACAGAAACAAAACAAAAGGCTCAACATAAAAGGTGAATCACCCAACACTTGACAAACATTTGCTATTGCCAACATTAACTCACAATCACCAATGACTGTGGATGCTGCAGAGTGTCGCCAATAAGCCCCACAAGGTCTATAAATCCTTGGAAACAATTTCAACAGCCAATTATCACATCACATGCATACCGTCTCCCACTCCTTGGACAAGCAAACCCCTCTACCACTCTGATGTTTGGTGATGTCCCATCCCACCCATTCACTCCCTTGCATTCCTTCTCAAAGCAGAGAAAAGACAACCACAAATATTGAACCCAAGATTCAAGCCTCCCTAGAAATGCTGCCACTTATATGCATCATTCGACTACTTAAAACAGCTAAATACATGGGAATTTGGAAACAAGCAAAAACTGCAAAACCTCCATCCTGAATCCGACCCATTTGCATCCCTAGTCAGTAGGACAGGAGACCTTTCGTGTATTAACTAATTTGATTTTTTTTTTAATTTTAAGCCTATAGCCAAAAGTCAAAAATGAAGGTCCTACCAAACGCGTTCCTCTTTTTTGCTTTTTCTTGAATATATATGGTAACTTATTTGCCATGTGCCGATAAGTTTTCAGCACAATTCAAAGATCCCCTTATGCTTAGTTAAAAAAGGTGACAAAATTTTATTGTGGTTAATAAAAAAAAAAAGGCCTAGGAAAGTTTTGACATTAAATATACATTAATCATTTTTTCCCTTGTCCTCTGCAAAGTCCGTTTCTCTTCTTTTCATAATTTACACCCACTTGTTGTGGCATGGGGATATTGGTGATCTTTTAAAAGCTGTAAATAAAAATAAAAAGTCAAAAAGATATCAAATCAAGGACCACCTAATTCATAGGGCTTCCAAAGCTTGGTTAGCATATAAGATCAAGAGCATATTCATATTATTGAAGGGTAAAAATGTCATATTTTTGCAACAACTCCCAAGATAGACTAACGGGGCTGGTAAATTAGCTGAACTAACAGAACAAAGGGTGTTTAAGCTTAACTCATTTCTATGGCAAGACAAGCTCTCAGGCTCTTGGTGAGCCAAGCTAAAGGAGTCGAGTTTGAGCTGAATCATTTTAAAAAAATACATTTTTTAAAGGTGAAAGTAATAGAATTGAAACCCTAAACTTTCTGAGTCAAGCTCAAACTGACTCATTTACAAAAATAAACATATTGTTTTAAGGCACTATAAGCAATAGCTTTAAACTATAAACTTATTGCTTATAAGCCAAACACTTCAACCATCTACACTCTATGATATAAAATATACATGAGCATATTTATTACTAGTTAATGAACCCATACGAGTTAAGCCCAAGGTTTTAAAACCCGTGATTCGGAACTCGACTCGTTTTTTATTGACTCGTGACTCGGCGGGTCAACTCGGTGACTCGGACCGAGTTTTGTTAACTTTTGATTTTAAAAGAAAAACAATATATAATTTGTCTGAAACCATGTTTTTGAGTAAACATAGTCTCCAAACGTCTGTAAGAATATAAAAACTGCAAAGAGCTATAGAGGTTTGCTTGAATAATTGAATTTGATATCTATACAAGCACTTTAACTAATTCATGACTTGAATTAGAGGATTTGGTCACCATGAGTTCAGTCTGCTACTACCTAAGGTTCCTAAAATGACCAATCATATATGCTAGCTTGTTTTAAAAGTTTTAATTTCCTCTCTAACAAATCCATAAATGTAAAATAGGGATATATGTGCATATTGAAAGTTTACAGAGTGCCCAATATCAACATAAATAAGCAATTTTCTCATGTATAAAACTATGCAGGAAATATATTAATGGCACAACTATAAAAAGACTACTAATATTTGAATATGTACAATGCTTGTTCACATAACAAATGGATGATGAAACCTAAATGTGACTTCCCATAGGCACAGTTGACCCGCCATATATAGTGAGAATCATTTCTTTAAAATATTTTGCTAGAATAAGTTGATAACACAGGGTGAACAGTAGTTCGAACAACATAGCGATTTTATTCTATGGATTTAAATGTTTTTTTATCTTTAAATGATTTTTATTTTCTTTTTTATACAAAATCTGGGGGTAACCCTTGTTAAAATATATGTTATTATATATTTCGAAACTGTAATTTGAAACTCAAAAAACAAATTTCAAACATCCCAAAACTCGCCCGAGTCAAGCCGAGTCAGGCCGAGTCAAGCCCGAGTTTTGGCAAACCGAGTTTGCCTTGCCGAGTTGACTCGCTGGAGGGGCGAGCCGAGCTGAGTCAACGAGTTGACTCGGCGAGTTTTAAAACACTGGTTAAGCCAAGTCGAATGATTGTTCTTCATGTTTGACTTGTCAAACATATTTAACGAGTATGGATGAGGTCTTTAAAAGATGAGCCACAAGCAACTTATTTCATTTTGTAGCCTTATAAATTAATAGTAACTGCAGTTTTCTTTTTAGATATACACAATCAAAACTTTGTAATTTAAAATAAATAAATAAAAATTAGGTGCATTAATGAGAGTGCAGATCAGGTCAAGGGTCCACCTGATGTTTGTTCATTCATGCAATGAACAGCATCCAAAACCATGGTTGGATTGCTGACCTCCTGGATGGGTAGTATGACTTTTTTTCAGAGCCATTGATGCTCTAGATGAACATCTAGAGCATGAAAGATGGATAGTTGAAAACAATGCCAAAACCATAGTGCTTGGGATGCTGTTCATCACAGATTTGAGAGATCCATTAGGGGTTTTCCCTGCCTGATCCACCAACACTCATCTCAAATGCACTAAATAGTTAGCAGCCAATTTGAATAAAACATAGAGCTACCCATACACCAAGCTTGGGCCCATCAAGCCTAGCTCAGTTCGACCAAAGAGAGAAGTAAGCTTAAGCTCAAGTTAAGCTCTAGCCTGGCTCTACTCAACACGAGCTGGTCACTTTTATCAACAAAAGATTGCATTCAATTTGAGGAAACGTGATTCGACCGCTTGTTTAATCAAAAGGAAAGGGCCTGTCCCGGACCGAACTTTCAGAATAGGGCAAGTTGCACAGAGTTCTACTAAGTATAAAATGCATCGACTGTAGAAACGTGCGGTGTGCGTTGGCTTGATCGGTAATGTGCGATAGTAGCATAGCACACGATAGGCAATGGTATCGTCATTAGTGCATCGTTGTATGACGGCACAGACGTGGAGCGTTGTTTGGTTAAGCAGTGCCAACGGATCAGAGCCTTTGGATATTTGGTTAAGGACCGCTCGGTTTGCACGATTTTCCACAGGTATCGGTTGAACGCACAGGGCTGCATGTGGGTTAGGGCTAATCTCCCAAGAATCACCTTAGGTGATTCCAACCGAGTATGGTGACTCGGGGCTAGGCAAGTGAATGCCTAGGTGTCGGCGAATGAGTCTGGGTGGTACTCTTCAGTATAGTGTTCAATCATCAACTGGTCTTCGGACCGGGGGCCCCAATGTCTTGTTCCTTCAGTGGCGAGGTTTTGCTGTAGCGTGTGCATGGAGTCGCAATACGCTCCATGGCACGCAAGGCTAAGGCAAGTTTGTGTCATTTTCGAAAGTGATAGCTGGTATGTGATGGCTATACAGTAAGTGGCATGGACTAGATTGAATTCGCATTTGAAAATGCGCTTGATCAGCTTTCGCTAGGCAACTGCACACGAGGTGGTGCGCAAGGCCAATTAAAATGATTCAGCACATGGAAATGTGTTGGTGTGCGGCCTTTGGCCGTTAGGCTGGCGAGACTGAGCAGTCTGGCGCCATCGCGGGTTTGTGAAAGATTTTATGCTCGTAACAAAGTGACAGGAAAGCTTGCGGCGGTAAAGAAGGACCGTCGTCGCGCCGCACTGGCTTATTGAAGAAATAGACCTGTGACAAATTGGTATCAGAGCAGAAAGATTCACGGAGACCTTGTTGTTCATGGAGTGTGACACTGAAGAGGACAGTGATGGTTTATCTCGGTTACACAAATTTGCGCAGCTGAAGTATTGTTAACCGAGTACAAAAGCAAGATGTTGGCAAGATAGTATGGTACATCTTGACCATAGTAAGCAGAAGTATAAGGTTATTGTTCATTTGGCTAAGGAAAAGTGGATAAGCCAAAGATTCCTACCAGTTGTGCGTTAGGCTCGCAGGTGGAGCGTGATGTTTGTCTTGTGCATGCAAAGAATGCACGTTGGATTCGGCTGGATAGATTTGCACATTTGGGTATAGGAGACTCAACTAAACTTTTATATTCTCTCCCAAGATTGTGGGTTAGCAGAGTGCCCATTTTGAGCAGAATGCTCATTGTTTTGGTCCCTCGAGTTGGCAGTTTCTCTATGGATTGCGTGTGCGAAAAAAGTTGTTGTTCGTGGCTCGTCGGTTTGGTTCCTTCGAGAATGTTTTATTGTCGTTCATCTCAGATCGAGACTCGCGTTTTACGTCGAAGTTCTGTTACAGAAGGCTTTGGGGACTCAGTTGAAGTTCAGTACGACCTTTCATCCTCAGACAGATGGTCAGTCGGAGAGGACGATTCAAACTTTAAAGGATATGCTAAGAGTGTGTACCTTGGATTGGAAGGGTGAGTGGGATAAGCATGTTGTGTTGGCAGAGTTTACCTACAACAATAGCTATTATGCGAGTATTGGCATGGCACCATACGAGGCATTGTACGGACGGCCGTGTAGATCACAAGTATATTGGGATGAAGTTGGTGCACATACTCTAGACACACCAGTAGTGATAGAGCACTACACTGAATAGGTGCACAAGATTTGTGGTAGACTATAGACAGCTTAGAGTAGATAGAAGAGTTATGCATATCGTCGACGTCGAGAGTTCACATTCGAGGTTGGAGATTTCGCTTTTGTGTGGGTTTCTCCTACTAAGAGTGTTTTCAGGTTTGGAAAGAAAGGGAAGCTTAGTCCCAGATTTGTAGGACCGTTTAAGGTTTTGAAAAAGGTAGGTGCAACAGCATAAAGAATGGAGTTATTAACGCAGTACGCGAAAATCCATAATGTGTTTCATGTGTTAATGTTAAAGAAGTATGTACCCGACCTGTCACACGTGATTCAGTATAAGGATATTGAGGTACGAGAAGACTTGACTACAGAGGAGTACCCAATAGAGATCATGGATCATAAGAAGAAAGTATTGAGATCGAAGATTGTTCCCTTGGTAAAGGTGTGTTGGCAACACCAAGGTATTCAGGAGTGTACGTGAGAGCCTAAGGCTAGCATGAAGGAGAAATACCCTTACCTATTCGAGTAAGTATAAATTTCGGAGACGAAATTTCTTTAAGGGAGTAGAATGTAACACCTGCGATTTTGCTTTTGTTTAACTTTTAAATTCAGGTTAAAATCATTTTTTTATTCAAACAAAATTCGAGAGTCTAAGTTGACTAAGCCGTGTTTTGGACTCAAGCCAAGGTCCATGAGAGGCTCAGAGGGGTCACGCCCAACCCAGTGAGGTGCCAGATAAGGTTAGGGTGGCCTATAGGGGTTCAGGGGTAACTCAGAGTTATTTGGATCTTGGATGGGTTAGGTTTGGATCCAAACTTGAGTTTGGATCTAATGTTGATTTGGATCTTATGTTTGGATATGGATTTTTTATTTGATTTTAGATTTGGATCTTTTTGTTTGATTCTTTGATCAAACTCAAAGTAGAGATTGGATCTGGATTGGGTTTTTTGATATGGATCATTTTGGATATGGACCCAAGTGGGATCCACTCCAAGTTCTAGAGACCTCATTAGGAGGATCTTTGAAACTCTAGAGAGGATGGGACGCCCCTTTAGTAGACCCCATAACTAATTTGGTTAATTAGTAATTAATCAAGATAAAATGTTAGTTAATTAAATTAATTAATTAATTAAGTAGTTAATTAGGATATTTTTGGAATAAGACTCTTAGGGATCAACTTAGTTAGAATAATGTTTAAATTGGACTCTAAGGAGGGGACGCCTCCCCCTTTTGTGGATTTTTAATTATAAAAAGGAAAAAAAAGAGCGAAGTCTCTCTCTTATCTTTTTTTTTCCTATTGCTATTTTTATTTTTCTTCTTCTTCTTCCTATTCGCTCTTTATTCCTTCTTGGAGCTTTTTCAGCAGCCATTGAAGCTTCTCTAAGGTTTGAACATGGAAGACGAAGGCCGATATATGTTTGAGAACTCGATTAAGGTAGGTACATCAATCACGTAAGCATAGATTTTTTCAAATGCATGGAATATGCATGGGACAATTTTTAGATATAAACCAATGAGGATCATACCATGAAACACCTCTCTAAGATTGATTTTCAATCTAGAGAACAAGTTTTTATGAATCCATGTCACCATGGAATAAAAAATAAAAATGATTTTCGAAACAGAATGATTTTCGAACTTCTAATGTGAAAAACGATTTGGAGAAAGCTTGTTTCTTGTTATTTGCTAGATCTTACTTGTTTCAGCATATCTAAGGTGTTAATGTTAGGTTATATTAATGAAATATAAGTTCAATAAGTTCTGAAAAATCGATATATGCTTGAATCCATATTCTTGTATGCGAAAAATCGTTTAAAAGAAGGTTTTGGCAAAAACATTTTTAGGGTTTTGATTGTTTTTTATAAAGAAAATTGATCTGAGCATATAGGATAGATTATTTTATGTTTAGCATGATTAAACATGTTATTGCATAAAGAAACTATGTTTTTATGATTGTTTAGGGTTTTTTATGATTCTTGCACAGATGAAATCATATTTCAGATATTTTATAAAGGTTTTGTAATTCTTGAATTATGTATGTTATTGTTTTAGTAAAATTAGCATAAATCTGATCAAATATGTGTTATATTATGATGTAAATATGTTTAGAGCATCAAAAATCGTAATTATATGGATTTTTAGCTTGAATCTTGTTCTTGCTTAATAGATCTTGTGTGGATTTCAATCTTGACTTTTCTATCCTCATTTTTTTAACTCGATCTATTTAAAAAAAATCAATATCTCCATGAAAACAAAGTCAACAAATTAAAATAAAACTACTGGAGTGTTCTATACATTCAGGGCTTGAATTTAGAAGTTGTTTTGTTCCATTTGAAAGCCGAAACGGTCATTGCAACAGAACACAGGTTTTCTGCTCTATCAACAGGACTGTTCCGACAAACGATTTTGATGGTTCTAAAGACCCAACCAAAATTGATCAAAATAAATTGATAAGAATTTGGGTAAAAGCTAACATATATAAAAAATCTTGTAAAAAGAGTTTTGTCAAAAAAGTTTTTTGTAGGGCTTGATAAATTCTCCAATCTAGGATGAATTTCTTTAGTTGACAGGATCTGTCTTATATTTTTTCTGAACTGGGTTTAAAATCAGAATTTTTCTGATTTTATTACAACGAATTTTTCAGTTTTGTTTCTTAGACTGTGTTTCTAAGATATGGAGTAGACATAGTAAAATTAGGAGAATGTAATTAGATTTCTACGGTTTTTGTTGGGTTTTCCAAAATCGAATTAACAAAAATTCAAATTGGCACATTATGATTTATGACATGTATGGATGCCTAATTGTATTTTACATTATGCAACATGGTTATAGAGACTTATCTTGAAATTTGAACTGATATGTATGCAAACTAAATGTATTCTATGTTATTCTTGATTTATAGTGATTCATATAACATGCATGTTAATGGACATTATATATCATAAGGCATGATCAATGTAAAGTAAATTGTTACACATGTTGTTGCTTGTTTAAGCATGATTATGAATTGCATGTGGTTGCAACCTTTATGTATGCATGTGGGCATATGACATGGTGATAATGATGTGTAATATGAGCATGTGTGTGGCTCTAGTGTGAGCCTCGATTCGGTGAAACCTATAGGTGCGTGTAGTGCACCAAGAAAAAAAAATATCCATGTATATAATCACATAATTACCTCGTGGAGGCCGAGCACATGTTGCGAACTGTGGGTGTTTGAATGAGACAAAACAGACTTTCTTATGGAATCTCCAATGGGAAGATTGAGCTTGTGAGCCCAGGTGCGTGTATTGTGAGCATATGTAATTTAAATGATGAGCTTAATAATTAAATAACATCCATGACCCATTTAAACCAGGTCCATTAGACCCAGGACCACTTTGGAAAGAGTGGGGGTACACGATCAGTTAATCATTGTTTGGTTTTTGGAGGGCAATAGCATCTCCTTGGTCACAGTCTTCGATCGTAGGAGACCCGGATTACCAAGTGTCCTAAGTGGTATGTCCAAAATCTCTGCAGAGTAGGAATCGATTTTGTGTTGGACCACTAGGAGTTTCTCTCGGTCACAGGCCGCTCCAGTGGAACCTCGGTGTGAGGTTGCAGATTCTTCAATTCAACGAGGTTAATAAAATATATGATATAATAAACTCTGAGTTGGATTGGTTGAATCGAAGTTAGGAACCCGGGAGTGTACCTTCGAGAGGGAGAAAAAGTGAAACGTAAGAACTCAGAATGAAATCATTAAAATATTTCAGTTTGTGCATAATTTGTTATTTCATTGGCATAATGCATTGTAACATGTTTATTCTGAAATATGAATGCAAACATGATTAATTATGTAGATGAAAATTAAGCTTATTATTGATATTGTGATATTGCATAATTTAGATGTTATCTGAAAAATGTGTCAATGCTTATTTCTGTGATTGGAATAATTGTGTTCACGTGTTTTGCCGATTACCTACTGATGTTGTGAACTTATGCATCTACTTATAATATTTGGGGTAATGAGTAGGGTGGAGGGTGATGAGAGAAGACTCGGGGTGATGCCAAGAGGGTCACGGTTCTTTAAGGCTTTAAGATGATTGATAGATTTTATTATTATTTGATTTGTTAAGTCATGTAAACTCTGATAATGGTTAAGACTAGTATTTGATTTACTTTAATGCAAATCATTGTTTGATTGAGTTATTCTAGTCTTATTTGTGTATGTTGTATCTATAACCCGTCCAAGGCTTGAACCGTATTTAAAAATAAATTTTATTGTGTTTCTAGAAAATCGTGTAAAGGGGTTTTAAAAAAAAATCCTAAAATTTCGGTTTCAAAAATTGGGGCATTACAAATTGACTCATACAATGAGATCTTTCTTTTTCATCATTAAAATCCTTTGGATAAATTTGAGTATGTCTCAAAAACGGTAGTGAAGTTTATGGAGAAGTTCGGATTAATCATGTGAATTGACTTCCAATTCACGATCAGATCTGAAAATGCATTTTCTAAAAGCTAAATTTTAAAAGTAAACTCTTGTTGTGAGGTTGAGATTTTTGAAATTGAGATTATAGAATTGAAGTTCTAGCGAGTTCCTTGATTTTTCAATGACTAGTCTTAAGGGATACACTCAAGTAAATTAGAGTGTTCTCTTGCCTTTAGAAGGTCAGACTGAGCTTCAATAACTATAATCACTTGTAGACACATTTGACAGAGTGAGGAGAGGAATTTTCCAGTTGCGGATCACCGGAATCTTGTGTAGAAAAGTGAATTTCAGTATTGCACTAGTAGAAATTTTCCTGTACAATTGCATCGGAAAGACTTGCTGAGAATTGATCCAACATCAGTTGGGGCTCAAATTCCGGGATTTGATCATGCACATCTTCAACTTAATTCGAGAATTTTGTTTCCTAAAAATTAGATTAATAGGTAACTCAGAAGCTCACACAAAATCAATGAAAATTTAGAACCAAATTTCTACTATTGGCATGTTTAGCAAAAATTAGACTGAATTCAAAAATCAGTTTAAGAGTCTAAATTAAATCCACAAATCCTCAAATTTTGCCTGAAGGTAGATACTGCTAGCATTCTGAATTTTGCAAAGTGCAATTTTGTACCTTCTACACAGTCTTAAATACCTGAACTTGTAAGGTTGTGAACTTCCAAACCTTACCATAGAAATTTACCAAAATTTGCAGAGATCAAGCCTTGTGTATTTGCAAATCTCACAAACCTTACTTCAATTGGATTTCTTAATTTTGACTTTTGAGATATTAACAGTTTACTTCAACCTGTTTTCTTTTAAAATTGACAAAACTAAACCTTGTAGTGTACCTACTTTTCACTTACCTCCTAAAATCATAAAAAAAATCCAGAACTTGGCCAATATCTTCAGTATAGTGACCAAATCAAATCTTAGCCGAAAACCTTTCAGAAAATCCTATTTACATTCAACTCAAATTCAGTAGCAAACAGTGGGACAAAAAAAAAAACTGCAGTTTTGAAATTAAGAGACACCATAGCCGATCGTGCTGTGCATGAATTGGCGGATGAGCTGCAGGCTGTGACCCAGGAAAAGATGAATGGTCTTGTAGAGCAAATGACTCGGATGAAGAGTGAATTTAAGGAGGAGATGCGGAACTTAGCTGGCATGGTGGAGAATTTGCTTGCATGAGTTAACGCCAGGGTGCTTGTGCAAGCATGTGCATGTTTCCCTTCTAATGGCTACTCCCCATCCAAAATGACAACTCCCAATCTTCAATTGGAGTGATTCATGTGAGGCATACATGCTTCAAAATTTCAACATTTGGTAGAGAGAATCTCACGAGTTAAATCTTCAAGGTAGAGCAATACTTTAAAATTGCTCAAAACTCCCGGTCCTAAAAGAATAAGCTTGGCAACTATGCATTTGGAAGATGAAGCAATCCATTGATTTAGATGATGAGTCATATGTGGGAACACCATGTTTGGAATCATTCGACAAGTCCTTTACACTAAGGTTTTGGAGGGCCATACCTCCAATCACTCAAAGTATAGTTCTTATCTCCAAAGGAAAAGTAGAAGAGGAGCCTCTAAAGACTTCTTTCACATTCTCTCGAAGTGTAAAAAAAAATTGAAAATATAAATGTAGGAGTGAATAGTCAGTGAAAACAAAACCACTCTAAGCAAGAATTATATGACGTATGTGGCACCTAGACCAAGGTTGCCAAACTAGGAAGCGAAAGCGGGAAGGGGAAGCGAAAAGTGATATATTTTTAAGATGTATAGGAAGCAGGAAGCGAGAAATTAAAAAACAATATAGGAATTGATTGAGAATATAAATGGAACACAAATAAAAACTAAAATAAAATTATAAAAGTGACTATTCTTAAGTTTCAGGATTTTTTTAGTGTAAGAATTAAAATTTTAACAAAATCTAAAAATGGTGAATGTCAATTTAGAGAAAGCACATGGAAGTGAGAGAGAAGTGTGAGAGGAAACACATTAAAAACATGAAAAGTAGAGTGAGAAACATATGAGAAGAATAGATGAAACGTGTGGAAAGCATAAAAGTGTGGGAGAATCGATATTTTCATCAAGTTTCAAAAGCGAGTATCGCGATTCCGAAGTGAGTTTTCGGGAAGTGGGCTTCCCAACTATCTAAGAAGCTTCCGGTAACTCTGGTATGAAGTTCACTAAAAAATTAAAACAACAAATGCACTAGAAATACTTGCATTTTAAAGTTTTAATCTGCTTAAAAAATGCAGAGAGAGAGAGAGAGAAAATCAAAGCGATAGGGAACGAGAGACACAGAGATAGCGAGAGAGACACACACAGTCAGAGCAAGAGAGGAGAGAGAGAGAGGGTAGGGATGGCGTATCTAATTCCCATGGTTGCACGAGTTGGAGATCGTCGGAGTCACCGAAGAGAGAGAGAGAGAGACCATTCACAAACCCTAAAAACTAAAAAAAACCACCCCCTTTCCCTCCCCTTGCCTTTTAACAAAAATTTTCACAAAGGACAAATTTTCCCTTTCAAAAACATAATGCTTCATTTTAGTTTTTTGGTAAAAAAACAATTATGCAAGGGGAAAAATTATTTGAGCCCCAAAATACAAGGAAACATGATTCCCAGAGTTGGGAATCATATTTTCATAAAAAAAAAGCATGTTAACCATTATTAGGAAGCTCGCTTCCCATTTAAAAATTGTGCTTCCCTTAACATTTCATAAGCGCCACATTTTGTGCTTCCGAAATGTGTTTCGAGAAAGCGCACTTCTCCATGCCTATGGACACTTACGGTAACCTTGGTTGGATTCATAGGAGTGTTATCCATACTCCATGCTTAGCCCACCTCTTCATAAATAGGTGACCTAACCAAGCTTGGCTCACTTATGATGATGAGCTTGGACCTGTGTTCAGGCTCAACTAATTTATTATTTTAAGCAACTCAGACAAAGCCCAAGCTTAATCAAGTCGAGCCAGAGATCAAGCCGAGCTTTGTGCAAGACTACAACCAACTTCTTTGAACCATCCTTTTCAATCTTGTATTGATTAACCAGTAAACCACCACCTCTAAAACTAGCTGAAATGAAATTTCCATACAATTAATAGAAAATGATCTCCTTTCCACATATAGCTAGTTAAGTACAATATCATTGTCCATGTCTTTTTCTTTATAGTACAAAGAAACACCTTGTATTCAGGCTCGACTCCTTTAAGCTACACGAGTTGCTTATGGCTCAGCTCGCCAGCTATACGAACCAATCACGAAAGAGTTTGTGACAAGCTGAATTGAATGAAACTGTAAGCAAGAGGTCTCGACTTTTTTCAGATGTGCAATAAGTGTTAAAATGATATTTCTCATCTGTGAATTTCTCTTGAGGTTTTCAATTTTTTTCTTCAGTTTTTATCAGCAAAATATAGAAAAATAAAATAAAAAATCAACTAATTTATTGGAACATCTAAAAATTAAAACATAAAATAAAAACAAACTGATTACACAATTAAATTTTACATGCATTTTTTTTAAGACAAGGAAAACCCTCGCCAAGAAGAGGGTCACATAACGGGCATGCCTCCCTACGAGGTAAAAGTCCGGGTTGAGAACAAGTCCACCCAATCCTTACGTGCCCCAACAGTGACAAAGCAACAGCAGCCCCCACGCACCAGTGGGATTCGATCCTGGGCCTTCAGCTTGACACAGGACCCTACCGACCACATGGATAGCCACCGTGGTAGTAGTTAATATTTAGAATTATAAAATCTATCTTCAATTTCAACAACCATATATAGAAAATATCAACTATCAACTATCAACCATCCAACATCAAATAATAACTATCAAACATCAAATTAGAAAGGATGTTCATTCTATAAAGCCTAGAGGAATTAAACAGCATTGAGACCATGGTCAATAAAACATTTCCTTGTCTATATACAATAACTATCACGCAAACATGACCAAGGGTTGCAAGTCATGGGACTTGCACTTAAGACGTGTGAAAATTCTTGGCATGTCTCAAGTGTACTCATAGAAATGATAAATGTTTTTGAGAAATCAAACTTTTCCTAGTATTCTATTCACTGAAGCCCTAACCCTCATTATATCCCCCAAAAAATGCAAAATAAATCAGAAGGTAACCAATGAGCAAAAGAATGCTACTGAATCATTCATTCATCAAAAACACAACAAATCACAAGCCTCAAATTACAGAGGGTGCTATGGAGAAAGAACGGAGGGGCGTAGAGAGAGCGCATATGGACAGAGAAAAACTTACCGATGTCGAAAGCTCGATACCTTGCCGGAAATGGCTGCCTTCGGCGGTCTGAAAGAGGTGCCCTTGCTAGGGATTCAGAGAGAGAGAGGAGGCAGAAAAGAAGCGGCTTCTCCGACTTTGGTTTTTGTTTACAAAAACATAAAATTGAACCTAACAAAAAAGGACGATATATCGCGAGATTTTGAAAATATCGTGATACTATCACGATTTTTTGTCACACCCTATAATATCACGATATTTTATAAAACTAGCCAGAAAATAAAGGTTTAAACGTCTAAATAATTTCTCACAAGTTTTTTAAAAATATCTCCCATTAATCGGATTTTGGTTGGAAAAAAAGTCGGATTATGAAATCTAATTTATTTTTTTAATAATACAAGGGAAAACCCTTATCACCATGTGACACTTGTGATTTTTCTTAATTATAAATAAATAAAGATTGAATTTTTATGTCTAAATATTGTGTGGATATTCACTTGGAAATTTAATATTTTACTCTTTAAACTTGAAAATAAGGTGAAACTGAAATTCAAAGTGGAATTGGAATTCAAATTCAATTTGGATCTTTATTTGTGAATTAAGTAGATTTAATTTGGATCCCGATATTTTAATAATAGATATCGGATATGTTAATGATGGATCTAAAATTCAGTGTTTGGATCCAATATGGGTTGAACTAATTTATAGAATTGAACTCTTACTTTAGGAATTTAAAGTGTGTTTAATTATGTTAATTGGATCCAATTTCATTTGGATTGGACCTTAGGTGGGACGCCGCACACCCCCCCCCCCCCCCCTATGTGAGCCCCAATTGGCTGTGTGGCAATGCAATTAAGGTATTTAAATAGATGTCTAAGAGGGTGGGACGTCCCCACCTCTCTTATAAATTTAAAACAAATTTGAATCATTGAGGAATCCTAAGAGAGTAAGAGTCCCATTGACTTGAAATTTAAAAAAAAAAATATATTTTTATGGAATATAAACCTAAGTGGGCTCTCTTCCTCTATCCACAAGATTTTGGGGGATAGAGAGACCAAAATTAATTAGTATTATGGGGGAGGAGATGACCTATATATATAGACCCCCCTCTTTTTCTCTCTTTTTTCTCTCTTCCCCTCTTCTTCTTTGGTTAGTCTTTTATTTTTTTTGTTTTATATCGTCTTCTTCCTCTCCATTCACAGCCCTAGTAGAGGGAATATCAGTTGGTGAGGCGGCCATTAGCGTTGTAACTCAAAGGTGATAAAGGTGAAGCAACCCAAATTCTGACATTTTTTTTGTTCTACACGATTTAATCTGGCATGCATTTCACTAACTTGCATGTATGCATAATACCAATGGTTCATATGCATGCCAGATTAAATTCCAAATCTATATTTATGGAACATATCAATCATAAATACATGATATCCCATGATTTTGGAGGGCTACGAGTCTCTGAAAAAAAAATTTAACGAAAACATTTTCTAGGAAAAAAACTAAACTATGTTCGTTCCTTGTAAAAATCTTGTTCGATATTTTTAAATCATGATGAATGCGTATTTTATATGATCAACATGTATAAACCTTATTTAAATTAATGTTTATAGTTTAAAGAACACAAATAGTGAAAATCGTTTTTAGGGATTTGAGTTTTTTTTTTTTTTAAAAATAGGTTTTAAGGATTATTTGTTGTTATATTTCATAATATGATTCATGTGCTATATGATCTGAACAATATCATGTTAGATGCATGATTTCAAGTACGGCGGAATTTATTTTCATAAATAAATTCATGTAGATATGAGCTTTTTAAAAAAAATATGATTTATTTGATTTTATTTGTGATTTTTGTTTGATTAATTCATGATTAGCGTATGATTTATTCATTATTCTAGACCTAATATACATCTGCATGATTCATATTTGATTCAAAATTAAATTTTATTTTTTTAATACGTATTTTGGTGTACGAGCTTATTTTTGAATAAAACTATTTCAGATTTGATTTCATGCATTGGATTATTTCGTATGCAGTATGAAATTATATTGATGCATGTTTAAATTTATATTGGTCATATTATGATGAATCGAACCATGAAAATCATGTTTATGTGGTTTATTTTGTAAAAATAAAAAGTATACATCATTTTTAATGAAAATAACATATTGCTTGTTTTTATAAGCACTGACATTTTTCAAGAACATTATTGTATGCCCAAACAGTTTCATCCAAAATTCTCAAATTTTGGAGGGATGTTCGAAACTCATGGAGGAAATTTTAAAAGGAATTTCGGCTCTGATCGAGTCTGGATGAGAAAATACGGCCTTTGAAAGTTGAAACAAAAATTTTGTCACAAAAATCCAGTAAATGACTGAATTGTTTTGTTGATTTTATTTCTCTTAATATATTTTATGGTTATGACTAAAAAATTTATGCATCTTAGATTACATATTGATGAAATTTCAATAAAAATTTGATGCACATATTCATTAGAGTATGTAAATTTAAAAATCACAGAATTTAGCTTTGAAACCCAAAAAATTCTATAACATAATTTGTCCAAGAACCTGAATAGGATGCAGTCCATGAATTTTAATTGACTACTAGATCAGCTTGTTCTTCCATAAGTACCATTGGGATGGAGTTTGGACATTATCTCCTTTCATATATGTCCATCTATCTACATTAATTTTACAACAAAATTCTCCTTATGTAAAGTTGTTGGTGTAACGCCCCCAAATATCCACTTGAAAAATTGCAATTTTTTTTTTAAATCATAGCGGAATAATTTAATACAGTTCATAGTGAATATCTTGGGTGAGTTACAAACATTCGTTAAAAACTTTCATCTACAAACAACATAAACATTATTCTCACTAATTATTACAACCCTTAATAATTCATCAAGACTTAAAATAGCTAAATGAGCATATCAAATCAGAGTTTGACAGGACATCCTCAAGAAATGGTTTCATGGCACCACTCGCAGCGATGTTCATAATTACTCTAGGTACTTTCATTCGCTTCCTGAAAAATGGTAATATAGAGGGGAACAGACTACTCCTAGTCTAAGTAAGAAACACAGTATCAGTATAAATGTGCACGATGACACGTGAACAAATATATGTGAAGAACATCTAATTTTTTTTGTTGAAATACTAAAGTTCATTCAGATCACATGTAATTCAATATTGCAATTATCATATTGCTTGGCATAAGAAAACATTTTTGACTAACAAGTAAAATAAAATTGAACCATAGCATAATTTAAAATAACCACAACATTAAACAAGACAAGTATCTCAATCAACAAAGATAGTTTAGGTTTCTCTTTTTAACTCGCTCTGTGCAGGCACAGGTTCAGAAATTGTAGTAGATTAAGACCACATAGTGGTTTGTTATTAATATCCTATATGACTAGCCGTATGAGTACTAGAGAGAACAATCAGTGATCGAAAGAGTACTTCCCAATGGCAAAACTAGAATAAGATGCATCCTTAGAACTTCTGCAGAAGACATGGATCTACCACCTAAGATACATGGATAGCTCTGGCCCCCTAACTCCAAGGACTGAGGATCGGGTGAGACGCCTAGCTCTTACAAAAACAAAAATGTCCCACGGAGTTTGTACCATCTACGCTCTCTAAGGTAAACCGCGAGTCCAGTAACATACATCGTCTTTTAGGTATACCCAAAATTCTAGGAAACCAATAACATATATCATCTTTCAGGTATACTCATAATCCCACAACTTAGGGTAGTCCAGTAATATATATTGTCTTTTAGGTATACCCAACACCTTGTATCTTAAGTTATGTGTGCAAGTATTAGTTTATTTCTTGGTGCAAATTATAGCACCTCAATGTTTTTATCGTAAAACCCAACCCGTATTCATGTAATTTAGGTATATGCACCACATCAAACCTAGTGCACCTAAGGCACCATCCCAATTTATTTCAAAACCAAAGGCTCACATACGAGCCGAGCACCTGTGCATAAAAACTTAATTTATAAGTTTGGGGTATACTTATCGTACCCCATGTGCCCTTAATCAACTGAATACCTAATTCAAGGTTACCACACAGGTATATGCCTCACTATCCAATCATGGCATATCACATAAAATTTGTTTTCATGAGTGATTATATGGCACCACATGGGTTCTACGAAACCGCGTGTTAGATTTTGTTCTACGCATAATTAGGGGTGGCAATCGTGTCGGGTTGGCGGGTCAGCATACCTCAACCCGAACCCGACCCGTTTATTAAACGGGTCGGCTGTGGCAAACACGAACCGACCCGTTTAATAAACGGGTAACCCGACACGACCCGCCAATCCATTTAATAAATGGGTTGGGTCGGGTAAACGGGTTCTCAGGTTCGCGGGTCAGGTTGACGGGTCGGGTTGATGGGTTGACGGGTCGGGTTGATGGGTTGACGGGTCGGGTTGGCGGGTTGACGGGTCGGGTTGGCAGGTTGGCGGGTTGGCAGACGGGTTGGCGGGTTGACCCACTCGCCTAACCCGTTTATTAAACGGGTCAGCCGGGTTGGCGGGTTGGCATACCCCCAACCCGAACCCGACCTGTTTAATAAACGGGTTACGCGGGTCGACCCGTTTATTAAACGGGTTGGCTTAAGCCCAACCCGAACCCGCCTAAGAGTCGGGTTGGCGGGTTGTGTCAGAAATCGCCACCCCTACGCATAATAATGTCCCTGCAAGTAGTTACCAACAATATAAATCTATTCATATGTGATTCATGCATTGAACAATAGTTGGGACATGCACATACATCCAACCAAACCATAAACTTGAGATTTTTTTGATAATTAAAATGAATAATTGATGGATTATTGATGCAATTATGGCTATAATTGTGCATTCTTGATTTTCTTGATTTTCTTGATCTTCTTGATTTTTTTTATTTTGATTAATTATGAATCTTTATCTTAAGCTATGAATAATATTTCAAGAATAATAAAAAAAGATAAATTATGAAGATTATATATGAGTTGGGGTGGTTTGGATCTTAAAACTTCGATTATGCATCCAAAACCGCCATTTGGATCCAAGATGGATCTGGGGTACAATTTGTGTTGTATCCAATTTAAAATATTAATTGGATGCAATGGTTATGGATTGGACCCTCATAGGGGATGTCCTATGTGGACCCCCATTTGGATCCAGGAGTTCATATGAATTAAAATATCATCTAGTTTTAAATTCAAACCAATAAATCAAATAAAAATAAAAAGATGATAATTAAGACTTTTAATTTAAATATATTTTTTATAATAAATAAAGAAATTAAGAGGGTGGGATGTCCCACCTCTAGAAGAGTCTACATAAGTAGAACATACTAGAGTTGATTGGTGAATAGTCAAACCTAATTATCTCTCTAAAATAAAATTTTAAAAAAATCAATCTAGTTAAAGAATTAGGAGTCTAAAAGTTAGGGTTTTGTCTAGAAATGGCTTCTCTCCCCCCTCCACACGATTTTGGAGAGAACGACTTCATATTTTATCAACTTAAGGATGTGTAGAAGAGATATAAATACCCCTCCCACACACCCATCTCACCTTTAAAAAAAAAAAATCTTCTCTCTCTCTCTCTTCTTTCTCTTTTCTTTTTTCGTTTTTTGGTTTGACTCTCTTTTTTCTCCTAACACATCTAGGAGGTTTGGAGTAGGGTTATGCAGCCATTAAACCTTCACATATTTTATTAGTGGGGGTGGTGTAGAGATCGGATTACTCGATTATCCCATTTTGCCCTAAAGATCTATCAAATTTTAGGTAAGATTTACATAGTAGATGCTTTTTACATGCATGTCTAAGTTATTTTATTTTCAGCAACATATTCACATGTCTTGATCTTTTATACATGTTTTCTTTTTTAAAGAAATCATTATTTGGATTCAAAGAAGATGAATCATGAGTTGTTCATAAAAACAATTTTGAGAAACATGCCTAAATAGAGTTTCTTCATTGGTTCGTATTAGATTCAGTCATATCTTGATTATTGATGGTGTTATTCATGAGTTAATCCATATTGAATCCAATCAAATGTAAAATAATGTAATTTCAAAGGTTTTATGATCTTAAAAAGAGTTTTTACAAAAAATATTTTCTGAGAAATCTAAATCTGTAATGACTGATATGTTATTCCCGATCAGTTTTAGAAATAAATCGATATCTCTTCGAATATCATCCCAAAAAATCTAAATAAAATCATTATGATGATCTACACATTTTGATCATAAATTTAGAATATTGTTTTACCTGTTTTAAATTCGTATTCAGGAAGAAACATTTGTTTTAACAGAGCTCCAGTTTCTAGTTCTGGTTACAGGATTGTTTTGACCTATCTCTGATAAAAATGAGTGTGGGACTCCTTGCTTGGCATAATTCTCCTCATATTAGGAGTCATTTGTCTATTCACACACAATTAACATGATTTAGTTCATTTAATTGTATATAAGGAAGCAAAAAGTTTACTTTGTATGTATATTACAAAGTAAGGAAACACATATCGTCGTAGCCCCTCGAGTCGTAAGTTGTTATCTATATTTGATAAAATATTTTTTTTCTAAGGTTAGAATATTAAAAGCGATATTTACAGTGCGATATCATGAGCATGACGGATCTCGAACCAGGTTTCCCAGACTTAGGCTCCGATACCAATTTTGTAATGCCACAAATTTTCAAAACAAAACTTTATCCAAATTTCATGGATTTTTTTTCTTTGCAGAGGAATTTAGAAAAGACTTTAGCAGTGAAAATAAACGATAGTTAGTCATCAATTTTAAAAGATGACAGACATATCATAGGTATATGGCCAATTACTCATTGTCCACCAAAATATTTCATCTAAACAAAAAAAAAAGTTATTTATTACAAACATTATTCCTTGGTAAAATAGTACTAAATAAAATTGGGTTTACAAACAAAATGTCCAATACGGTTTGGAGAAACCCTGGATCTTGATGTCGCCCTGCTCCGCATATCACATCGCAGGTTCAGTACCTATATCTCCTATAAAATAGGATGAGAACCATTTCTGGTCCGATAGAAAAGCATTTCAATTCTAATAAGTATAATACTTTGAAGACATGAAAAGTCACTTCAGGGATGTTGAATTCATCATAGTTCAAGTCTCCACGACTTAGTGTATCAGTATCTCATGAATCGAAGCAAGCTCTCCTCGAGCTTAGCTTAGCCATGCAGATATATTTTGGGTCCTTTGCTTGATCAGTCCAACAACGTACTGAGATCAATACCTTACACAAGGTGAAGCATGAGTAACACTAATATATATTCATTTATTCATTCATCGTTGTACCTATAGCTAATGCATTGTTTCAATATTCTCTGTTCACCCCTTGGTACACGGGAGAAGCTTGACTTCAACATCAACGAAGCTATTTGGGTATTTATTATGCTATATATTTTTGTATGCCAAGAGGCCTAAGTGACCGTGTCCATAGTGGGGTGACAATTTTTATGTCGAAATAAACCCCACTATGTTATTTTTGGATGCATCATTCTACTATAATAGTAGGGTTGAATTCCTAGATCTTAAGGATAACCCAACTTCCTAACCTTCGAGTGATTGAAAAACCGCTTGAACTCTTTAATCCATATGATAATGTATGTCACTCGAAGTGGTACCATCATTGTCTGCTTCGATGAGGATAAAGTCCTAAATGAGTTTGACGACAAAATCTTTCTTATTAAGATGTTGAATACTACATAGGCAATCCAATGCATTCTGCACAAAGGGAATATACACCCAACCCTAATCAGTTTTTCAAAGCATGGGTCAGTTCCCGTGTGGTCAGTGACTACCTTTATGCTTTGTTTATATGCATGCACACATCGCTCTTGACGTCTGCGACCTTTATGAGTGCTTGACCCCTTGCGGGTGGATAACCAACTCTAGCACAACGGTGCTTACAAGTGTTATTATTATATGATTTTTTACATAAGCATGCATAAACAATGATCACTTTGTATCAACTGCTCAACATATTTAGCTGCATCGAGCACTGACCTAACAAGGCACAATTGCTACTCTGGTGCAACAACCCTTACGAGTATGGTGCCCTTGAAGGTGAAAATGAAATAATTCATTCAAGCAGGGTTCTAATAATGAGGGCATCATCGTGTCATCCATACTAGCTTAGGTCAATATTTTGCTAAAAATTTCGGTAGCATCTCCCATCTTTAGCGGAGAAAGCGCAACATTTCTTTTAGATCAAAGAGCATCTTGTCAAAAATTTTGGCAACATCTTTCCTGTTTAATGGAAAAATCATTACATTCATTTTTGAATAGATATGCATCATTGTGCGTACTTTTGCAACTTTCATGGTTTATTGAAAACCTAGGCCTTAGGTAAACCTTACGCTAGTAACTTAAATGTTTACGTAAATACAGTTTTGCACAAATCTGAAACCTTTCCAATAGGGTTTTTTTTGCCAATCATTGTTTTGAATGAGGCAAAGCATTTAGAATCACTTTGGCGATAGGGATTAGTCACCATTTGTACGCTTATTATAGTACAACTATATTTAGTAAAATCAAGAACATGTGCACATAACAACACAATGAAAAAGTAAAATGCATAAAGTATGGCCCGATGAATGAAACCATGCATCAGGTTAAGTAAAGTGCATAAGCAAGGCTCAGTGAATGAAACCACACAAGGGGCTAAGTAAATTGCATAAAGTAGGAGCCTGTACACAAAATAGCATGATGACAAAGTAAAGTGCATAAAGCAGACCCCAGTGAATGAAATCATGCATCATGCTAAGTAAATTGCATACAACAACATATATGTATATTTTTACACATACATAATAAATACAAAAGTAGTCGTAAGGATATGCACGTGGATACTGAAGCAAGCTTATGATGCCCTAGAGGGCGTAAACTAAAGACTAAGACCCTATGATACTTAATTCATAGTAAATATCGAGCGATAGTCACAAGGATACACATGTAAATACCGAAGCAAGCTTGCAGTGTCTTAGAGGGCATAAACCAAGGACTAGGACTATATATTATTTTAGAAAGATGTATGGTAAGAAAAAATCTACCATACACGATAGTTAATTCAACAAATAACTTAAGAGAGAGAACGACGTGCAAACCTACCAAAATTTGGCAGCGGTGGCTCAGTGCAACGTTAGAGGCACTCCTAGGTCCTGACTGACACGTCCTTATGTCTAGTACGATCACAACCAAGAGTATCTCGTGCAAAACTTGTCGACATGGTGAAATGATGAGGTATAGGCTAAAACAGGATTAGACCTAGTTTAGGTCTAACTAGGTACAAACCTACCTCAAGTGGGCTAGACTAGGTCACATGGGTTGGACCTAGTCAAGAAAAAGGTAGAGGATGCCAAGTTGTCAGAGCCAATAGGGTCTTAACTCAACTAGGTTCAATCTAGGATAGGTGGGTCCAAACTCGCCTCAAGTGGGCTTGACCTAAGGTAAGACCAAAAACAAAAGAAGAGAAAGAAAGGCTAACCTGGTAGGTTGAGTGGTCTTGACTTATATGGGCTCAAGCTAAGCCAGGAAAGTCTAAGCTCACCTCAAGTGGGTTTGGTCTAGGCTAGAACCAAGAGAGAGGAGAGAGAGGCTAGAGAGAGAAAGTAGAGAGAGGGGGAGACAATTTTGCTAAAGGGGAGTTTCTTCCTATTTATAGAAAAATCTGTAGACTTTAGATCTATGTATGAACTGGATATGATTCATCTAGCCCATTTGATCCATATATAAACTTAATGCTAAAGTAACACAATGACATCCATATCCCTATGGGGTCTACTTGATATTTTTATGAGATATTTATATAGAGCCCACAAGATATTTTTGTGAGATATTTATATGTGACCCGTCATATATTTTTGTGGAGCCTGCACATTTTTTGGGTTTCGCCATTTTTTTTTTGCGAAAAAAAAATGAGTATACTATTCTCTTCGTCTCTATGAGACGAAGTGGATTAGTTATGTGAAATTCTCTAATTTTTGCCTGGTAAGTGAGATATGGCTCATTGAATGTTTGAGTGTATATCTTTGAGGATATATACGTCCTAAGTATAATTGTCATCTGTGAAATTTTTTCATTTCACATTCCAGGTTAATACAATATTTTTTCATAAAAATACCTCTTATTTTTATTCAAAATTTTACTGAAAAATTGTGGATCTAACACAGATCACAAGGATTTTAGCGATTATATTGTAGGGGCATCCGAGAAAGGAAATTAGCCTAAAATGAGAACTGTCTTCTGCATTTTGAATTTTAGGCACCAAGGTGAAGAAAAGATTTATTAAGCTCTTTGAGCATGACAGAATTGGAGTGAAACTCAAATGCCATCTCGCAAATATCATCTTTGCAAACTTGACAGAAGCACTTGAAAAAGTGTGGAGGGAAGCCATCAGGTCTAGGTATCTTCCCTAACGGCAGAGACCAAAGCAACCTCTTCATTTCATCTTCAGCGAAAGGGACTTCCAATTGGTAGATTGTGCAGACGCCCCTTTAAGATTTGATCATCCAAAACCTGAAGCTTAAAGTGGTCTATTAATGCTGGGAGGATTTTCGATTCACTAATAGATTGCTGGCCAATACATACATAAGGAATGTGATTCAGACGCCTCCTTAAGCCACTAGATGCGAGATCTTTGGCACCATCTGATCTCATCACTCGTCCGCCATTCCTGGATTCTCTTTGAAAGATTAGCCGCCACCGATATAAGATGGTCCCTGTTTGGATCCCTGCTCATCCAGCTGTTTTTGGAGAGACAACAATTCTAGTTCCCATTGTTCCACATTAGAAAATCTAGAGCATCCATTTGATTTGATCCAGTGACAAGTAGACTTTTAAAGATTTCTTAGTTAGGTTGAGAGGTGGAAAGCAGCCCATCGACCCTCCACAGGTTGGTGCCATAAGTTTGAAATTGCCTCACACAAGCCTGGAATACGCATCCACCAGTCCTTGAAATGGACACACTTCAGTGTTTTTAGTCCCCCGCCGAACTCGAGAATCACGGCGACATGATCAGAAGCCACCAGTGAGCAGATTTGGCCCGAAGAATCATGGAAATATATTAATGAAATTTAAGCAGGCAATGGGAGCAACAATTATTGGACCAGGAGAAGGGGACCACCCCCACCCCAATTGGGACATTGTACAAGCTCCATTTATTCAAGAAAGAGCTGAAGGATCTCACTGATTGAGTTCCCTTCACCCAAAGATTGCAATCAGCCGATGATAAGAATTAAAATCTGACATAACACACCAAGGGTCATTAGCACGAGCACCAACCCTATTCATCTCCGTCCAAAATTTTCAGTTGAATCAAATTTAATTGCAAGTGTGTTTACTAAGTTGAATCTTGGTATGAGATGATTAGTTTTGATGAATCTATTAATTTTGTGTACATGAGAAATAATTACAAAGACATGGAATTGTTATATGGAAGTACGACATTCCTGTAATGAACGATTTGTGACAATATATGGGAAATGTACAATTCAGCATATTACTAGCTCTTTGCAAATACATATAAATTATGAAAAATGATCGTACATTACGACAAAAACGATGTGTTTTTAATAAAAAAACTTGCAATTTTCAAAATCATGTCAAAAAACACAACTTTTTGCTTGTAAAATAACCTTTTTCACCCTTTGCACATGCAAATTTCCACGAGGTATGCCAACTTCTCCCTCAAATATCCAAAATATGTGAATTTCCCCTTACATATTTGTGAATGTCCTCCTTCTTGCTTTCACATTTACAAATGTTCTAACCTTCCCACACGAATGTCCTCTAAACTGCTTTCACATTTACAAATGTTCTAACCTTCACACACAAATATCCTCACCTCACGCATTTGCAAGCATCCTCGTGCCCCTTATGTGATTTTTAGTAAAAAGAGTTTGTTGAAAAAAACTGACTTTAGTGATACTTAAAAGCATCACTAAAGCCTTTAGCAATACTTAAAAGTGCAATGGGCTTTTAGCACAACGCTTCAAAAGTGCATATTTGGAGGAAATCACAAAATACAATACGTCATTCTCATATTTTGAGAGAAAATAACATATTTGAGAGGATATTCACATACTCATATTTTGAGAGAAAGTTTGCTAATGTATGGGAGAAAATTCACATATATTTTTATTGTTCAGTTGAACTTCACATATATTTTTATGTAAACTTTGTGTTGCGAGGTTCGGTTTAATAGAAAGTTCGCATATTGTTTTATGCAAATTTTATATTATATATGCGAACTTAATCACGCATTTGCAAAGTTTCGAGGTTTGAGTTTAATAGAAAAGTGCAATGAGCCTTTAGCGACACTTCAAAAGTGATTATTTAGATAAAAATCGCAAAATACAATATATCATTCTTATATTTTAGGAGAAAATAGCATATTTGAGAAGATATTCACTCATATTGTGAGAGAAGATTTGCAAATGTGTGAGAAAATTCACATATATTTTTATAGTTTAATTCAACTTCACATATATTTTTTATGTGAACTTCGTGTTGCGAAGTTCAGTTTAATAGGAGGTTCACACATTGTTTTATGCGAATTTCATATTATATATGCACACTTAGTCAGGCATTTGCAAAGTTTTGAGGTTTGAGTTTAACATGATGATTATACGAACTTCGTGATGTCCACAAAAAAAACATGCGAACTTCCCTTTGAGAGTTTGCGATACCCAACAAGCAGAGCGATATATCGCTCAAACTTCGTGAGTTTTGCACATGCAAAGGGTAAAAAGGTTCAAGCAAGTTTGTTATTTGTAATTTTGGACATCTAGTGGATTTTCTAAATTGCATGATTTTTCTAGAAACATATCATTTTTGTCATTTTTGCCGTAAAATACGGTCATTTTCTGTATAAATTATACATGAACGGTGCAAATTTTTTCTAGATGGACAATTAGACAGGACTTTGAATAACAAAGAATGCATGACAGCAGAGTGAATTATATCCAAGAATGTTTGGCCCACCTGATTCCCAGTACTGGATTCTGAGCAGTGTATATTTTGCCTTCTTGGATCTTGAATTGTGTAGAGAACCACAGTTTTGGGATGTCTGTACGTGTGCCTAGATCTCATTAGAAACTCAATGACTTCTCCAGTGAAACTTTCGCCTCAGTAGATAAGGAGCTTAGGCAATCCCTGACCAATTCCTGTACCCTTCTTTTCATCATTTTTTCCTCCACGCCAACTAGCATGCTTTGATAAAAGCTTTTTACTTGATTGAGCTTCCTGTCATCTGCTGAATCCAACATCTTCCTCCACACCATCTGAACATCAGTCATCGAATTATCTAGTCTCAGAGGAAGACCCAACTCCTCAAACTTGTCACCAAATATATATGTGTGCAATATGTTTACATACCTTTCCATTAGAGCTATTTTTGAATTGAGAACTTGCATGTCCTCCAAAGTGGATGACGATCCTTCATCCCTCTCAACTAATTTTACAGATTCAATGGATTTGTACTTTTCTTCCTCGTCGAGTGTTTCCTTTGTCTCAAAATCCATATGAAGTGGCGGCCACATCACTGTGCAAGGAATGAAACTGTTGGCTGTGTTACCATTTCCGAGAACACCACAATGTCCTCGACCCCAAGCCCACAGCTTATACCCATCACGTGCTACAAGGACAGTATGGGCAGCACCACATGCTACTTGCACAGGGGAAAAAAAATCTGCACCCTTACGTTCCTTGCACAATACTCTGAAAGGAGTGAGCGCATCTCCTGAATCTTCTCCAGAAAATGTTGCTTCAGGACAGAGACCAAGACCTTTCTCCATCCCCCATACCCACACATCACCAGCCTCAGAAACAACACAAGTGTGGAATAAGCCACAGTCGACAGACTTGAGCAGCACATCATCTGGCAATCCATTTACAGGTTCTGGAAAATTTGATCTTTTGGCCTTTCCATGGCCAAGTTGTCCATTATCACCGAGACCAAATGTCCAGCAAACACTTACTCTATCTTCCAATCGTATATTTCCCAACTCACGTGCATCTATCACTTTGGAGTGTGCCTTCATACGGGTCAGCAAGGCAGTGTGAAATGCTCCACAAGCTAGTTCATAGATACTCCATGGGGACTCAATGTCAAAAGCTTTTACAATTTCAGGGTGCAGCCTGCATTCATTATCCCCAAGACCCAACTGGCCTTGATTGTTATTACCCCAAGAGTAGCATAAGAGATCACCTCCAGAAACAGTATCCCCAGGACTGGCCAGCACTACTACATGCTCATTTCCGCATGCTACCTTGACAACATGACGACCATGGAAAAACCATACAGGTTGCGGAGTGGGAATGTTAACAAGACAGAAAAGTCCATCACCATCCTTACTAAGTTGAGGACAATTGCCCCACATCCATAGGCCTCCAATACTATCAATCACAAATGACATCATTCCGCCTGCCATAATTGAAAGAACCTGCCATTGATATCAAACATGAGTCAATATAAGAATAGTGATCTAAAGTGCACGTGAAATCAATCATACCTTCAATTGTGCATTGCTTCGAGAATCTGATTCACCCTCCAACGAGCGAGGAGAAGCACGCTCAAGAAACTGGTCCAAGAAAATAGGAACCAAAGAATTCTCTGAATCCACACCAAGTTGTCCATCCATGCAAATGTCAAGGAACCAACTAATGAAATTGTAATTTACAGGAAACAGACACCCGAGTAAATGTCAATGAAAAACATCTGGGACTTTCTAAGATCCAAAGGGCAGGTAGAGATCTGGGGAAAAGTGCAGATAGAGGACTGGAAAAAATATATTTGGGCCAAGCATCAGATTCCCAGGGCTGTTTGATATTATATGTTGCAGCTGGCAATCTTCAGCCTACACGAGAGGATTCAGTGAAAAGGTGTCACCTTCCTCAACAGTTTTCATATTTCTTGAAGTAAAGAAGAGTCATGGCCATCTTTATTTCCAATGTGATTGTGCAACGATTTGTGGAGAAGTATCCCTAAAGTTTCCAGAAAAGAGGATCACCTCATTCGTGTGCCCTGCAGAAATTTGTTGGTGGGTCAGCTCGTTTTTTCATGCCCAGTGGACTCAATGCTGTTGAGACATAATTTTCCATATTGATATATGGAAAGTTTGGATGATGAGGAACAAGATTACTCATGAAGAAGTTTACCACATTGAGAACTTTAAGAGAAGTCTCGGCAGCACGCTGAGAGGCGTTCAAGAGTTTGCAGTGGACAAATTAGACCAGGAAACTCCTTACTCTTTGGTGCAGCAAGGCCCTCTATCTGAGCCTTGGAAGCCTCCTTGAGATAATCATCTTAGGATCCAGTTTGCCACGTTGGGTAAAAGTAAAGGATTTTATTTTGCAATATGCAATCTTTATGCACAAGCTGAATTTATTTTCACTGGTGGGGTTTATTTGGAGAATGATCACATAACCCAGAACTTCAAGTTCGAACATTGTTATGGAAGCTCTAGGCAATCAGCAACTTGAAGCTGAAATTATTAGAAACAGTAGAGCAACAGCGTGCCTCAAAGTAACATTTTTCTTTATGCATTGTAAAACTGACAATAAGGGCCGTTGCTTGTCAATTGTCATTGTGACATGCCACTGGCTCGCGTAGGTGCAATATTGGAAATGTAAGTATCCTAATTGGATGCCAGCTATGACCTGTACCAATATATTATTTGTGATCTGGATTAAGGTACGAATATCAGGTGGGGCCAGAACACTCAGCATGACTACTGGAAAAAAGAAAGACAAAAAGCAAAGGAAAATGCATGAAGAATCAGTAACAGTTTGCATGTACAGTAAACTACAACATACATCACTAATTACATAATTTAGAGGATACAGACATTATAACCCCAAGACCAGACTGATCCATCATCTGCAAATGAAAAGTCAATAAATTAGAAAAATGTGACAGAAGTCACAGAACAGAACACTAATGTGGCCATAGTTTATAGGGCAAGTTCTAGGTGCAAAAGCGTGTTCATGCAGATGGACAAAGCACTGTAAGGAAATGAGTCTTCACACAAACAAGAATGTCCATTAAAGTCCCAAATGGACAAGCACACAAGTGAGAAAGAGCTCAATCACAAAACCCACAAAGGGCTCTCACCAAAGAGACTCTCAATATAAAAATTATAATTTTATTTATTTACCAAAAATGCAAGAAGCAATAAAGAACAAAGGGGGTTCACCCCTATGTATATACAAATGAGAGTGTGAGAATAAAGAAAGGAGAGAGGACACCATCTAGCCATTGGACTAGATCCAACAGCTAGTCATTGGACCTAGTCCAACGGCTAGAATGACTAGCCATTAGACTAGAGCCTAATGGCTAGTCCTAGTAAACTTTGAGTTGACTAAAATAAATTAAATAAAAAAAGTTACAAAAAATGAATAATAAAAAAAAATATTGTATATATATTTATATGTATATATAAATACACATATATACATGTATTATAATATATATAGACACACATGTACAAAAATTACATATTTTAACACTTTCCCTCAAACTTACGGTAAAATAGCCAAAAGTTTGCTTAAAAAGAAGTTGAATCTAGGAGCTCTAAGGGGTTTGGTGAAGAAGTCTGTCAACTGGTTTTCTGATGTAAAGTATGGCAAATCAATAGTGCCATGTAAGTACTTCTCGCGTATATAGTAATACTTCATTTCTATATGTTTGTTGCGCTCATGAAATGTATGGTTGCTGGCAATGTATATCGTACTCTTGTTGTCACAAAATATTTTTAAGTCTCCTATTACTTGAATTATCATATCCGCCAACAATCTTCGTAGCCAAACCACCTTCATCGTGGTAGTAGCCATGACTCAGTATTCAACTTCAGTTGACAAAAGTGAGAGCTTCTTTTGTTTCTTGCACCGCCACGATATTAGAGATTTGCCTAAAAAACACAAAAACCCGTGTTTGAGTATCTGTTATTAGGGTCACCTCTCCAGTCAGCATCAACATAAGCAATTAAATCTAATTGAGATGAAGCGGACATAACAAAACCTCTAGAAATAAATGTTTTAATATATCCAATGATTCGTAAAACAACTCGTGTTCACAAAGGTAAGAGCATGTTGAAATTGACTAGTTGTGGGTACAACATGTGAAATATCTGGTTTAGTGATTGAAATATAAGAGAGTGCCTCAATAAGTTGTCGAATAGGCGTTAGATCTTCAAGTGACTCTTCATCATCAATTTGCATCTTCACATTGACAATATCGAGAGTATCGACTCCCTTATCATCTATTATCCTATACTTGAAAAAAATGTAAAAAGTAAATTTAGACTGAGACAACAAGTACCTTCTAGGGAAATAAACAACTTCAATCTCTAGAAAGTATCTTAAAAGACCTAAGTCAGTCATTTTAAAATGATTTTTGAGTAATTTTTTAATATCATCAACTCTGTGTTTATCGCCACCGATGATGATCATGTCCTCTACATACAAAAGAAGGATGATGATACCTGCACTAGAATTCTTAACAAATAAAGTTGTGTTAGAATCTAAAGCCAATATCAAGCATAATTCTATTAAACCTGTCATACCAAGCTTTTGGAGCTTGTTTTAAACCATACAAGGTTTTGTTCAAACAAAAAGCTTTCCCTTTGGGAATGTTCACTCCAGCATGTGCTTTTTGCAAAAAAAAAAAAAAACATATTTAGATCCGGATCTGACCCGGACCCGGGTATCCCTTTTTACCACCCCATCGACCCCATGCCTATTTAAAGAGAGGGTTTCTCATTCAAGAAACCCCTGTTTCTCCCCTTCTACTCTCTCCCCCTTTTCGCTGTGTTCCCCCTTCGGTGACCTCACCTGACCCCCTTCCCCCTCCGACGACCTTGCCGAGCACCCGACGTCGCCCGACCCCCGATTCTCGCTCCCTCTCCTGCTCTCATTCTCCCCCTCTCGCTCCTCATTCTCCGGCGACCCGTTGTCGGACCTCTTGTGAGAGCCCCTCCCGCCAACGTCGACGCTCACCCCCCCCCCCCCCCCCCCTTCGCCAATCACGTCGCAAGTAACCTCTCTCTCTCTCTCCCTGTCTTCTTCTCGATGTCTTCGTCTTCTCTGTCTTCTTTTGTCATCCGGTCGGCAGGCAGGGGCAAAGTCCTATCTCCGCCTTGTTACCCCCCGATAGGCAGGGGCAAAAGCCCCTGCATCTTTACCTTTTCGGTAGGCAGGGGCTTTGCCCCTGCTGCTTTACTTTCCAATAGGCAGGGGCAGAGCCCCTGCCTCCTAACTTCGACAGGCAGGGGCAAACCCCTGCCTCCATCATATTTCTTCTGCAAGGGAGGGGACGCCACCCCTCCCTTATCAGAGAAGGGGTGCTACTGCCCCCCTCCCCAGTGGGCAAGGGTTGTGCCCCCTGCCCCTTCCTCCTTCCCTTTATTGTGTGGCGGGTAGGGACACAACCCTACCTTATTTGGGGTCTCAACCCCCTTTTCTTTTTAAATTTTAAGCATGATACTCACCTTTTACCTTTTGCAGCTCGCACGACGGATTCCGCTCGCGCCCCGCGGCCCAAGACGTTCATCACTTTTACTCGAAGACGTGCGCAACGCCATGACTCCCCAAGGTAGGGAAAAGTTGCGCAAAGGACAATGAACGAACTAAAATTAAGCAACTAAAACTAAAATAAGAAAAAAATGACAAAGACATACATATATATGTATACGTATATTTATATATATACGCCTTTAACTCAAGGACGCGGTTTCGCGATCCTTGTCCTTTTTTATTCCTGTCTTTACTGCTTTTTGTTGCCACCACGCTTTTTGTGCACAGGCTTTTGCTTTTACATTTACTTTCTTTCTTTACTGCTTTCTATTGCTATCACGTTCTTTGTGCACAGGCTTTTGCTTTTACATTTACTTTCTGTCTCTACTGCTTTCTGTTGCCTCCGCGCTCTTTGTGCACAGGCTTTTGCTTTCGCTTTTACCTTTTATCTTTACTGCTTTCTGTCTTTACTTTACCGATGCGCTTGAGTACATAGGCTTGCTTTTGCATTTACAATTTCTGTATTTGCTTTGTCGTAGCGCTTTAGTGCACAGGCTATTGCTTTCACATTACTGCTCTCTATCTTTTCCTTGTCGCTGCGCTTAGCGCGCATACTTGCATTTTGATAGTTGTGACTCCTCAAATGCAAGCCTCACAGGGCGCATACCATTTTTGTTCTTTTTGAAAAGACGCAAATTTGTGTATGGTCGCTACAACCTCGAGAAAAGAATTCCTTACACAGATTTCGGCTTCTCGAGTACGTAGTCTTGCAAAGTAAAGCTTGAGAATTTTGTGAGTTACTAAATAGCAACTAGATTTCCCCAAGTCAGTACATTTGGGAGAAGTGTTTCAGATTCATGGTGATCTTATATCCTGGATGTTGTATTTCTGTTTCAAAAGACTAAACATGTCAAAATAAGTTATTTACATTTATCTTTGTGAAACTTTGTGTTGGGTATTCTTTTGAGAAACCCATACCCTTCTCATCGTAGTTGTACTTTTAGACTGGTACGACATTGTTTGTACTACGATGAGTAGGATTAGAGGTCTGTGGTAACCTCGAAGCATGCAAATGACACATTGTGAAAATCATTTACATAGTGATGTTTCGCCTTCACATGCAAGATGCTCGTGTTGGTTTAAAGGACCAGAGCATGTCAAATGTAAATTAAAATGATTATATCGTTTCTTTCACAACATAAACTTTGGAGCTATGTGAGCGGCATGGTTCCCGAGCCACAATTAAAGTTCACCAAAAAAAGGAAGGAGGTCAAGAGATCACTCTAAATAAAGAAGGAAAAGGTTATCCAAGAATATCAATCCAAAATGGAGGATTGAGAAAGTGAACATGCTAAGATATTGACTATTAAAATATGTGTTTATATATATATTCTTAAATATGAAAGAATATATATAATCCTAACAAGGGCATTTTGGTCATTTTATATTATGTAACTAAGTTAGTTCAATAGGAATAGGTTAGTTAGATAGTTTTTTTTTTAATTAAATGTATTTTTATTGCCTTAAGGGGCTCTATGGGGATTACCCATAGAAACGTTGGGGTGCTCCTGACAGCTATAGATATAGCCGTTGGGAGTCCCGACGTCTCTATGGGAGCTCCCAAGGCTCTCTCTCTTGTGTGTTGTATATAAATAAGGACACATTGTCCCCATTTATTTTTATGCTTCTCACTAAGCATTTTATCAATAAAATCTATATTTTTACATTGTGTTGCAAGCCCTAGTTGGCTTATTGTGTTATCCTTAAGTGGATTTGTGGTTGCGCACATTGTACTGTGTGTTTGTATGCCCTTAGTTGGCTTGTATTTGTTTTTCGCTCATCTCATTACATGGTATCAAAGCCCTTGATCTTGAGAAAAGTGTGTGTTCGTGAAGAAGCATCCAAAAGTGTTTGTATGATCGTGGTTTTTGCAAGTGGTCTTCTACATTTCTCTGCTTCTCTTTCTCTATCATTCAAATGGGGCATGAACAAAAGATTGACCTTTTCTTCAAACTCAATGGTACCAATTATATGATGTGAGCCTCCGATATGGAGAACAACCTCAAAGAAAAGAAGCTTTGGGAATAAGTGATAGGCACGATTCTTGAACCTCAACTCAAGCTCACCAAACTTAAGGAAGTCAAGAAAAGGCGCTTGAAGGAGATGCTCGATCTAAAGCTATTGAAAATGATCAATCAAAAATAGATTTAGAGAGTAATCATGCTATGATTCTTGCATGGCTCATGAATAATGTTAAAATGAAAATTTGTGCTAATATTGCTAAATTTAGAAAGGCAAATGAAGCATGGTCGTTTATGAAAGGTATGTACACTTAAAAAGATTTTGCAAGACAATATTACTTGCAAGAGAAAATTAAAACCAAGCAAGGTTACATAAGTGTTTGTGATTTCTTTAGTGCATTATCCCCTCTTTAGGATGAATTGACACTATTAGAGCCTAAGTGGGTGGTTACCGAAGATGTGGAACTTAGGCGGAAATAAATGAAAAAAGAATATTTTTTACAATTTTTGTATGGATTAAGTTCAGAGTTTGAACAAGATCTTCTCTCCTTCGTAAGACATCTTCACTTCCTTTAGAAGATGTCATTGTCGAAGTATGCCGAAAGAAACTCGTCTTGGCATGGCTAAAAGAGGAGAAGAAGTAATGGTCATATCTAGGCTCAAAAACAATGATAGAGCATATAAACCTCCACAATTTATAAGGCAAAATGGTTCATGAAACAACTATAAAGGATAAAAAAAGCATATTTGTCACTTTTGCAATGAGTCTGGTCACCCTAGACCTTTTTGTCCAAAGCTTAAAAACAAGGTGACTTCCGTAGAAGAATCCACACCAAAGAAAGAGGAAGAAGGCAAAAGTTGAGGAGAACTAAAAGATACACCTTGTCAATTAACTATGGGGCTTCAACAAATGCTCAAATCTTCATCCTCTACATCGGGTGTCGTCATTGCCTCCTCTTCCTATCCCGGTGATTGCTCATGGATTATTGATTCAGGAGCTTCATTTCATATGACTCCACATGAGATTACTTTATCTGACGTACAAACTAACCCAAATTTTTCTTGTGTTTCTACCGTCGATGAAACATCTTTAAAAATTAAAAGTATTACAAATTTAGATTCTCAAAACTTTTTTGTTCCAAAAATTAGGATTTTTCCTAAGTTGAATTTAAATATTTTTTCCGTTTCTTAAATTACCGACCATGGATGCGAAATCTCCTTTTCATCTAAAAGTTGCGTTGTACAAGATCTTTGGTCTAGGAAACGTATTGGGCAAGGACATAGGAGAAAAGATCTCTATTTCATGGACTTTTTATCTCTTCCACCAAAGTCTTTTTGTAATTATGTTCACAATAATGATATTGAAACTTTGCATAAAAGACTTAGACACCCAAGCTATTAAAAAATGTATCCTTTTCTTTTTAAGAAAATATTTTGTAAAGAAAAAGATATGGTATGCAAAGATTGTATACTTAGCAAAATAAAATTTATCCATTTTTCAAAGGGAACTTTCATCTCTAAAAGACCATTTGAGTTAATGCATTCGGATGTTTGGGGTTCTTCTCCGGTTATATCGAAAGGAGGTTATTCATATTACGTGACATTTATAGTGACTTTACTATATATATATATATGGGTTTACTTTCTCAATTTAAAATCCGATGTATTTTCTTTTTTTAAAAAAATTCATATGATAGTAATAAATCAATTTTAAAGTAACATTACCACACTTAGATCTGATTCGGGTGGAGAATATTTGTCAAAAGAATTTCAAAATTACTTAATACAAAATGGAATTTGCCATCAAAGCTTTTGTCCTGGACCTCCCCAACAAAATGGGCTAGCGGAAAGAAAACATAGACATATTATAAAAACCGCTAGGACCCTCCTTATTTCTAAAAATATTACAAAATCTTTTTGGGTCAAAGTCGATTTGACATCAACATATTTAATAAATCGAATGCCATCATCATCCATGCAAAATATTTCTCCTTGTGAGAAGTTATTTAAAATAATACCCGACTTCAAAAGATTGTGGATTTTTTGTTGTAAATGTTTTGTACTACTATACAAAAAAGAAAAATTATCCCCAAAAGTCATTGAATGTGTCTTCATTGGATATAGGGAAAAACAAAAGGGATATAGATGTTTTGACTTTAAAAACAACAAACTTTATGTTTCTAAAGATGTGACCTTAGAAAATGATAATGACTTTGATCAAATAAATGAAAAAAATGAAGTAGACTATACATTTTTATTTGATCTCGCTCCAAGGAATGATAATGAGACTTTGGATAATGATAATGTTGATGATAACCATCCCAGTAATAAGAGTATAGAACATTGTGATCATCATGCTATGGATAGTGATATAGTAGATGAGAGGTCTAATGAAGGCATACATGTTTATACCCGACGTGAGGAAAATAACCCTCAAAATGCTTTAGAAAAGTACTCTTATCCCGAAGAAGAATCTTTAAATAAAAATTTAGAGATTGACTATAATCTTTCTATATAATAATCCAACCTTAGAAGATCTAGTCGTCCTTCCATTCCACCTAATAGGTTTATGTCTTATGACTCCTTGTCCCCACACTATAGAGCATGCCTAATACCATTCCATTCTTATCACGAACCATCTAATTATAATGAAGCCAAAAACTTCTCGCATTGAAATGAAGCCATGAAGGTAAAATTAGATGCTCGTATGAAAGCCAAAACAAGAAAAATAACTACTTTACCTTTAGAAAAGAAAATTATAGGTTGTAAATGGGTGTTCAAAGTTAAAACCAAGAGTGATGGAAGTCTAGAAAGATATAAAGCAAGGCTAGTTTCTAAAAGCTATTCACAAAAATACATAATTGACTATGAAAAAAAATTTGCCCCTGTATTTAGGATGACTACTGTTAGAACCCTAATAGTCGTAACTTTCATACAAAAATTGTCTATCTATCAACTAGATGTCAAAAACGTTTTTCTCAATGGAGAATTAAATGAGGAAGATTATATGGACCCCCACCGGGTTTTAGTATTGACAAAGGGAAAATTCTTAGATTAAGAAAGCCCCAAAAGCCTCGTATGATAGATTTAGTAGTGTTATAATTCATTTGGGTTATACTGACACTGTTATTTTTGTTAAAAGTACAAGTACCAATATTGTCATTCTCTTATTACACGTAGATGACATGATAATAACAGGGAATGATGAACAAGGAGTTAATGAAATTAAAAATATTTTAATTTTTTTTTATATATTTGACTTAGGATTTTAAAGATATTTTTTAGGTATTGAAGTCACCTACTCTCTTAGGGGCTATATTCTTTCTCAGCTGAAGCTTTTTTCTGATATTTGTGCTAAGTCTGGTATTACAAATGACAAGAAAGTGGAGACACCTGAAGTTGTCAATGCAAAGTTGAGACTTGAAGATGGGACACTTATAGACAATCCTACTCCATATAGACAATTAATTAGGTCGCTTACTTATTTAACAATCATCAAACCAGACATGGCTCATGTTGTTCACTCTGTCAACCACCGTACACATGAGTGTTGTGTTGCAGATTGTGAGATATATAAAGAATTCTATAAATAAAGGGTTTTTCTTATCCTTATCCTCATCTTTAGATTTGCTTGCTTATATTGATGCTAATTAGAGAGGAAATCCAAATAATAGGGTCTCAATTACTGGTTTTTGTGTTTTTTTAGGGGATTCCCTAATTTCATGGCGGTGCAAGAAGCAGCAGAAAGTCTCACTATCATCTACTGAAGCTGAATATAAGACTAAGCTATAACAACTATGAAACTTGTATGGCTAATGAATCTTCTAAAAGAAATGAGAATAGACATCTCCAGACCTTCGAAGATGTGTTGCGACAACAAGAGTGCCATCTATATTTGTAACGACCCAAAATCCCGAACTTGAAAACTTTTAGGAAAAATTTGAAACTTGGAAATCAATCATTTTTCAAAGTTTAAAATGACAGTTCAGCGAAAAACAGTATTTGAAAGAACAAGTCAATGGACCTTGAGTGCATTACAGGCGAGCTTTTCTTACACAATGGATTTGTATCTCCATACAATCATTGAAATCACATAGATTCAAAACAATGTTTTTGATAATTAAAATTTACACAAAAAGAGGAATTTCAAAAGAAACCCTTATACAAAATTACAAACCGTGCTCAAGAGTGAAACAACAGAGAAAGAGTGCATTTTACTTATTCTGAAAGTGCACATGACAAAAGGAATAATGCATATGTTAGTCTTGCTCTAATTCCAAAGCTGTAACATCCCAAAATCCCAAACTTGTAAACTTTTAAAAAAAATCGAAACTTGACAATTAATCCTTTTTCAGAGTTTAAAATGGTAGTTCAACGAAAAACAGTGTTCGAAAGAACAAGTCAACGGACCTTGGGCGCATTACATGCAAACTTTCCTTGCACAATGTATTTGTATTTCCATACAATCATTAAAACCACATAGATTCAAAACAAGGTTTTTGATAATTAAAGTTTACACAAAAAAAGAAATTTCAAAAGAAACCCTTATACAAAATTACAAAACGTTGTGCGTACCCTCAGGTCAGTTAATTATCGAAACAAGATTACCGTGCTCATTTTACTTATTCTGAAACTGCACATTACTAAAGGAATAACACATATATTAGTCTTGTTCTGATTTTTTATATCTATACACCTACCAAACTTTCATAAGTCTGACCCGTTTTATGAGATATAAGTCATTATTAGGTTGATGCAGCAAGCGATGACGCGATGATATCAAGATCCCACTTTCTCTGTTGTTTCAACCCTGAGCACGTTTTGTAATTTTGTATAAGGGTTTCTTTTGAAATTCGGGGATTCCCCTAATTTTATGGTGGTGCAAGAAGCAGCAAAAAGTCTCACTATCATCTACTGAAGCTGAATATAGGGCTATAACTACAACTATGAAACTTGTATGGCTAAGGAATCTTTCTCTGTTATTTCAACCCTGAGCACGTTTTGTAATTTTGTATAAGAGTTTCTTTTGAAATTCGGGGATTCCTCTAATTTTATGGTGGTGCAAGAAGCAGCAAAAAGTCTCACTATCATCTACTGAAGCTGAATATAGGGCTATAACTACAACTATGAAATTTGTATGGCTAAGGAATCTTCTAAAAGATATGGGAATAGACATCTCCAGACCTTCGAAGATGTGTTGCAACAACAAAAGTGTCATCTATATTGCCAGCACCCACACCTTCTATGCGCGTACCAAGCATATCGAAATAGATTGTCATTATATACGACATGAATATTTGAAAGAAATCATCGAGCTTCCATATGTCACTTCTGAGTGCCAAGTTACCGACTTTTTCACCAAAGCTCTTGTTGCACCACATTTCATATTCTTAACAAACTTTCAGTGTATACACCGTAAGTTTGAGGGGTGTTAAAATATGTATTTATATATATATATATTCTTAAATATGAAAGAATATATATATATATATATAATCCCAATAGGGGCATTTTGGTCATTTTATATTATGTAACTAAGTTAGTTCAATAGGAATAGGTTAGTTAGACAATGTTTTATTTTTTTTTAATTAAATGTATTTTTATTGCCTTAAGGGGCTCTATGGGGATTACCCATAGAGACGTTGGGGGTACTCCCAACGGCTATAGATATAGCCATTGGTAGCTCCCAAGGCTCTCCCTCTTTTGTGTGTTGTATATAAATAGGGACACATTGTCCTCATTTATTTTTATGCCTCACACTAAGCATTTTATCAATAAAATCTATATTTTTACATTGTGTTGCAAGCCCTAGTTGGCTTATTGTGTTATCCTTAAGTGGATTTATGGTTGTGAACATTGTATTGTGTATTTGTATGCCCTTAGTTGGCATGTATTTGTTTTCCTCTCATCTTATTACAATTGACATGATTCATGAGCAACGCTAAGCTCAAAATTTGTGCTAATCTTACAAAATTTAGAAAAAGCCAATGAAACTTGGATTTTTATGAAAGGTAATATACACACAAGAAAACCATGATAGGCATTTCTTCTTGCAAGAAAAAGTAAGATCTACAAAGCAAGGTGATACATCTATTCGTGATTACTTTAGTACCTTATCCCCATTGTGGGATGAACTTGCTCTTCTTGAACCTCAATAAGGAGAAGCTATTGAGATGAGGCAACGTCAAATAGAGAAAGAACAATTTTTTTAATTTCTTCACGGCCTCTGTCCCGAATTTAAGAAAGTAAGGGGATCCTCCATAGAACCTTTCCTCCTCTTAATGAAGCACTTGCCAAACTTTGCCAAGAAGAGACTCGTCTTTAATAAATAAGGAAGTTGATAAAGTACACGTAGTTTCTAGACCGGGAAGAACATAAATGCATATAAGCCACCTCACTTTGGGAGGAATAACTATTGTAGAGGAAGAACATTTTTGCAATGAGCCTAGACATCAAACTCGATTATCCCAAACTTAAGAAGAAAGTAGCTTCCACTGAAGAGAAGTCATTCAAAGCAAATGAAGAATCAAAGAGGAATGGAAACATCAACTTACAGAAGCTCTCTAACAATTTATGAAGAAGAACTCCTCTACCCTATCCACTTTCGGTGCCGCGGTCTAATCAACTCCCGGTATGTCTTCTTGGATATTTGACTCGAGTGCTTCTTTTCATATGACTTTGAATGCCTCTCTTTTATCCAAACAAAACACCAACTCATTTAAATCCTTTGTTTCTACCGCTGATGGTACTTCCTTAAATGTTAAAGGAATAGAAAATCTTGAAAATGTTTTGAGCAAATCAAAGGAATTTTTTGTTCCAAAAATTAGAATTATAACAAAACCTAACTTAAATATTTTTTTGGTTTCTTAAATATTCGATCATGGTTATAGAGTCCCTTTTTCACCTACGGATAGCTCTGTGCAGAATCTCTGATCCGGAAAGCTAATTGTGCAAGGCCATAGGAGAGGGGACCTCTACTATATGAATTTTTTGTTTTTACCTTCCAATTTAGGGATATTATCACTTGGCACAAAAGACTTGGTCATCCAAGCGTATCTAAATTGTATCTCTTTCTATTCTTTAAAAAAAATTATAATGAAAAGGAATTTACTTGCAATGATTATATTCTTGGAAAAATACATTATTACCCTTTTCATAATAGTAACTTTGTTTCTAAAAAACCATTTGAGTTGGTGCATTCGGATGTATGGAAACCGGTGTTAGTCATATCAAAATGAGGTTATTTCTACTATGTTATTTTTGTTGATTATTATACTAGGTATACTTAGGTTCAAATCCGACTTCTTTTCCATTTTTAAAGAATTTTATATTGTTATCAAAAACCAATTTCAAACTATTATATCCATTTTTAGATTTGATTTGGGTGGTGAATATATGTCAAATGAATTTCAAAATTATTTTAAACAAAATAGAATTATTCACCAAAGATCTTATTCAAATATTCTCCAACAAATTGGTCTTATGGAAAGAAAACATAGGCACATTGTTGAAACAAGTAGGACCCTTCTCATTTCCAAAAATATTCCTAGATGTTTTTGGGTAGAAGTCATGCTTACTGATATATATCTTATCAATTGAATGGTTTCTTTTTCTCTAAAAAATATTTCACCTTTTGAAAAATTATTCAAAAATATTCTCGAATTTCAAAAGATTAAGGGTATTTGCATGCAATGTTTCGTTCTTTTCCAAGGTAAGAATAAACTTTCACCAAAAGCTCTTGAATGTGCTTTCATAGGGTACAGTGAAGTGATAAAAAAGGCATTGAAACAATTAAAAATATTCTTAAAAAAAAATTTGATATAACTGACCTTGGATTTTTTTAGGTATTGAAGTTGCATATTCTCCTAATGTATATGAACTCTCTCAGATGAAACATGCATCAGATATAATTGCTAAATCTGGACTAACTGACGAAGAGAAGGTGGATACTCCAGAAGTAATCAATGCAAAGATGAGGGTCAATGATGCAACCTTTAGAAGATTCTAACCCTTATCATCAGTTGGGTCACTTACGTATTTATCTATCACCAGGCTAGATATAGCACATGTAGTTCATAATGCAAACCAATTTCAGCATGCACCGACCATTGTTCACATGGTAGCAGTCGTATGTATTATCAAATACTTGAAGGAGACAATGACAAAAGGATTTTTCTTATCCTCTAATTCATCTCTTAGTTTAATTGCCTATACTGACTCTTATTAGGGTGGTAATCTCAATGATAGTATTTCTAATACAGGTTACTGTATTTTTTTTTGTGATTCGTTGATATCATGAAGATTCAAGAAACAAAAAGTGTCACTGTCTTCCACTGAAGCTGAATATAGGGTGATTGCGACCACTACAACTGAGATTGTTTGGTTTGAGAAGTTTGCTTAAAGACATGGGAGTCATCATCTATACTCCTTTGAAGATGTACTGCAACAACAAAAGTGTGCTTTATATTGATTACAACCACACCCTTCATGAACGGACAAAGCATACAGAGATTGATTCTCATTATGTTCATGATGAGTATTTGAAGGGCACCATTGAACTTCTCTATGTCACATCAGAATGCCAACTTGTGGATTTCTTCACCAAAGCTTTGTCATCTCTTCGGTTTTCATTCCTTCTATACAAACTTTCGATGATCTCAGTGTCAGTTTGAGGGAGGGTGTTAAAATATATACATATTTATATACGTATATATATTGACTTGTTTATGTATATATATTATGCTTACATGCTTTATAATTAGCAATGTCCTATAGGAGCATTTTTGTCATTTTCTTATTTTATAATAGGAGTTGTCCAGACTCCATTAGGGGCAGCATTGTACTTTTTATTTTTCTGTTACTTTTGTATTTTGGCCCTTTCGCATTTGTGAAAAGGCATTGTTGTAAATGGCCCTTAGAGTCATTGGGGGTTTCCCTACGGCTATAATTATAGTCGTTGGGAGCTCCCCAACAACTCTTAGAGCCTTGTAAAGGCCTATTTAAAGAGGCCTTTCGCCTCTTTGTTATGCTTGTATCAAGCATTTTCAATATAAAATATTTTTTATATTTTGTGTATTCTCTATCTCTCAATAATACTCTTTGTGAGTTATTTGTGCTAGCCTTTGTGGCTTATTGTATTTTGCCCATTAGAGGCTTTTGTGTTTGTGCACTCTTTGTAGCCCATTAGTGGCATTGTACTTGTGCACATTTGGTTTCAGAGGATCCTTTTCAACGAAGTCCAAATATTCGTTCTATTGATCCTAAAGAGACAATACATGATCCTCTTCCATTAGAGGTACGCGATAGTACTCATCCTTTTATACCTACCACTTCATTTTATTTCTTAGAAGTCTTTCTCTGCTACTCACCAAGTCTTTCTTCCCTTCATTCCTACTATGAGCCTAAGACATATGATGAAGTTGTTGCAGATCCAGAATGACAACAAGCAATGAGTGAGGAATTGAATTCTTTAGAAAGAATAAAGGCTTGGAACTTAGTGAAACCTCCTGAACAAAAGAATGTGATCGAATGTAAATGGGTGCATGAGGTAAAGATCAAGGTTGATAGGACAATTAAGCGATATAAGGCAATCATATGGTATAGACCAAGTCATGGATACGGAAACAAGATACGATACAGGTTCTAATCGTACGAATAACAATTTTCGTAAAACAAGATTCGGATATATATATATATATATATATATATATATATATATATATATATATATATATATATGTGTGTGTGTGTGTGGGGGGGGGGGGGGGGGGGAGGGGGGGTTGAGGAGGGAGGAGAAGAATGTGATGTGTTTATGTTTATGATAGTGGCAAACTGAATTTAAGTGGTCTGGTCAGGGGTGCAAACTTTATCCACATTGGAGTCAATTTTTTTAGTTTTAGTTCTATAGTGTTTAACCAACTGTTTGACCTAAAATTGATGGTCAAATTAGTCAAATATGGTTATAGACATAAAAGGTAAGGGTTTATGAGAGTCTTAGCCAAATAATACGCTTAGGTTGAGACAAAAAAGGGTTGGATATGGTCAAATTGTGTTGGATATGGTTTGATTGTATCCGAACCGTATCTGTACTGTATTCATTTGACACAAGTACACTACCCAAAAGGGCATATCCCTATGACATAGGTATAGAATTTGCAAAAATCTTTGCTTCAGTGGCACACATGACTGCCATTAGAACCCTATTAGTAGTATTTGCAGTTAAGGGTTGGGACTTGTGGTAGTTAGATATAATAATGCATTCTTGAATACAGATCTGGAAAAAGAGGTTTATATGGAGTTACTTCAAGGAGTGAAAAATCAAAAGGGAAGAGTTTGTAGGCTTAGACGAGCATTATATGGATTGAAACAAGCTCCTTGAACATGGTTTCAAAAGTTCAGCGCAATAATAAAAATTCTTGACTTTAGACAGCTTTCGTGATCCAGCCTTATTCGTATTCTCATTCAGTATTGGACATTGTTTATTGTTAATCTATGTAGATGATATAATCATTATAGGTGATGATCCACTGGTTATTGCAAAAGTGAAGAGGAAAGTTGATGAGATGAAAGACCTAAGAAAGTTGAAATATTTTCTAGACCTTGAAGTTGCACATGCTAAAAGAGGATACCTTTTAACTTAGCATATGTAGCTGATCTAATAGCTAAAACCAGATTGGTAAATGATTGTAAACATGTTGATACTCCCATCGAACCAAATGCTAAATTGAAGCATGATGATGGTGAATTGTTGGAGGATCCTACTGTATATATGAAGCTTGTGGGAAGCTTGATCTACTTTATCGTTTCTAGACTTTACATTACCTTTGCAGTGCAGTGCCTGTGGTAAGTCACTTCATGAGTGTTTCCATATAAGTCTATTTGAAAATTGTTTTCAGGATCATTCGATATCTTCATACCACCATGCATCATGGATTGTTTTTCCTCACATCATCAAAGTTAGAGTTGAGAGCATACTACAATTAAGTCTTTGAAAGATCATCCAAAGATAGATATTATACACCAGAATCCTGTATTTTTTTTAGTAACTCTTTAGTATCATGAATGAGTAAAAAGCAACAAAGAGTAGCTTTATCTTCTACAACCTCTGGGACAGACTATTAATGACATAATATGGTTGAGATGGCTACTTGAAGAAATGGAAGTAAAGTTGACTACTAAGAGTAAAGCTATGTGACTTTTCTTTACTCTTTCTAAACACTTAATTAGACACATATATTAAGTAATATCCTAAAAAATACTCATTTATTACTTTAGCACTCACTTTATATTTACATATGTATCATGCATGATATATAGTCTATTAGTATTATGTGTACCATGTTCCTGACATGCTCTAAGTACGTATTTTTACCAATCTCAAGGGAAACGTTGTCAATCAAAGGGATTGTTTGGTAACTGAGCCTAAATAATGTCGCCAATATCGACAGTACTTTATAAGAAGATCGCACTTGTATAGGTACTACCAGGATTCGGACAATCTGTTTGAATTAGGATCTTTAATTTCATATCTTTATCCAATTTGGATATGAAAACTCCATCCAAAACCTAATCATCTATAAATCAGAGCTTCTATAAGAGACTGAGTCCGGGTAGGCCTGCTACCCGACCAGAATAAACAATTAAAAACATACCAAAATCTGAGGACTATGTCTGAGATTAAGCCAAACTTAAAATTATATAGTCATGTGTCAAATTAAGATCGTTTCCCTAAACTCTACCTCATCTTTTCATCAATTCTGAGATTGTCACTGCTTTTCCGCACAGTTGGCACTATACTGGGGTGGACTTTATATCTAAAAGCACCTTGTATTCGTGTTAAACTGCTTTATTTGTCATATTATACTACTAGTTTATCCAAAATCCTAAAACCCGAGAGTTCCAGTCTTCCGTGACCTGTCGCCCTCCCTCCCCACAAAAAAATTGGGGTAATTACGACAGAAAATTTAGAGAAAAGAGAAAAAGAAAAAGCAAAAAGGAGAGAAAATACGAGAACCCTAACCTTCCAAAGCCAGACTATGGTAAGCCCCGGCGGCGATGCCGACGATTCTCGGCGGCCTCTCCGAGCCCTTCTTCTCCGATACAAATCGGACTCGGACCGGCCTCGTCTCGTCCCTCTCCCCGCCTATCCCGAGCCTCCCAAACGTCCCGCGCCCCCACGAGAACACTTCTCCCGCGGCTGCGATCGTGAAATCGTGATCTCGTCAGAACAAGAAACGGAAACAAGTTCTCGGTAATTGGGGAACTAATCCTTCTTTCGAGATCCAGGCGGGAAAACTCACCGGTTAGGGCGAGGGTGTGCGCTTCTCCGGTGGAGATTTGGATCACCTTCGCCGACAAATTGCCGGAATTTGGGGGGTTTCCGGCGTCCATTTTCGCCGGAATTTCTACGTTTCTATCCACCAACAGAAAGGGAACCTGGAGATGTATAAAATAATATATCTTCTGCGTTCGCGTCTGCTTACAATTTACGAAATTACCCTCATTTCCTTGCTTAGAGGCTAAAAATGGCTTTGTACTTTCGAAATGACGGAATTTGCCCTTTGACTGAGTTTCAATGACCAGATTGTCGTTGCCTTCAACAGTTCGGACTAGGTAAGGCACGTCCCTACACAGTAGGCTGAGTCCCCCAGGTCGTATGGCAACGTTTTTTTATTTTTTGAAAATTTTAAAAAATGCATATATATTTTAACTAACGAAGCATAAATTATGTTCGTGCTTTTAAAGATATCCGAAACTTATACGCTTTTTTGTTATCTCCAAAACATTAAGTACTTTTTTGAAAATTCTCTTTTCATTTTGATAAGCAATCTGGGGATTCTACACCTCGTGAGACAAAGAGATGGGTTTTTCTTTAAGCAGCTCCAGGGGGCTACAATAATTAAGAACTTGACTTGATTAACGATTAGCAAAATAGCAAGCAATTAAGATAAGCTTTGGAATGTTAATTTAAAACATGATTAACTGAGTGACTCATGTAAATGATTTTTTTTCCTTTCAATATCTCGATTTTGTTAGGGTGTTTCAAAGCAAGTAGTTTGGTGTATTATGCCATGATTAGTGAGATATTTTAAAAATAATCTCTATTATGTAAAATGGCATAATAGCAACAACTTCAGATAATCAACATTTTTTTAAAGAGCCAATTGTTTTTTTTTTAATATTTTTTCCTTTTTAAGCCCTCTCACATGTACTGTTTATTTCCCTCTCTCTCTCTCCCTCTCTCTCTCTCTCTCTATATATATATATATATATAACGGTCACTTAATTTTAATTTCTATTGACAAATGTCACACTAATACCTCTTGTTACCATAGCTTAATCACTTTCTCCTACATAGCATTCCCTTGAGGAAACAAGCTTACTATAACTGAATGACTATTTATTCCTATATGTTGGACATTTCCCAAAGTAAAAAAATTGAAATGAACAGTAAGTATAATTCCCTCCCTACTTTTCCTACTACATGTCATCGTAGCCTTTTTTGTTTTTATTTGATTGGTTTGCACTCTTTCTCTAGATTTCTCCATCTAGTTTTGTGTATGTTAAGGTCTCAATATTTGCGGACCTAGCTCATGATCCAAATAGTGAGAACTCATTTAGATCTACATACAATACACCAAGAGACTTGGATGGATCCAGTTGATGCCACATATTCAGAAGAACCCGAATCCACATTGGCATTGGCATTGGATGGTGTGAAGCAAGAAGAGACCCAACCCAACTCTATTTTTGACGGAGCGAAATTTGGAGTGGACCGAGTTTGAAGTAGAAACAATCTAGATCCAAGATATAAAAGGGCATTCTTGGTATTTTAGAATATTTGTGGTTCCACCTTGGAGGGCTCTCATCCCTTTTGAATGTGGCCTATATGGGCGTGAAGGGTGTTTAAGAAGACCCTAGGTGTTATCCTAACCTTAGGAAGTTTTTATCTAATTATAGAGTTCATACTCCAAGGAGTCTCTTAGGATTTTCTATTTTCATTTAATTTTTTTGTAATTAGAGTTAGGTGTTAATGTCTCTCTTGAGCTTATAAATAGTAGTGATTTATTTTGTAGTTTAAGGATATGACAAAATATTTGGAACTCTCTCTCTCTCTCAAGAAATCGCTCTCTTTATTGGGACATTTTTTCTCTAACTCTCGCTCACCTTCTCTTGGCCCTTACTGTAATGACCCTGATTTATAGCTCAAATTTTTTTCATAATTTTTTTAAAAACTCAACGAAATATACAAATTGGGATTGTCATAATTACTGTATTAAACCATACACTAACTAAAATACATAAATCAGAGTATATCAATATCAATTGAATTGAATTAAAATAAAATTCAAATGATCCAATCATCCAATCAAGGAACCATTCATAAATCTAATGCCATAGCCAACCAAACCCTCAAAACATGAAGAACCAAAACCACCACCTTGATAGGTAGTGTGCAAAGTCCAAGAATAGCTGAACAACGTAGGATCACTCAGCCTCTTCAGAACCTAAAAATTATTCAAGTAAAAGAATCAGACAACCCAAGTATAATTAATAACATAATTGCATAATATACGATATCAGAATATATTAAGTCTTTTAAAGCTTCTTTAAAATCTTGGTTTAACCCCTTTATTTTACCTTTTTAAAATCAGTTTTGAAAAACCAAATGGGGCCCACATGGGTGGCACCGCATTTGAGGATATTTAAACTCATTTAGGTTTAGTTAGTGTTTTAATTAAGTCGTAGTTTAAAAAGTCAAACCAAAGCCCATTAGGAATCTCTAGAGAAATCCCCTCCCCCCCCCCCTTGGCTTATCTATTTTAAATAAGAGAGTTCTAACTAGAGCGAAACTCTCTAAACCCAAAGAAAAAAAATCTATAAATACTTACCTCTAGGAGGTCAACCCTCATGCTCTCTCATTGCCCTCTCTCTCCCTCAAGTTCTCCTTGCTCCAGCAGCTCCTCCTCTTCCTCCATTAAAGCCCAAGGCACGGTTCAGATCCAGATTCATCTTGTCAGAAAGATATCTCCCTAACTGAAGATCATATTGATGATCCATAAAAAGTGACTGATTCATCCGTGTGTCTACTTTTAGTGGTGTGGTTTTTATAATTTTTACTGTCATTTTCTATTTTCTTATAATCCAAAACTAGAACCTATGTTTCTTGAATTGTCAGGCATGATTAAAACCCTTAGTCATCTTGCCGAAATAAATTCTCCCTCATCGAAGATTATATTTCAGATCCTTAAAAGGGTTTTTTTCGTCATTATATCTAGTTTATCTCTAAAAAAAGTATAAATTTTGATGACTATTTGCTATTTTTCCTTAAACCTAGAACCAGATCTGTCTTTCTTGCATTGTTATGCATGGGCCGGAATCAAGTGCATTTTGCTAGAGTCGTATCTCCCTAACTGAAGATTGTATTCCCGATCTGTAAAAAGGATTGTTTTCATTGATCTATCTAGTTTTTCCCTGTTAAATTTCATAAACTTTTTATTTCTGTTTGATATATCGTTCTAGTCTAACACCGTGATAGGTACAGAATAGTAGGTAAAATAGCATATTTTTATTTTTTATTTAATGTTTATTGCTTAAATAATCATAAAAATTTGTTTTTCAGTTGCATATAATTTGTAGGGCCATTATCAGTTTCCATGTCGATTTTTATGATTTTTTGAAGTCATTTGATGTGTTATTTAGTTAATTTATAAAAACAGGATGCTCGTAGAGTTTCGATTCAGCTGAAATACAGGCAAAAATCAATCCTTTTCTATTATTTCATTATTTTCATAAAAAGTTTCATATTTTTAGGATTTGATCATGTTTATAATCATATCAGAGCTCTCTTCACTCGATTTGGCATTTTTTTGAATTCGTTTGGTCTTCGGATTAAGCATATTACAAAAACCTTCTCTGAAAAACCCAGTTTTAACCTTGTTTTGCAAATAATGTCAATTTTTAAGGGTATTTTGGTTATTTTTTCCTCTATTCTGAATTTCTAATTTGTTTATTTTTATTATTCATTTAGTTAGGCATCATCCATTATGTTTTTTAATGATTTTTATTTCAGGAAAGCACAAAAAAAGGCTTATTTCAGGATAAAATCCCTTAATTTCCCGATATTGTTAAATAAATCCTGAAAATCTATATATTTCTACTAACATGTTTGCTAATTTTATAAAAAATCTCAAGATTAGATTTTCTTTTATTTTTCTTTTTTATTTTCTTTATTTATTATTCAATTATTAATGTAAATTGTAATTATAATATTGAAATACAAATGATTTCCTTTTCTGTATAGATTAGGGTTGCATTTGCATATAATTTAATTTCAATATTAAATATGATGGATGATGATTCATGCATATTTCAAATTCACAATGGTCAACACAAATGACACGTGTACTGGCTTCTAAGGAATTAATAAACTCAGTGGAATTTGTATTTGTGACCATAGTCAGAATACAAATAAAAATTAGATTTATTACCTCTTTTAAGTTACAAACAACCTCCACTCTTAGGCTATCTTCATAAATCATTGCACAATTTCAAAAGCTTTTCCAAGTATTTTCTCATTTAGAATCAAATGGGATATATTCAAAATATATTTGTGACTATAGTCATGGATATATGGCAAATTTATTTCATCTAAATTCTATAAGGCACATAAAAACCTATTTATACAAAATCGAGTTTTGAAAGAAAGAGAATTTCTCAAAGCCTTTTCGAATTTTCTTTTTCTAAATATGATTTTATAAAACCACATTTCATTCATCATACAGGATTAGTCAGCATCATTTTCTAAACCCTTTTTCTCAAAATTGATTTTCTCAAAATCTTTAGTTTTCAAGAAATTTCCAAATATTTTCTAAGTCTAGTTCACCATTTTTCCAAGTTCTCCTTTCTTCACAAGATTTTTCAAGTCTGGCTCATGATTTTTAAGATATTTCTCTCTAAGTATTTTCAAGATATTCGAAGCATACATCATGTTTTCAATCTGTATTTTCCAAAGTTCATAGCACATACCTGCTTCTTCATGAATTTAGGAATAGAATAACGATTTAGATAGTTGAGCAAAGCAAAGCATAAGATTGATCCTTGGTTCGATTACCCTTAGTTATGGTGTTAGGAATAGTTGGACCTCCTATCGACAAACAAGTCTCATTCTACAGAATTTTCTCGCATTTTAAAATGGAGGTGAGTTATTTTCAAAACTTTTTCAAAAATGTCAATTGACTAGCAAAAGTAAAATTTTGCAATGATCACAACCCTACATATTATATTGTAGCACGAGACATCTTATCAAGGGAGCTCCAACATTTATATCAGGTTGTATTTCTCTTTTTTTTTCACTTTTCATGTGTTTTTTGTGTGCACTCATGCATTCATGTAGTTTCATTTAAGCATGGGGAGTGCCACTGAGGACAATGACATTCAAGCATGGGAGGAGGTATGATATACCTAAAAATTTCTCTCCATGTATAAATTTTTTTGTTGAACTCATAAAAATTAGATATTTTTGAAGCAAAATTTAACAATATATAAAGGTTTTTGCATATCGTTAACATTTTGAGATGAATTTCAAGCCCTATGTAGAAATTTTTCCAAAATTGATTTAGATGAAAATGTTACTCATGTAGTTTTTGAAGAAAATATTTGTTTATAATTGTTAAAGTCTATTATGATTTACACGAATGTAGATGCACTGAACTTTTTAAAAAATGAGCAATGTTAGTAAGAAAAATAAGAGTATACAAATAGTATTTTGATATTTCTAGCTACATCGTGTTTAAAAGCAGAGTTCAGGCACAAGTTGAAGTGCTTGCACTCATGTGAAGATAATCCTTAATTGCCAGGTCTAGAAACGAGTTGAAGTGTTTGTGCTCATGCAAGTAGGGCAACTAAGAATATCAAAAACTCTTCGTATAATCAACACATAAGGCCTTTTGGATTCAAACAATTAAGCCTGAGGGGTGTTTTACACCTGGTGCCCTAAATCCATTTGGTTTGGGAGTCACCAACCCAAAGCTCACTATAATGATCCATTAGAAAGGTCAGTTAGTGGAGAAATTGCAAATGACAAGGAGAAAAACTACAACTACCTATGAAAATCAAGGACAAAATGACTCGAGTGATTAAGTCTGAGGGATACTCTGTGTCTAGTGCCCTAAGGTCGTCTGGCCTAGGAGTCACTGGCCTAAAACTTGTTATATGGGTCATGAAATCCGAAAATTAGCATAGTACTTAGTGAAAGAAAAAGGGAATAAAATTAGAATAAAAGAGCTTAAAGAAAAGAAAAACATTGCTTTGTAAATTTCTACAAAACTGTGTAAAAGCATTTGTGTAATGATAGTAGATGATGGCATGAGTAGACAAGTTTTTCTAAAAATCAAATATAGATAATCTTGAATTCTAAAGAAATGAATAGAAAATTTTTCTACTGTGGAGGCAGGCATGATTCGAGAAATGAAAAAGAATATGATTACATGAAATATACTTGTTAAAAATAGTTTTCAATTACCTAATATTTTTGGAAGATTGTATAAATTATGCATGACAGAGATGTTTGTGGGCATCATGATTAGAAAGCCTCACGAGACCATACTCGTCCACTGGGGCAACCCAGGGGTCTAAAAAGCTTGTTGCATACGCTAAATGCAATTGTAATTCCTACGAAAGTGAGTAAGACATTGTACATTAATTTTGCATTGTTATTTTTGTCTAGAATATAGTTTTATTTATTTTTAGTTTAGGAGTAGCGTTTGCTCGAGGACTAGCAAACAATAAGCATGAGAGAATTTGATAATGCATGAAAATGCATAAATGATTACCATAAAATGCATGCATTTGTGTGTCTTTTATTGTGTTAAAGCCCATGTTTATGATGTTTCAGGTATCACAGAGTCACGGTTCAAAATTCATTCAATTCAGAGTTAAAATGACCAAGTTATGTCCGTTTTATGATTTTAGAGCAAACTTCGAGGCGAATCGGTTTCCGATCCGATTCGATTAGCAGCTGGTAGATCTTGGATTGGATACTCATGTGATCCACACCTTAATTGACTAAGATCCATTTGATAATTTTCAAAGAAAAAACTCCCTCTCAATTGGCGCCATCCCCTTTCTGTAAATTAGAATATAGTTTAAGTAATATTTTGAAATAGTTTTTAGGTTTCAAACTAAATTTATAATTTGGGGTAAAACCTAATTGACTATTATAAAAACCCAATTTAAGGCAGCCTGAAAGGGTCTTTTAAGCTTTCAATTCATGCAGCCTCCCTCTCCTTAGCTCCCCTCTTCTTCTTCCATGCCCTTCTTCACTTTTGTTCAATTTTTTGATTTTCTCTCTCTCTCTCTTTCTTCCTCCTCTTCTTGTCCTTTTTCTTTTGTTTTCTTGCAAGATCTGTGTGGGAATCTATTTTGGGAGTTTTGTTGCATGCTGAACGAGGCAAAGATCGATTCTCTTCTGAACCCAAGCTTCAGAAAAAGCCGGATCATCAATCCGGTATTTCCTTTATGTCCATTTTCACGTATAGATTTAACTTTCCCTTCTTTCTTTTGTTTGAATCTCAATATTGTGTTTTATATTTTTCTCTTGTCTTAGTTTAGACTCTAGTAGTATTTTGCAATTTATATGTGTTTTATTTTTTGAAAAAATAAATAAAACAACATCGGATCGATGATTTGGAATGACCGTAGTTCAATCCCAAGCATCAACCGACTAGAGTAGTTGTTTCTCTTGTTTCATTTTAGATTAATTTTATTTTAATTTTGTTTTCTATAATCAGTCAGATCTGCAACTTTTTTTCAAGATTCAGCTGTCTCTCAGAAAAAGAAAAAAATATAGGAGATCAAGCATCGATTTGGATTGATCTTTGTTCAATCTCAAACTACCAATCGATCTTAGAGTTCTTCTCATTTTTTTATTGTTGTTTTTTGCTAGTTCATTTTTTTTTTGATAAACAGGTTAATGTAAATTTGTTGTAGATCTGCATTATTATTTAGTTGTTTTATCAAAAATATAAAAAAATATTTTTTAGATCAACGGCTCAGATTGACCATTGTCCAACCCGAGCCTAATTCGATCTTTAGATTAGCATTTCTCTTAGTGCTTATTTCCTGATTTAATTTTATTATTTTTTTTTGTTATTTGGTTTATTTAGTTAGGATCTAAATTAGTTTCATGTTTTGCTCATTTGATTAATTCAGAATATTTTTTTAGCAAAAAGTTAATAGTAATAAAGATTTTCGTTTAGCATAGTGTTAGTTCATTCTCTATTTTATTTTGATATTTTGCTATTTTTGCTTTACGAATATCTAAAGCTTCCAGATTCAAAATTCTGATCCGTAAATTGGGTCAGATCACTGAACTAATCTATTTGTGTTTTGCAAATTTTGGTCAGGTTCTGATTCTAACTGATAGACTGTTTCATCGAAATATGAGAAGATGTATAGAATGCATGTTTTTCTGCACTTTTCTATAATTGTCTTGTTATTTTAATTGTTTCTAGTGTTTTGCACAGAATTGTTAAATTCTTTAAATTGTGTTAGGTTTTTGCTCATGTGAGGAACTTTCCTGTAAATTTTCAGCAGAAATCGACATAATTTACTAGTTTGTTTTGCCAATTTATGAGAACCTATCCTGGCAGGTAATTGCAAAATCGCGTAGGACAGATTTTGAGAATCGTGCTTTGTTTGATTTCCGGTTTGTGAATTCCATACATCGTGTTGTGTCTTGGTACAAAGGACACTCTGTACTAGACCTAATCTCATTGATTCCTTTGTGATCCGTGTTTGGAAATTGTAGTTTTCTCATTTTTATTTTAATTATTTCTGTGAGTTCGTGAACTAACCTAGTCATGCAAAGTGTATTTTGTTTTTGTGCCTTGTGTTTGTTTTTGCAGGTGGTTGCCACAGATAGGAGGCATAACACTTAATTGAATCAATGAAATTGATTTGCAAGGATTCAGATTCCCGTGCACGAGTGGAGGCAGCTCATCATTTTCTTTATTTTTATTGTTTTAGTTAATTAAGACCTTAGGCCGCATTTGGGGTTGTATTTAATTTATTTTCTGCTCTCAACATTATAATAGGGTTATACATGCTTGTTTGTTGCACTTTTGTTTATTTTTCTTTTATTCTAAAGGCAATAAAGGTGTGCTTTGTTTGGAATACAAATTTTTTTATCTCGTTCCCTGAGTTTGACCCGGATCTCTCTATAGTGTGAACTGGTTTTATTATTTGGTGTCTGGTCTGCACAAATCGATTTTATCAAAAATATCTTTCAGAAATCTATTTCATAAAAACTTACACCACTTGGCATGAGCAATTAGTGCACATCACCTTGTGTTAGGACGTTGCAAGTTAGAACCTTAATGGTATCATTGTATGAATGATAGGTGTCTACCTAAACTCAACTTGCTTTTCAAAAAAAAAAAAGAATTAATACTAAGCGTGTATGCACACCGAAGTGCACGTAGTAGTATTCTTGTAAATTAAATGTTATTTAGCTATCATGTGGCATCAATTGGTGATGGGTGCACAGTAGGACTGGTAGCGGTCTACCGCTGCCCAGTCAATATATATGTGGAAAAATATATATACAACAACAAAGTTCTTTTAAATATGAGTATATATGTATATATATATATTGAAAATGGATATTCTTTATGTGAATGGGAATATTGCATGATTGGATACTCAAGGTATGGTTATACACTTATCTATGGTGGTTGTCCTGTTTGGAAACCCGATTAAATATTTTAAGATTGGTTATTCCATTGTCTGGCTATCATGTTATGGGAATGAGCGTATATGAGCATGGTTTCGCAAAAAAATGAAAAAATATTACATTTTTTATCGTGCACTTAACTGGGTGGTCGTATATTTGAAAACCTAGTAAAATGGTAAGGAAAGTTTATTTCATGATTCTTGCCATTATGTTATAGAAATGAGTGTACATGTGTGTGTTTCATAAAGATGCATTTCTCATTGTATGCACACAAAAACAGTGTTATACTATTACTAAGCTTTGACAAAGAATGAGATATCCATGATGCAAATTATTTCGTATGTAAATTAAATATGTGATTCACATATGAATGCCATGATTACGTCCAACACATGGACTGCTTATTGTTAAATGCATGATCTAGATAATTGCATAGTTATGATCATTGCAGGCTCATGAGTTATGCGAAAGCTCATAATTGAGCTTGTGGTTTCGCAGAACCCTTGTAGTGCCATATAAGCACTTATAAAATTTTGTACTTGTGACATGCCATGGTTGATGCTACGTTTGTTGCATATGCCTGAGAGTGCTTCACTCATAATAGAGCATGTGGTTACATGATTTGTAGGGTACGATACACACACCCTATTTCAGAAATAAAATTTAATATAATGCAAGTGTAAGTACTAGACTCAAATTTGAGCGTATAATTTTGAGAAATAGTGTGTTGGTGCCTATTATGCACTAGGTTAGTAATGTGAATACACTTAGATCACCCTGAGTGTGGGTTTGGGGTTTTGAAAATCCCTTCTGTGCAATGGCTCGCACTAAGAAAAAATCAAAATTTAATATATACACATATAACCTAAGTCATGGGATTCTGATTATACCTGAAAGACGGTATATGTTGCAAGTTTTCCTAGGTTTTGGGTACACCTGAAAGACGGTGTATGTTATCAGACTCATGTTCTACCTTAGAGAGGGTAGATGGTATAAACTCCATAGAATATTTTTATTCTTGTGAGAGCTAGGCGTCTCACCTAGTTTTCAATCTGCAAAGTTACTATCAATGTGTCCTAGGTGGTATATCTATGTCTTCTGCAAAAGTTTCAGGATGCATCCTATTATAGGTTTTGCCATTGAAGAGTACTTTCTCTTGGTCATATACCGTCCCCTCTGGGTATCTGTATGGCTAGTCACACGGGTTATTCAATGAAGGCATAACAAACCTTGTGTGGTATTGGTCCACTACATTGTTGAATTTTTGTGTGTACCCACAGGATAAGTTAAAAAGAGAAACATAAAGTCAATTTACTTTTTATGGATTTAGATATGTACCATACTTAGTATTGCGATTGTTATAGTATGATTGTGGCTCAATTAGATGATGCATATCTTTTAGTAATGTTTTTCTTTATGTGCCAAACCACAAGTTGCTTACATTGGATGAATATTGTAGAACTTATATGAGTTTTGGTATTTCATACATCATTATTCGGATGTGTTACACACATACTGGTACACACGATACTAAGCACACTCATATTTATATTGTGCTTCTTACTCAAACTGAGAGTAGTCTGACCCCCTCTAAATTATTAATTTTCAGGTAGCAAATAAAGATCATAGAGCAATTTGCTTGCAGCGCTGCGGGCAGCGCCATGAGACCATATCTTTTGTTGATGTCCTATGAAACTCTAATTTAAATCATTTACTTTTATTATTTGTGAATTTACACGATATGTAATATTTCAAGATAATGTTTAATTATTTTGTCGAATGGTATGAAAGTTGCTATGAATCGCCTGTAACTTGCCTGGTCTATTTAAACAAAGTTTTGGTATACAATTCTGCTATAATTTAAAAAAAAATTTATTCCAAAATTTTTAAGTTAAATATTTGGGGCATTACAAGTGGTGTTTAAGGTGTTGAATCATGATGGTTACTTAATTCTGTGAAATGTTTGCTAGCATGATATTTAATACAAAAATAATTTAATTTTAAAGACATTAATATGGTTTATGCATATAGGATAAACATGTAGATATATAATTATCAGTTTATTAATTGTTTAATTTGATTATTTTTTTATAAAGAAATGTGAGATGTAAGTTGTTCTTTATGTTTATTTAGATTAAATTATTTTGGTTATATATGTAAGTCATAAGAGATTACGAGATGCAAACAATTCCTTATGTTCATTAAATTAATTGCATGTAATCAAATTTAGTTCAGTTTAAGTGATGGCTATGAGAAGTGAAATGTGAATTGATGCAACTTTTTTAATAAAGCATTTAAAAAATATATTTTCAATAAAAAAGTTTGTGCAAACCGTGCATCAAATAATAAAAACCGGTTCACACTAGTGGTGGAGTCTGGGTCGAACTCAGGGAACATGAAAAATACTTTGTATTTCACAGAAAAGTTAAACTACACTTTATTGCCTTGAAAATAAAAATCAATTAACTAAATGATAGTGTGGCCCCTGCAGAGGGCTTCAACAAATAAAAATAAATGGTTTTATTGCAAACCCAAATTGAATCCAATTAAATAAAATAAAAGCCTAATCTAAAAAGAAAAGAAAAGGTCTTCAGTGCTTGAGCTTCTTGTCCCTTGGTGTTTTAGCTATTTAATAGAGTTGAAGGCTCTTGAGGGCCTAAAGGGCCTCTTGAGAAGACCTTTTAGGGACCTCTTTGAGGGCTTATTTTGGGGCTCACGGCACGTCCAACCGCTTCCCTGCAAAAACACAAACACAAAAAACAAAGCAAAATAATGACAACTCATGATCCATTTCGAACGAAGGAGTTGAGAAGAAGAAGATGGTCTTTCCTGCAGCAATAAAAAAAACTCTGCTCTCTCTCTCTCTCTCTGATAGAGAGGATGATAAGAATTGGTGATGATGAGGTTTAAAAGGAGTGAAAAACATAAGAAGCAAGAAGAAAGAGGTAGGCAACCAGTCGATCGAATAAGGGAGAGAAAGGAAGAAGGAGAGGCAGAGTGGAGAGAGAGGGGCGCAGGCTACAGGAAGGAAAAATGTTGGCTACTGCTGGAAAAATTCTATTTATAATAAAAAATTTGGTCAAAACATGATTTTCTATGGAAGTCCAAATTTTTTTAAAAAAAGTCTAAAATAAGTCTTCCTCAAAAATATGTTTTTTCAAAAGAGGTTTTTTCTGAACTAATTAAAATTAGTAACTACTCTCCTAATCTAATTTAGAATATAAATTAAAATCTCCTAAATTAAATAAAATACTAAAAAAATGCAAGGTAAGCTTTAAAATTAGCGATTTTATGATATTTTCTATTTTAATATGATTTCTCAAAACTAACGATAAAAATAGGGTTTTAATGCAATTTTTATATGAATTATGTATAAAATAAGATGAATAAAATGTAAAATCTATGCATGATCAAATTTCTTCATGCTTATCATTTGCTTGTCCTCGAGCAAACTGAAGTCTAACTCACTTTCGTAGGAATCACGATTGCATTTAGCATATACAACAAGCCCTTTAAACTCCTGGGTTACCCCAGTGGATGAGTAAGGTCTCGTGAGGGTTTGCAGTGATGCTACCCACAAACATCTCTGTCATGTATGCATAAAGATTTCAATTCAAGAATCATTAGGCAGTTAAGGAGTTTGTTTTCCCAAATATTTCATGCCATTACACTTTCCAAAATATAATTAGAGCCTTTTACATGCCACCACAGAATAAAACTTTTTCTTTTACTTGTCTAAATATCATAATCATTTATGCTTTGTTCTCATAAAATTAAATATATACATGTCATTTTTTATTTATCCTCACACATATATTTTCTGCACAGGTTTTCTCAATACTTATTCCTAGCAGTAAACTTTATCCTTACGCTCTTGATTTTCTTTCTTTATCTTTTTCCAGATTTTCAATTTTTTCATACTTTTACTTTCTTTTTACTGAGCACTATATCAAATTTCCTGTTTTTTTGACCTATGTAATGAGCTTTAGGTCAATGACTCCCAAGCCAAGGGCACCAAATACAAAGCATCCCTCAGACTTAATTGCTTGAGTCACTAGACCTTCAATTTTCATAGTTTTATGTATAACTTGCTTCTTGTCATATGCAATGTCAACATCCATTGGGCTCTCTATAAAGTCTATGTAACGGGATTTTGGGTCGGTGGCTCCCAAATCAGATGACTTTAGGGCACCAGGTATAAACACCCCTCAAACTCTACTTGCTTGAATAAAATAATCCACATATATTAACTTAGACAAAGAAATGATTTCCTTCGTTATCCTTTTCGACATGAGAACTCAAACACTTCGACTTGTGTCTGAGCCCAGCTACTGGGGAATACAAAGACATCAAACAATTAAACATATGCTCTTTTTTACTCTTTAAGCTCTTTTATTTTATTTTATTCATTTGCTTAGTTTTTCAAAAATAAACTTTGCATATTCATACTTATGATTCAAAATAAACTCTAACATGCATTTATCACCATTTCTTTGAAATCTACATAAATAACCATATTTTTTTGGATCAGTGTCAGAATTTTTTTGGGGGGCTTAAAAATTATCTAAAAATATTAGATTATGTAAAGCATTTATATAAGATCAAACTCATTCCTTAAAATCCAAATATTCATGAGTTTTCATCAATGTGCACATAGATAGAAAAGATCGAGTGCAAAAAATCGGGTGTGCAAACTACCTCCTCCCCCCATGCTTGAATGACACTGTCCTCAGTGTCACTCCCCCATGCTTGCATGAAACTATATGAATGCACGAGCAACATAAAACAATAGGAGAAAAGTAGTAGAAGTCACCTGATCCACACTATGAAATCTTACCTGATGTGGCATTGTACTAGCTCTGTAGAGATTTCACCTGTCTCAATGAATATTACTTATAAAAAATTGCACATAATACAATGCATACATGATCTAATGTTCATGCTCATAACTCAAAACGAGAAACAAAACAGAAAAACTATGAATATTATAACACTAATATGGGTTGCCCCCCATAGAGCGCTAAATTTTACATCTTCAGCCAGACGGATCTCTGGTGACCCTTCATCATCCATGAGTTCAATGAACACGAAGTTATGCTCAATCGGGAGGTCTGAGGAAAATAGTAGCATTGATGACCCTACCCACAACATTACCTCCAACTCTACCCCTTTGAATCCTGACAATGTTGTGTGATACATATGTCCATTCATCCGACCCTATAGCAATCAATCTTAGGATATCCCCCTCGAGTGATTCATCATCATCCTCGTGAGGTGGATCACTCAACATCCATGTTGTCTCTGCTTTCATCAGGTCCTGAACAAAATTGACCTGAAAAGAAGCATCCACTCCTGTAGGGCCCATTGCTGCATTGAATATATTCAACCTCATCTTTCTGTTATCAAACGAGACATCCATTACACTAGTGCGGCATTTAATGCATGCATTGACAGTAGCCAGTAAGGGGCAACCTAAAATAATGAGCGTCTATCTCACATCATCCACTCCCTCCATATCCAAAATAATGAAGTCAATAGGGAAGTAGAAGTCCTCCACCTTGACCAGAAAATCCTCAAGAATCCCTTGCGGGACCTTGATTGATCAGTCTGCTAGCTGCAGGGTCATAGGTGTCAGCTTCATCTCCTTTAACCCGAATGCATCATAAAAGAAACCTGGCAGAATATTCACACTTGACCTGAGGTCGAGTAAAGCACATTCGGCAGTAATGTCTCCTATGATGTAAGAGATAATAGGAAACCCTAAGTCCTTGAGCTTAAGTGGAGTTTGATGCTGGAGTACTGCACTCACCTGCTCAGTCAAATAAATCTTCTTTGGCACATTGGACCACAACTTTCGTTTCTGCATACAAAGCTCCTTCAAAAACTTTGCATATGCAGGGACCTGCTGGATGGCGTTAAGCAGAGGGAGGTTTATCTGAACGTACTTGAAAATCTCAAGCATCTCCTGCATCTTCCCCCTTGCTTGTCAAACGACTTCGACTTCTCTAGCACCTCAGGAAAGGGGGATTTGGGTATATAGGACTTGAAAGGCTCAGCCAGAGATCCCTCTTGCTTTCCTAAGGTATGACAGTAGGGATCGATTGCTCAACATTAGATCTCTCACTTTCTTCTGCAACCTCTCTTAATTGATATTGCTTCATACTCCTAAGGGTTATAACCACTTGAGCATGATCTAAATGGGCACTTGTCATGTGCAGGCCATACATCGGCTCCTTACCCCTAGGGTTAACCACCGACTGACTAAACAGTGTCCCCTCACTTCGCCTGCTAAGTACCTCAGTGAGCTTTCCCAGTTATGTCTCTAATTTGGCAATGGACTGCGTGTGGGAGCTCAAATTTGCCTTGATATCTTAGAAGGCTTACAACATCTTGTCCTCAAAAGACTGACTGGATGCAGGCTCCTGGGATGGAGGCTAACTAAACGAAGGCTAGGCTGAAGGAAAACTCGACTACTGAAAACAAGACGCATAATCGCCTTGCCTTGTTGGGTATGGGAAGGTACAAGAGGATGTTGTGGATTCCTCCATGAGAAATTGTGACGATTTTTCCAACCTGAGTTATAAGTACTAGAATATAGGTTGGGCATGGGTTTAGTGAAACCTTGCACCATCTGGGCTTGCTCCTGAACAAACTCTAGGTACTGTGATGCCCGCGGGGCAGTCAAACACATGGTGTGCTAGGTTAGCACATAATGCACACACCTGCACGACTGGTGAGGGACTTGACAACAACCGATTCAATTTCTTGGTCAGCATGTCAACCTTTTTTTGCAACTCAAGGTGTGTTCCTATCTCGTAAATGCCGGCCTTCTTTGATCCATCTTGTGCAGGTGCAACCCTCTCAAATCGTGAGGTCAAAGCATGGTGCATTGAATTCTCACTCAGGGTCTCAAGCAGGGCCCATGTCTCATCCTCACTCTTCAGCATGAAAGTGCCCCCACATGCAGCATCAACCATTTGACAGTTCTTCTTAGTCAACCCGTCATAAAAATATTGCACCAATTGCCAATGGGGCACCTAGTAGTGGAGACATTTTCGGAGAAGATCTTTGATCCTCTCCCATGTCTCATGAAATATTTCTCCCTCAATTTATAAAAAACTGGTGATAGCCTTTTGATACTGATTCGTCTTACCAATTGGGAAATATTTCTTGAGGAACTCGTGCTGCATGCATTCCCAAGCGGTAATCTGACCAGTGTCTAGGGCCTTTAGCGAGTGCTTGGCTTTGTCCTTGAGAGAGAACAAAAACAATGTCAACCTCAACGCATCATCCTCAAAATTGTTGATTCACACAATGGAGCAGATCTCGAAAAACTCATCGAGATGACGGTAGGGGTCTTCGTTGCTCAGACCATAAAAGGATGGTAGCATTTGGATGACATTGGGCTTGATCTCAAAATGATTTGGTCGTACATCAGGTCTCATGATGCAGAAGGTAAGAGTATAAACATTGGGAATAAGTACTCCCTGAGGGGACAGGTCAATTGTTGATCCTCAGCCATGAGGTCGGGTCTGCAAGCTCTCTTAACAAGAGACTCGGGGTTCTCTAAAGTCTCCACAAGCTCGGAGTCAAGTGAGTGTCGCCCTTGCATGCACCTGAGGGTAGATCGATGCATCAACCGTCCTAAAGAACTAGTTTTCTATCTACCTAACGTGAAGAGCGGCCAAACCACAAAGCAAGTAAAGAAAAAGGAAACTAAAAAGCAATAAACACGCACCACTCACTTGCACCCAAACATATATTTTATGAGAAAGCAAACTATAAGCATGATACCAATCGTGTACAGTCACCTCATAAGGGGAAACCTAATAGGAGGGTCATGCAGGAAAAGTAAACTGGTCATTAGGGCTCATAAGCAACGTGTTTCTAAAAATTCTAAATACAAAAGCAAACTAGCAATCCTAATTAAGGATTAGGAAAAATAAACTAGCAATCCTAAATAGTATGCAGAAAAGAAATTAACAATCCTAAGTAAAATGAGAATGCATAAGAGGCAATAAAGTGAATACTCGTATTTCAATCATCGTTCTCCGGCAACTGTGCCAAAATTTTGATGCAACTTTTTTAGTAAAGCATTTAAAAAAATATTTTTAATAAAAATGTTTGTGTAAACTGTGCATCAAATAATAAAAACTGGTTCGCACTAGTGGTGAAATCTGAGCCGAACTCAGCAAACGTGAAAAACCCTTTGTATTCCACAAAAAAGCTAAACTACTCTTTATTACCTTGAAAATAAAAATTAATTAACTAAATGAGAGTGTTGGCCCTGCAGAGAGCTTCAATAAATAAAAATAAATGGTTTTATTATAGACCCAAATTGAATTGAATAAAATAAAAGTCTAATCTAAAAAGAAAAGAAAAGAAAAAGTTTTCAGTGCTTGAGCTTCTTGTCCCTTGGTGTTTTAGCTATTTAATAGAGTTTAGGGCGCTTGAGGACCTAAAGGGCCTTTTGAGGAGACATTTTAGGGACCTCTCTGAGGGCTCATTTTGGGGCTCACCGCACGTCCAACCACTTCCCTGAAAAAATATAAACACAAAAATAAAGCAAAACAACGATAACTCACGATCCATTTTCGATGGAGGGGTTGAGAAGAAGAAGATGGTCTTTCCCACTGCAATCAAATGAACTATGCTCTCTCTCTTTGACATAGGGAATGAGAAGAACCGGCGATGATGAGGTTTAGAAGAAGGAGTGAAAAGCATAAAAAGCAAGAAGAAAGAGGTAGACAATCAGTCGATCGAACAAGGAGGAGAAAGTAAGAAGGGGAGGCAGAGAGTAGAGAGAGAAAGGGGCGCTACAGGAAGAAAAAATGTTGGCTACTTTTGGAAAAAATTTATTTATAATAAAAATTTAGGTTAAAACACGATTTTCTATGGAAGTCAAAAAAATTTTCAGAAATTCTAAAATAAGTCTTCCTCAAAAACGTGTTTTTCAAAAGAGGTTTTTCTTAAACTAATTAAAATTAGTAACTACTCTCCTAATCTAATTTAGACTAGAAATTAAAAACTCTTAAATTAAATAAAATACTAAAAAATACAGGGTAAGCATTGAAATTGGCAATTTTATGATATTTTCCATTTTAACATAATTTCTCAAAACTGGCAATAAAAATGGGTTTGGAATATGATTTTTCTATGAATCATGCATAAAATAAGATGAATAAAATGTAAAATATATGCATGATTATGAATATGCATTAATGAATGCATAGTTCGTTTGCAATTATGGAATAACACATAATTGAGATGTGTCTTATTGATGTGTATTGTGTGATGTCATATATGAGAGGTGTGATATGTTTTTGGATGTAATTTTGTGTATACTAAAGACTCAATAAAGGTCTACTAGTACCTACTTTGGCATTAAGTTGTCTTGTTTTTATTAAAAAAATTCAGGTTCACAGAAATGAACAAAAGAATGCTATAATACATGAGGTCTCAATAGAAATTTTGATATACAACAACAACAACAACTACGCCTTCATCCCAAAACAATTGGGGTCGGCGATATGAACCAACAAAGAAAATCATTATGGGTCTTCCACATGAATCCTTTTCCTCCATTCATTTCTATCCAATACCATGTCCTCGGTGAGGTTCAAAGCATTCATATCCTTTCTTATCACCTCCATCCATGTCTTCCTAGGCCTACCCCGACCTCTTTTAACTAATATATTTTCCCATTTCTCCATCCTTCTAACTGGAGCATCATTAGGCCTTCGTCGAATATGTCCAAACCACCGTAAACGATTCTCTCTCATCTTATTTTCAATGGGTGCAATGTCTACCTTCTTACGTATCTCCTCGTTCCGAATCTTATCTTTTATTGATATAGATTAGGATAATTTAAACTTTTTGTGTCTTTGTATTTTTGGCTTGTATAAACTCTGATATTTATTCAATGGGATGAAATATTTTTGAAATGATTGTGGTTTATTTACTTTTTAACATGTGATGGGCTCCAAGATCGGTTTCTATTTTGAAAATAATTTTTGTTACATTTCAAAAAGAAATTTTTTTAAGCAGAAATTTTAAGTCTAAATTTTTTGGGCATTACACCATGGGTCTTAATTCTATATCCAGGGTCCATTTCTAGATCTAGATATTAAAATCCAAATATTAGAATTGCAGTTATCCAAATCCAAATTAAAATTCAACATGACTTAAAACATGAATTTCATCTTTATTTCTTAAAAAAGTTATTGAAAATTCTCAGGTGTTACATAAGAGGATGTTAACATGGATTTTATGGTGGGTTTACCCAAAACCCATCGACAACATGATGTTATATAGGTAATAATCAACAGACTCACCAAATCAGCATATTTTCTACCTATTCGAATTGGTCAATCCCTCGAGAGTTTGGTTGGCCTGTATATCAAGAAGATAGTTCGATTGCATGGAGTACTAGTTTCGATTATATCTAAATCCTCATTTTACCTCTTAGGTTTGGGGACAATTACAATAGATCATGGGTATGAAATTAAAGTTAAATATGACTTTTCATCCCCAAACTGATGGTTAGTCAGAAAGAACTATACAAACCCTATAAGGCATGTTACGTGCCTGTGTTTTAGATTGGAAGAGCAATTGGGACATACATGTGGTACTTACAAAAATTTTCTATAATAATAGTTAACACACCAATATTGGGATGGCTCCATATGAAGCTCTATATGTAAGACCCCTACCGATCACCTGTATATTGAGATAAAGTGGGCGAGTGAACTATGGATACATCAATTATACTACAACACTATATTAAGCAATTACAAATGATACGTAATAGATTGCTTACAACTTAAAGTTGATAGAAGAGTTACACAAACTAACGATGAAGAAAACTCACTTTTGATGTGAAAGATTTTGTCTTTATCAAGGTATCTCCTATCAAAAGTGTGTATTGATTTGGAAAAAAGATAAAATTGAGTCTCATATTTGTCGATCCTTTTGAAATCTTAGAACAAATTGACAAAGCAACATATTGTGTGGCGTTATCTCCTCAATATGCATAGATTCACAAGGTCTTTCATGTATCTATATTGAAAAAATATATTCATGATCCATTACATGTCATTCAATATGAGGATGTAGATATTCAGAAAGAACTGACAATGTAAGAGAAGCCAACGAAGATTATTGACAAAAGAGAACTAGTGTTGAGATCCAAGACCATTCCTCTTGTGAAGGTGCATTGACAACATCATAGTACTAATGAATGTACATGACAGCCAAAGGATAGTATGAAAGAGAAATACCCCAGTTTGTTCGAGTAACCATTATATCAAATTTTGATAATGAATTTTTTTTAGAGGAGAAGGAACACCTAAATTTTTTTGATAAAGATGAAATTTATAAAATGAAATTTATGTTTCAAGTCTTGTTTGAATTTTAATTTGGATTTAGATAATTGCAAATTATAGTATCTGAATTCTAAAATGGACCTTGTATATTGAAATTAGGACCCATAGAGTGGGATGCCCATTGGATGTGGATCCTCTTGGATCATAAAGTCCAAGACAAGGACTCAAGCCAAGACAAGTCAAGCCCAAGGTGGGACATCCCCACCTACTTTCCTTTTCTCTCCTACTTAGCTTATCTAAATAGTTAGGTTGGCTTCCTATATAACCATGAATCCTAATTAGCTAGGATTTACAAATGGTTTTCTTATTTCATTAAGAGTCATAATTAGCGAAGATTTGCATGGATTGTTTCCTCATTTAGTAGGGAGTCTTAGTTAGCTGGGATGTTAATTGTTTCCTAATTCAATTAAAGGGCCTCTTAAGGAGGCTATTTAGAGGGAAGTTTTTTCTTCTCTCTCTCTCACCCCTCTCTCTTTCTCTTATTCCCTCTCTCTCTTCTTCCTCCCTCACGCCCTCTCTAAGAAGAACCCCATTGCCACTTAGGGTGTGGCTGCATCTTCATTGATTGTGCAGCTCGTGAAAAAAAGCCTACCTATAAAGATGAAGTTTTGAAAAGTTTTTTATAAAATCTAACAATTTTGAGGTAGGCTTACCTTAACTTTATATGTGTGTAAGGAGCTAGGATACATGAGCATGTCATGTGAAGATCTCTCTCTCTCTCTCTCTCTCTATATATATATATATATATCAGACATGATTCATGTAGGAACTAATATTGTTTTGTACATGGAGGATTTCAAACCTAAAGTCCTTATGAAAGTCAATTTTTATTCATAATATAGAGAAAACTTGCTCTCTTTAAAAATAGTTGATTTTTGGGTCAAATTCATGTTGTGTTAGATTTTTGTTTATACAACATAATATATATTTGTATAAATAGATTTGATGTGTTCTTGATGGACTTAGAAATTGTTTTATAGTTTCTTGAAGCTCTTTTAGAAATCATGAAGTTTCTTAGCTGATTCTTGTTATATTTTGTTCTGTGTATTTTGATTCGACCAGTTAGAATGATAATTTTTTTTCTCCCAAACCATAGACCCATAAATCTTGAAAATTTGTGAAAATGTTACATACATATGGAAAGAGTCCCAAATCAAACCTCAGACTTGAATGAGTTCTAGATTGGGATATATGCCCTGTGAAAATTGGCATAAAATTTTTGTCCTGACAGTGAGTCTATAGAGTCAAAATATTTTGTAAACATCATACCTCCCAAAATACTTTGGATCTGTGACTAAAATTTTAAGGTGTGTTAGTTTAGATATGAAAGAACACACAAATAAAATTTGATAGGTTGAATTCTCACAGTTTAGAATCAAAAATTCATAGAAGATAGTCTAGAATCTATAAGTTTATGGAACACATTCTGTCAAATAACAAAAACATTGTGTTTCAAGATTTTTATCACTCATTCGGTATCGAATTAAATTCTAATTTTTTTGGGGGTTGGATCTGACATATCAATCCACCCATAGTAAAAATCCTAACTTCTAATTCTTCCTAGATGATTTATAAATTATTTTTCTGTGAACAGACAAAATTGGATAAGTCTATTTTGTGATTAGAAACTAGTCTGTGTGATAGAAATTATATTCTCTATTCTATAATGAGTTAAGGAATGGGTTAAGGATATGCATTTAATATGTATAAGAACCTTAATTTAAATCTCAGGGCCTAAATCGTTATATACAATTTACGATAGAATTTTTAATAACAAGTAAATTTCTATATTATCAGTCTTGAGTTAGTGGATTGTCTTGTTGCATGCATGAGATGGTTCCAAAAGTGAACCAAATGGACATGTAACATACTAATGAACAATATATAGACCTATTGATGATGTAGAGCATCCAGATCATCAATTCAATAAAGATGAGTTGGATCCAAATCTAACTCATGAGACCCAATCCGAGATGTGATACCTTGCAGATCCAATGACATGCAGGACTATTTGAGTCCAATTGGATCTCCGAGAAACAAAATCCATTCTTGATTATCGTATTTCAATTTTTGAGATTTTTGCTTTTACCTTCTAAAAAATTGAAATTTTTATTTTTGATTCCATTTTGTCAAATTAAAAAATCATATTAGATATTTTATTTTTATTTTTATTTTTAGGTGTCGGATTCTATGAATCCAAATGGTTCTAGTGCCCTATAGGATTTTTTTGTGACACTAGAGGGTGTACGGGGTTATAGGGTAGTTTTCCTTTTTTATTGATTTTTTTCCAAGCTTTTTTGGGCAAGATCCGAATTATAGAAAGTTTGGATCTTGCCCAAGATCCAAACTACATTAGATCCAAGTGGCACCATTTCAAGTGGACAACCATAGACTCCTTTTGACTTTCAGTTTGACTTTGAAAGTCTCATGGTTGTTGAAGGATCATAATGGCTCATTTCAAATCTTGCATTTCTAATGGTCTGGAGGGGTGGCAACCTTGGAGAAGCCTCCCCTCTATTATGACAAAGCATGCACTCTTAGTGGACAAGAGGGGCGACAACTTTGGAGAATCCCCCACCTCCTCCATCATGAATCATTTCCTCCTTAGGGCTTAAGAACCCTAATGGAGGTCGACCAAGGGCCTTTGCCTCTCTACAGAAATTTTCTAGTAAAGTGTTGAGAAACAAGAACTTGGGAAAAGATTGAGTGATTTTTTTTGTGTTTGAGTTGTACTTGGAGCATCCAAAACTTGGAGGAGCTGAGTAGAGCAACCTCCATCCTTGTGACACCATGTTGGGCGTGAAGGACATCTTCCATTGCTATTCAAAGAACCTCCTTGTTGTGCATCATGACCTAAAGGGGATGTGTGTGACTTGGTAGCAGATTTTAGATTGCATTTCGTGTCTTGTAACCGTTGGAGTTGAAGGAAGTGTTTGTGGTTTAAACTAGACGATTTTCATCTCTATCGGTTTGGCTAAAACTCATTTACTTTATTGAGCTTGTGTTGTAGTTTTGTTCTTATTTCTTAAATCTATCATCTCAATATTGGCATTGGATTTGTGAGGTTATTTCTTAAGCACTCGTGTGATTGAATATTATGCATATTTGAGCTGAGCTTTATCTAATTGGAGTTGGGTTCAGAGGAAGGGCTGTCAAAATCAGAGAAATCACCATTAGAAATGTGTTTTCGTGTAGGTAAAACTTTAATCACCCAAAGTAAAATCAGAACTAATAACTTATGCTTTGGTGCTTGTTGTGTGTTTATGCATTCTGGACTGTTTGACCCAGTCTCAATATTCGGATCATACCTCCCTAAATACAAATCCATTTGGTGCGAGCTTAGGCTCGTTGGAAATCTAAGACCCACCTCTAAAACTTTGTGTTCATCACTTTGCTTGAATCTACATCGTGACATGGCTATAATTTATGGCAAATTCGGTTATCTGAATGTGACCTGAGCTCTGCTCTGTAATTTGTACTTCCAGACAAAGTTTTGTATTTGAGTCCTAATTTGCTCAATACCACTCTGATTGTTGATATTTTTGATGTTATCTGATTGTTGATATTTTTGATGTTCTAAAAAGATTACATCCATAGCAACAACTTTCATATTTTAGACATTCCATGATTCGGTCGTCCAAACTTTCAAACTTGAGCCTATTTTCTGTATGTTAAATCTCAATTTGCTAAGTCTGTTAGTTTAAAATAAGAAAACACATCCACGTATTTTAGACATAACTCACTATAGTTTTGTCTAAAAAATCTAAATTTTAATTCGTTGGAAAGATAACACAATACTGAACAACTTTTCTGTTTTGAGTTTTTCTAAACTAAGAAGGTTGAGGGTCTGAAAATCCTATCAAAATTGACAACTTGTCTCATAGCTAGACCATACTGGCCTGTCTGTTCAGTCTGATAAATTTATCATATTTTGGTCATCAAAGATCCAAAATCTGTGTTCTCAGATCCATTGGAAAGGTGTGGTCGTTGCACATCTTTTTCATGTTTGCACCTTCTATCGCATCATAGTACCCATGCCTCTCATTGAGGCCTAATTGAGTCCTATTCGAACTCTGCCCTTGACTCATTTAAGCTTCTGCGCGTTGAGATTTTTTTGGATCTTGGATTGAGGCCTAATTGAGGTAGTGTTATGCAATCTTTTACGAAAAATCTTTTTGAATGTAAAGATTTAAATTTTTTCATGGTGTTATAATGTGCAACATGATGTTATGGTATGTGACATGTGATATTAATGTGCAAGGTATGCCAATAAAAGTATGACGTGTGGTGTCATAGTGCAATAAGTTATGAAAAATATTCATGCACACATTGATGCTCATAAGAACATGAATGAACAAATGATTTAAAGGAACCAATGTGGTGCCATAAGGCATAAAGATATGAAAAACATATATGTGAACATAAAGTTACCTCAGAGCGGATACAGGGGTATAAATGCTCAATTAGTTTAAAGATACCAAGGGGTATACTCTGCCATGAGTAGGCAGTATAATGCTCGTGTCATAAAGGCAATTATAGAAAGTTACTTCAGAATAGATGCAAGAGTACTTGTCCATGAAGAGCAATTATGAAAAGTTACCTCAGAGCGAATACAGGGTACTTGAAAGAGCAATTGTGAAAAGTTTCCTCAGAGCAAATGCGGGAGTACTTGGTCATAAAGGAAAATTATGAAAAGTTACCTCAGAGTGGATGTAGGAGGTACTTGAGCATGAAGATCAATTGTGGAAAGTTACCTCAGAGTGGATGCGAGGGTACTTAAGCTATTTGGCCAGAAAGGGCTGAATGATAAATGACTCATGATAAAATGCAATGAACCCTTATCTTTAATAAAAAAAACCCAATAACCCATTTAGTCTGAGATTACCTTACAAACGGTAGGTGGTACACACTCTGATGGACCCCATTATAATTCTTTTTTAGCGAGAAAGCTCATTTGGTCCCTAGTCCTCGGAGGTTAGGGGCCAGACTACTAATATTGTCTTAGGGGGTATGTCTATCTCTTATGCAAAAGTTTAGGATGCATCATCTTTGTGCTGTCACTAGTGAGAATTCTCTCAATCGTGAACCACCCTGAGTAGATATGTTTTAGTAAGTCACTTGGGTCATTAAAATGCATGGCATAATAAACCCCTAAGTGGTCTCCTTTGATTCGAGACTTGTTGTGTGAGTACCCACAGAAATGGTAAGCACAAAAAAAATGCATTTATTTTCTGATGAGCTTATGCTAAAAACATGCCCTTAATGATTCAAATGCTTAATCATTGATATGTTCATGTTTTGTAATATGCTATATTAATTTAATTGTTATAGTTGTCTGCCTAAATGCATTATGATTATTATGTTGCATTGTATATGTTCTGAAAGAATATATGATTTCATGTATACTTGGTTATGTACACATGCAATGTTATTGTGTTCCTACCGAGACATGATGAGTCTGACCCCTATATTATAAACATTTAGGTAATAAGTAAATGAGCCGAAGCGATGGCGATATGCTACAAGCGGTGCCGAGAACCAACAATTTAGTCTAGGGATTTGTTTTAAAAAAATAGTGTATGATTATAAAGAATTGTTATTTTTATTAACAATGTTATGGGCCGTAGAGTCCAATGTTTATAAACAATTCATTTAATTGATGAATGGTTTAAATTCGTTCATAAATTGTATTGCCTATTTTCTATCTTGGATTCCAGATTCTTGAGCTGGACCAAATCTACGATTTGGACCTAGACCCAAGTCAATTATAGAGATTAATCCAGTTCTATGCTGAGTTAGAGTACCTGTAACCCACCTGAGATTTTAACGAGAACAAAAAATGAATACTTTCATTGTATTAAAAAAATATGAGGTTGTTAAGTATATTTTGGGGTTGAAATTTTGGAATGTTGCACTCTCCTTAATGGATCTTGGGTAAGCTCAAGTGAATCTTGTGAATTGGGCTCTACATTTGATGAGCCAAGGGAAGGTTCATCTAAGGAAGAGTTAGACTTAGGTGTTTTTTAATTAAATATGCTTTGTTTATTGTGATACTTTTATGAGAGCTCCCTTAGTCTATAAAAAGGGCTCATTTTGGTGTATATGAATGAAAAATAAAATAAAAATCTCTATCTCAAAATCATCTCTCTCTTGATTAGATCCTCATTTGGTCTGATTTGCCTAAGAACTAAGTTCAGCCAACCAACTCTAATCAGTGTGTATAGACTGCACCAGCAACTTAGAGGATTCGACCCTTCCCAGCCTAAATCACAAAACCCTAGCCAACCCTAGCAATTCCCGGATGAGCCATACCTTAGAAAGCCTTAGCATACCTGGACCAAGTATTGTAAGTCATTAGAACCCCATCTTTAAGCCTTTTTCAAGCCTAGAACTCCCTCAAACCCAAGTCTATCCAAAACCTATTTTTGGACGAAGCTGAAATTTTGTCAGACTTGCCAAAGTTGCCAGGCCAAAACCATAAATCATCTGGGTATGAAATTTCTTAGGATCTCTAGTTCAAACCCTAAAAAAATCTTGATTTGTTCATATATTTATATAGAGATATAAATTTTATAAACCAGGTCAATTTTCAATAAACCCAGTCTAGTCTACACAAAACTCTATCCTGACCTGAAACTTCTCTAAATTATTTCTCCCAATCTACAAATCATTTAACCCTGAAATTTGGTCCTTATATTTATAAGGTGTCTAGATTAACCTCCTAATGTTTGGGTTTTTCATTGCACCATTTGGGTGTATTGGATTTTTACCAAACCCTATCAGACCCAGCCTAACTCATGACCTGATTTTGACTTTGACCCAAACTCTAACCTAACCCAACCCACCTAAGCCCTAAACCTTGAACTTAGGCTCATCAAGATGCATCAGGACATGTGCAAACCTAACTCTTAAGTCCACAAAAATAATTACGTGCACAATTGTGAACACCCCAAATTTTTCAAAGTTTTGTAAAAATAACCCTTTTGCCCCTAACCCCGTTTTCTGAGAAAACCAAAGCTAAAATCCAGTCATTCTTCAGATTTTCTGGATTGAATTCCATATTGATATATTCAAAATCAACTCCGGATCCGAATCCAGTACTTTAAATCCATATTTCCTCAAAATCCGGATCAAAAACCCATTTCTGAGGAAATTTTCTCAAAATAGCTTTTAATTTCTCAGAAAAACTCTCTTTTGTAAATATTTTTGCAAAAACACAAAAAATTAGTTTTAATCTTTTATTTTCTCAAATCTTAGGACTTTTACTTAAAAACACAAAAAAAATTGGAAAAATAACACCAAAAACCAAAAAATTGGAAAAATTTCAAGGAAAACGAATGGGTTTAATCTCTTAAAAAAATCAAATTTTTGCTAAAAGCCTCGGGAGCCCCCTCTTTGTAAATACTCGGAAATCAGAGGGGGGTCCTCTACAAAATCGTTGTTTAGGGTTTTTTTCGTAAGCAGAAGAAGGCCGAAACCCTCAGCCCCCTCTCACTCTGGTATCTCCCCTCCATTTCCACAGATCGCCCTCCATCTTCCGAAGCCCTCCTCTTCAGCCATCCGATCCCCAACAACCTTCATCCTTCATCTCCACCTTCCATTCGGAACGAACCCCCCTTCTCGATGTTTCTCCTCCTTCGATATAAGCAGGTATTGAGAAGGGGTAAAGGATCCGTTTTCACCCCTCCAGCTCACGCTCTTTCCTCCTTTCTTCTTCCCCTCTTCTTTGTTTGGTTCTCATCGACATCAATTGAAAACAATCGATTGGAAGTCCCTACAGCAGAAGGTAAGTGGCTCCATTCTTTGCTATTTCCTATGGCTCATTATATTCTGATTTACGATTTGCTTTGATTTTTTTTATTTTTAGGTTTTGACAAATATTCATTACCTAATTTCCTGTCTTTCCATCACTCGATTCATGTTGATTTCGAATCTCTGATTTTTCTGTTTTCCACCTCCATTTACGCAATAATGGTGGTGTTGGGTTGCCTGTGCAACACCAACCCACTCTTAAGCTACAACAAGAGGAACGAGTATGTTCCAACACCATTTTTTTTTTGTTTGTTCATCCATCATCTTCGCTGTTTACATTTCCATAACATGTAATCTTTCCATCAATCTGTATTTCCTGAGATTACTCCCTTGTGAAATAAGATCTGAAGTTACTGACTTATCTCTTTCCTGAAATTGTGATTTGCAATGGATAATCTGAGGATGGCATGTATTTCGTTGATTCCCTTTCTGAGATTTTACTTCCATAATGGGCGATTTAGAGATGTCGTGCATGATTTCTACTCCCGAGATTATGCCGTTAAAAGGGGTGATCTAAGGGCATAAGTTCATGGGGACGATTCGGGTCTTCTGGGAGCTGTAACCTTTGTGCTGCCAAGATCAACCGACCCCGATCAACCCAGCTATCTGATCCAGAGATGCCTTCCATTAGTACTTAGATTAGTGCAACCATGAGTTTTCCTTCTATCTGTTCCATCCGGTGAGAGGAGAAGAGGTTTTTCTTGATAGAATATCTTGGTACTTGTAGAACATGTGTTTAATAGTCATTACAGGACAACAATCCTTCAGTTACCCTATGTGTCATGAATGGATATGCAGCACCATATCTATGCCTCAGAAAGTGTTATTTAAAGAGCAGGATCATCATCATGTTAGAAGTTTCATAATTCTCTGGATATGGTTTATTATGTGCGGTTCATATCACGTTTCCTGCAGGTTCTATTTTCTTCTCTCTCTTTGCTTGCCCATATTATGCTAACAAAATATCTGGTACAGAATTACTAGGCAGGATCCTTTGGGTTAAGCCCCGTCTCATTAATTAATCCAATTTCAGAATGAATCCCATTCAGCATTGAGTGGACGTTAGAGCTAGAATTTTGTCATAGTCTCTAATATCCTCCTTTTTGAACCCATACGTTTGCCATGATATGTTTGATATGATTCAGTTGGAATAGATTCAGCCATGATTCCACCTATGCATAGGATCGAAGTCTTACAAAGATAAAGGCAGGTGGAGATCCAATCGAACCCAATATCAAAATTCTAGCAGGATTAAGTGGCGGTAGCAGGATTACAACTTTCTAACAGGTCAGCCCTCCATGCCTTGCGTCTTTTCATTGTGCCATTTGTTATTGTGTCTATTAGCATAATCCTAAATAGCCATCAGACTATAAAAGGGAATTTGAGGTAGATATTCCTGAACATCTCAATTGATTAGCCACGTCATTTGTGCCAATTTTTCTTGAACTTCTGTATCTCGTTCATCTCTATTAGTGGGCTTTATTAAACTTGCTGTAAAATCATGTATGGTCCCATTCTGCTGCTAAAGTTTGATTTGCCATTTGATTAGTTACACAGGTAAAATTCCAAGGGCTTTCAAAATACGAAATGTAGAAATCAGTTCCCATGCGCGGATGGTGTAGCATCACACCGTCTCCAACTTTAGCACAGAGGTTTCCTTTATTGACTGTTAACCATATACCATTTCCTTTTTAATCTTGTTAATTAATAATTTCACCATAAAATACTTATCTTTGTCTTGAATTTCCTAATATCCTGTGTTAATCCTCGAATCTTAAGGCATTGTGTTGTGTGTCCTAGTCATTTTTTGCCTATGTGTCAAGTTACCTTATCGTGTGTATTGAATTATGAAATCAGAGGTACGTCCTACAATAGATGGAATGTGTTACAATTCTTCATTATAATGATAAAATCATTTGGTTTGGCATGTGATGATATAGTATGTGTTATAACAGTGTACCTGAGAGCACTAGTCAAAACCTGTAAGCACAGGAAGGTGTTATTCCCGAGGAAAGCGATCCCCGGAATGGCATTAAAATAAGCAATTAAAGTGGTAGAGGAAAATTTTATCGGATCTCCTGTGTGGATCCTCATGTTTTCATTTATGCTTCATAGCCAACTCCATCATCTCATGCTCATGTTCCCTGTTATATAGCATCACCACATATCTAGATGATATTGACAAATTAAAGCCTGGTAGTGCCACAGATTTGGAAAGTAAAAGTATGAAGGAGTTGAATGGTAATGACAACGTGGAGCAAAATTTTGATCAAGCTAACTCTATCAGAGTCAAAACTGATGCAAGAGTGGGTGAAGCAAATTCTGCTGGAGCAGATGCTCTTATGGTGTCTGCTTCTGCCACAGAACCATCGGGTTTAGATTGCATTGCAGCAACCGATCCAGCTTCAAAGACTGATTTCGATTTGAATGAAGGATTACCTACTAATGATAAAGATGAACCGGTACCAGTAGCAACTGTATTTGCCATTTCTACCGCCATACATCAACCCAGTCCTATGCCTTTTTCTGTTTTCTACAATATTAAGTGGTATATCAGTTTCAACTACTATAGCCGCGGCTGCAAAATACTCCACTACACTGTTACACTGCTATTTACCCTCATCCACTCCCCCCTACATCATCGGTTTCCTACATATACACTGTTTGCATGTGTGCCAAGAGTACATTTTGTTATGTATGCTCCACTGTAGGTATATTACAATAGGCACTGATCTTAAGTCTACCTCCAATGTGAGCATCGCCACAGTCATATTCATCACTGTAAACACAATGGCTCCAACACTCAATAACTGTCTCCCAGCCTCCTCCCATTCTGGCAGCAGCCACTCCTGATGTTCCAACTGTCGCCATATCGCCTGTATATACCACCACTTCTAGTATAATGTTGTCACCCCAATTTCCTGTATATTTTACACCTATACAATCATCTTTTCCAGCAGACACCTACCTGTCTCTTTGCAACCAGTAACACCCGTGTGCTTACTTTACCCAGCAGTCTCCTTTGCATCTCTTTGTTGTCTTACAGTTTATCCCATAGCTTCCACCTATGGAAAGTACACACATCCCACAACCCATTAGCTCATCTCCTTTCTCATGTCATATATATCCATATATATATATGTATGTATATACCTATATATATAATATGTGCATATATATATACGTATGTATAAGCATATATATCATTTCTTCTATCTTTCCACCATCTATATCCTGGCATGTGAACACTTTTGTAGATATCCATATGATATATATACCATTTTCCTTCCATTTTCATTACTAACCAGGTTGTTTTGCAGGAAATATGTGGATAAAGTTATCATTTGAAATTGTAAAATTGATTTTACATGTTGTAATAGCTAGATTGGAATGAGAATTTACATTCCCTATTTTAGGTAGAATGAATGAGCATCGTGAAACATGAATTGCTTGTTTTTCATGCATTTTTGCCTTTATTTCTCAAATTCTCACAATGGTGAAACACGAATGGCACGTGCACCATTTCGTAAGAGGTAATTGATACTAAGTTGATGATCCACATCAATGGCCATAGTCAGGGTATGGACAAAACTTAACATTTTTATCTTTTACGAAATAACACTGGATCCACACTGGATCCATTTTCGAAATTCATTATATTTTCCATAAACACTTTCTTCTTTTATCAGAATTTAACTTAAAATTAACTCAGAATATATACCAATGGCCATAGTCAGGGTATATTGATGGTTAATTTCATTTTAAATTCTATAAAAGCACCAAAAAGGTATTTTATCCTTCATTTGAATTTAGATATGACTATTATATAATACATTCAATGACCATAGTCAGGAGTGTATTATATCATTAGTCTTATTTAGATTCATTTGAAGAATGAAATATGATTTTCAAATCCAATTTCAAACTTATTCAAATTCATTCATCATATAGGATAGAATTGCATCATATTTTCAAAAATTCTTTTTCAAAATTCCAAGTGATTCCTATTCTTCATTTCTCAGATCAAATCTTGTTCCATCTCATTTCAAGATTCAAAAATTCAATTTCAAAGTCCAATTTGACTTTGAAATCCCAAAATCATTTTATATTCAAACTTCAAATTTCCAACTCAATTCAAAATTCAGTTTCAAAGTTCAAATTAAACTTTGAAGCTTATGATTTATCTTCTGGTTCAAAATCAAGTTTTCTTAAAGTTTTAAATCAAAATTGAGATTGACTCTGAATCTCAACCTTCCTAAGTTCAATCTGGGTTTTCTAAAACCCAGATCCGTCTTTAAAGGTCCTATTTTGGACTTCTCAAAAACCCAAATCCAAAGACAAATCCTAGTCTCAACTTGGATCCAGATTTCCAAGTATAAACTCCATTCCATTTTGGATCTCCCATCACAGATCCAAGTTCCATTTAGGATCCAAATCCTTATTTCACTTTGGATCTCCCATCACGGATCCAAATTCCATTTAGGATCTAAATCCTTATTCTATTTTGATCTCCAAATCATAGATCCAAATCTCTTTTAGGATTTAGATCCTCATTCTACCATTGGATCTCAGATTCGGATCCAAATTCCAAATTCTTAGGATCCAGAATCCAACCCTACTTTGGGTCCCAGATTCAGATCCAAAATTCCAAATTCTTAGGATCCAGAACTCAATTCTACATTGGATTTCAGACTTCAGATCCAAATCCATTCTAGGATCCAGAATCCAATTCTACTTTGGACCTCAGATCCAATTTCATCTTAGGATCCAGAGTTCAGCTCTATTCTGGATCTCAGATTTCAGATCCAAATACCATCTTGGATTCCAAGTCTTGAATCCAATTCCATTCAAAATTCCAAAATCCAAAATTCCACTTTAAATTCCAATTCTTAAAGCCAATTCCATTTCATTCAAACCAAGTTCCTATTTCGGATCCTAAATCCAAAAATCAACTCAAAACTCTATTCAGAATCCAGAACTTGGATTCGGATTCCATCTTGAAATTCCAACTGTTACAAATCCCAATTCCTTTAGATTTCCCACATTTTCTTCTAAAATCAAAACTTCAAAATGGGAATTCAATTCCATTCCAAATATTCATCCAAGTTCAAACTTCTAAATTCAAAGTCCATTTATGACTTTAAAAATTTCCTTCATTCTCTTTTTATTTCAAGACTTCAAGATCAATTTTCAAATTCCAGATTTATTTTCCCAAGCTCTTGATTATTCTAAAAACTTAGAACTTTAATCTTAAGTTCTAAGTCAGGAATCATTTCTTCACTTTATCAGATCCACTTGGAAATTCTTCAAAATATTTTCAAAAGAGCATACATCTCTGCATTTGCACAAGCATGATTCATTGTGCATTTTAGACTTATGATAAATACTTAGATAATTTCTTAGCAAAGCAAAAGGCATTAATTCGACCCTTGGTTCGATTACCCCTGGTAAAGGCGCCAGGAACGGTCGAACCTCGTACCGACGAGCGGATCCCGTCTCCCAGTTTTCCCGCAAATATTTCAAAAACGGAGGCGAGTTATTTCAAATATTTTCAAAATTAAGGTCAAGTGAAACCCGCAAAAGAAATCCTCTTCTCTTCTCTTCTTTCTTTTCTCTTCTCTCTTTCTTTCCGTCTTTTATCTTTCTCCCTTCAAAAAGGAGGAAAATAAGAGGTTGGAAAGGGAAAGAGAAGGAAGAGAGAGAATATCACAAGAGAGGAAAAATTTTGCGATGATCACAACAATGCAAATATTTACAAGGATGAGGAAGTCCACAATTTTGTGAACATTAGGACCAATATTTGTGAGGATGAGGTAGTTCGTAAAAAGATATGCGGACTTCCTCATCCTCGCAAATATTTGTCATTTTTTCATAAATCTTTTTTGTGGACTTCCTAATCCTCACAAATCTTATTCCTACTATTAGTAAATTATTTTTTGTAGACTTTCTGGTCCTCGCAACTAATGGTTATTCTTCACCATTTTTTTGTGGACTTGCTCATCCTCACAAATATTTGTTATTTTTTATAAATCTTTTTTTTTGCAGACTTTCTCATCATTGTAAATCTTAGTCATTTTCGCAATATTTTTGGTGCAAACTTCCTCATCATTACAATTCAAATTTACAACATTTACATAACCAATTCAAATTTATAGCATTTACAGAACATTCAAAACTTATAAATTCAAATTTACAGTTAGAGAACAAAGACCAATACATTGACATAATTCAAATTCAAATTTATAATTTTACATTCAAAACACTAATAATTAAAAAATACCAAAAAAATTGTCAAATTTACATTCAATAATCTATCAAGTTTGCGTCTAATAGTTTACAATAGTAATTAACATATAGTCTCTAGAATTGTTTAAAAATCAACTTCTGATGTCTCGTTCTTCGTCTTTTGTTTGCCCTTTGAACATTTTTTATTCTGCTATGGTCATTTCTGTTTTTTGCCTCCTCCTCAGCCTTCTTTTTGCCATTCTCCAAAGTCATCTTCTCCCTCATGAGTTTAAAGAATTTAATCATATGCTTCTTGGTTTTTGTTATATCATTATGAAAAAAGGGTTATTAGCAAATAACAAATTATAGATTATATTAAAAAAACTTAATAAAATAACACATATAAACGCATACCTGCATGAAGTTTAATTAATTTTTCTACCTAATTCATGCATGTATAATAGGACAAATATACCACAATCATACCTATAACAATCATATACCAAGTCAAGCACATGTAAATGTACGAATTGAGTTAACAAAAATATGCAAATTATTAATTTTCCTGTTAAGGAATATCATCCATGGGATATGCCATCCAATTGTTGTAAGAGTCGTAGCCAAACTACGTTATAAAAAAATAAATCTGCAACGCCAACATTAAACATACCGAGTATAAGAGCAATATAATTTTTATGTTCTTATCTGCATTAATTGTGTTGCTCGTGGAATTATACAACTTGAACTCTTTTGCATTCATATCCATTTTCCAAAGAACACAACGTTAGTTGTCCCGGTTGACAAGAATTAAGATATGCAAATGTGCAAATTTATATTTTGTAAGTATGTAAAGTTTTCCAACGAATACCTTGTCAGATCTTAAGAAAGGATACAACAATTTGCCGATCTTCAATCATCCACGAGCCCCATCTTGCGTCCCTTTAGTTTCAATCATTTGTTGTGAATAATTAATGTTTAGCAGTCAATTATATTAGTCAGTAGAAAAATATCAGAAACCTTACTTTCGCAACTTACAGAGAAATAGGGGGTAAGGTAAATGGTATTTGAAAGTTCTATTTCGTTTGTCATATCTTTGTGGGTCACTTGGAGTCTTTCTATGAATCTTGCTAGATGCTACATAAGAGCAATATGTGATACATTCTTGTTAGATTTAAATGACTGTACATACAAACGTAATAAAGTAACAAACAAACGTACAAACCTAACACTTACATCACTTGCCAACAAAGTTTGTCCATAAATTCATGCTCTTTCAGGTGGCCCTTTGCTTTATGTTAATAACTTGTTCTCATAACTAATTGAAAAATGAATATAAATATATGCATAAAACTGCATCATTGATTGTATACACATATGACTTGGGACATTGATTACACCTTAGGCTTCACAACTGGGTCATTGCTTGGGGATGGGGATAGGAGTTTGGACATTTTCCTTTAAGTATTCATCGCAAACTACCTAAGATATGCATAGAAAATATAAGACATTAAAGTAGTTCATTAAAAAATAATAGATAAATATAAAGAAACAATTCATTAAACAACTCTTAACAAATATACATTTTGCAAAGTATCTAACATACTGTAAAAAAAACCATAAATATAATAAACAATAAACAATAAATATGATGGCAAATATTAAATAAAACATAGGAAAACATACAAAAAAAATCACAACACTAACCAAACACAAATATGCATGGGGCTATTAAATGTTCATATCTAAAAACAAAATAAAAAGTTCAGAATGTAACAACACAAATACGCAAGGGCTGTGAAACTCACCTTTTGACCTAACTTGAGAAGTTGATGCAAAGGATACCGCAACCTTTTCATAATGCAAAAAAAAAAATTACCACAAGGAAAGAAAAAATGATGAGGGTTCTAGAGAAAAAAGAGTTAGAGTTTTTCCAAAAACAAGCAAGAAAAATAAACAAAATGAAAAAATGGCTTTATATATTATTTAACGAATATGTAAATTTTATAAAACTTTATAATGTATAATATGTGCAAATCACCACTTTTTTGTGGATCTTATCAGTTACTTAAATGAGATTCGCACATCCATATGCAAACGATGTACTATATATGCAAATTTAGTGAAATATTTGTAAAGTTTCTAGGTTTCAGTTACTGAAAGTTCGCAGATATAATTATGCAAACTTTGAATTATATATGCAAATTTAGTATGATATTTGTGAATTTTTTATGTTTCAGTTTAGGTTCATAAATTTGGTTGTACGAACTTCACGAAGTCTGTAAAAAATTGTGCAAATCTACATTTAAGTGAGTGTTCATGATACCAGGGGAGAGTATCGATATATCACGCGAACCTCAAAAGATCTACTATACAAAGGTTAAAATGGTCCTTTTAAAGCTGGATATTTGCGATTTTGAGGCAGATTTTGAAAATTTGTAGGAGTTTGTAAAAAATATGTTGTTTTTGTCGTACAATACAACCATTTCCCATTTATATATGCTATTTCTTTTCTGGTGGAAGCTTGTTGCAATATGGGAGAAAGTTCTGCAGATGGTGCTGCCTGATACTTTTTTGGATTGCATGAGATAATACTTGGAACATGACTAACATAAAAGGAACTAAGTGGGCTTGCCTTTGTTCTCAGTCGTTCTCCAGGCCTTCCAAGTATGACTTCCAAGTATGACAGTGAAGTCTCTGGAAGAAAATGAACTTGAAAAGAGAATACTTAAAAAACAAAGATCTAACTTGAGGAGGTTTCGAGGGGGTGGCTGTGTCAGTAACCACCGACGTGTAATGCTGAACCAGTCTGACAACGGTACTTATTGTCTATCCCTGTGAGAACCATTCTCTTGAGTTTTTGGGAGAATGATTCCCAAGAGGCCCATACTGTTAGGGCATTGCAAATTAAAAAAAGGTGTTTCATTTGAGAAAATAAAAAAAACCCGTCTCCCGCAGAGAGGGTGTCACAGTTCGTCCGACCTTACAACTCCCTTTCTCGGAGAAACTGAATATATCTCAGCTTGAAGGTGCGCCCTGCAAATGTGCCCCGGGCGTACACCCTTGTTGGAAGCATTCGCTCAAGCTTTCAGAGAATGATTCTCAGGGGAGCCATTTTCTCAGGTGATTGCAGCCGTCACAAATTGTTTCCTTCCCCTCACCACTAGAGGAAAATGGTTGTCAAAAACCTAGAGAAAGAGAGCCATGGGGTAAGATTTATACACAAAAGCAGTTTGAATTTGATAGGCTAGTATCTATTTTTTTTGATATGTTGGTATGATCCTCTATCCACAACCTCGAAAAAAAAATTGACGCAATTGGTGGCATATATATGGATTAAGATTTGTTACAGTCGTTTGTATGTGCAAACGACCTAACAAATGGGATGAAAACCCCTTGTTTTTTGTTTCTTACATCTAACATCATTTATGTGATCTACATGTTTTGTTTCGTGGGATAGTTGAAATCCTACTTGTATGCAGGATTTTTCATTAAAAAATCAACAAAAGCATTAATTTTTTTACTCATTAAAATATGTTTTTTCATTGAAAGAATATGATCCAAGAGTTGATTCTTACTAAATCAAGCACACTAAATACATCTTTGAGGTTTGATTGTATCAAAACTATTGGAACAAATGGTGGCCAAAAATAAGATTTAAAAAAATCGAGATCCTAAGCCTAGAGGCACATTTTTAAGATCATTATTTATTAGACCTGCTTTACTATATGGTACGGAATGTTGGGCTGCCAAGAGACATCATATTCAAAAAATGAGTGTAGCTGAGATGCGGATGCTTAGATGGATGTGTGGAAATATAATAAAAGATAAGATTCGGAACGAGGAGATACGTAAGAAGGTAGGTGTTACACTCATTGAGAATAAGATGCGAGAGAATCGTTTACGGTGGTTTGGACATATTCGGCGAAGGCCTAATGATGCTCCAGTTAGAAGGTTGGAGAAATGGGAAAATATATTAGTTAAAAGAGGTCGGGGTAGGCCTAGGAAGACTTGGATGGAGATGATAGGAAAGGATATGAATGCTTTGAACCTCACCGAGGACATGGCATTGGATAGAAATGATTGGAGGAAAAGGATTCATGTGGAAGACCCAAAATGAATTTCTTTTTTGGTTCATATTGCTGACCCCAATTGTTTTGGGATGAAGGCTTAGTTGTTGTTGTTATCTTTAAAACTTCAATCGCCCACTTCAGTATTATCAAAGATGCGAACATGGTTTGTTTGCAATTGAGTTCCCAGGATACAACTAGGTTTAGGCCTCAAGAAGCTTTGCAAGATCATGACTTCTCTCACATGCGCACTTGCAAGCCAAATGAGAACAAAAGAATATAAATAGAGAAAAGTTTGAGAATAAAAAAAAATATGATAATCCAAAAGTTAGAAAAGAAGACTTTTATGGACTTTAGGAGGACCAACACATTTTGGGTGATAAATGAGATTAAAATGCCATAAATCTAATATTTAAAAAAATAAACAAAAATTATCTTGAATGGTTTGACCACCCATCAATGACCTGCAAAACCACCTAACAGTAACAAAGCCCCTTTAACACCATGTAATTGCACTTTAAGAGCTCTCAAATGGACCAAACAAAGCATGAAACAAAAAGTCAAAGTTGACACGGTAAAAAATCAAGGTAAGCTCAAAATGGACCTAGGCTCTTCACATGCGGCTTGCACCACTAAAGTGCACCATCAAAGCGCCACATTAAGCCTCAAGCACCCTTGCGCTTTTATGCACTTCCACATGCGTGCATGTACGCAATGACACACATTTTCACTATCAAAGTGCCTCAAGTATGATCGACACGTCCATTCTTGCGCATTGCGCAATAATGTCAGCAAGCCACCCTAAGACACAAGGGTTTACCAAACTACAGGTAGAAGAATTAAACCACCCAAAGTTTATCTCCCTCTTAGATATGAGACTAAATATTTTTCAATGCACTTTTGGTGGAAAGTCATAAATGCACCAAAACTTTAAAGAATATGAAATTTCTTATTATAAAATATGCTATATTTTGAAACTTTTTCAATAAAAACAAGCATAATGAGATTCAAATTAAATTTGTACCAAATATATATATAATTGTACAACCCTTAAGTCCACAGCCACGAAGCAACGATGCCGGCCATCCATCATCGGGCATGATGGACGGCCATCACACTTAAACGGCCCAAAAAACATGTTTTTGCCCATATTGAGCTTTAGCTGCAGTCTAAACCGTCGCTAATGCTCCATGGGGATGTGCCCTGCATTTTTAAAGGATGTTTTAGTGGTGATAAAGGTCCCAGATCTAAAACTGCTGCTAAAGGTTCTTTTTGAGCAACTTTGACAATGTTTCAGCATTTTTTGTGGAAAAAATGCCGAGCGTCCATCACTTGCACGGATGGACTCTAAGCAACATTCCACTATGGATTGTGCTCTCTCTCTCTCTCTCTCTCTCTCTCTCTCTCTCTCTCTCTATATATATATATATATATATATATATATATAGTAATGGGTCCGTGCTAAACCATGTGCTAAATGGGCTTTTCAGGATTTTTTTCATTTTATTTTTAAATTCTGACCATACAAATGTGATCTATGTACTTGATTTTGGAGGGATCAAAAGTATTTGATTCCAACACATTGGTGGATATTTATAAAGTTCAAAAAATCAACAATCCAAAATATTTGGAAAATTTTTAGGCTCCAAATATCATTTTTTTTCATGAAAACACATGATTCAGGTGTGGATTCTTAGTAAATCGACCATGTCCAACACATTTATGGGGCCGAAACCGCATAAAAAGCACTGGAGAAGCCCAAAAAGCCCATTTAGCACGCAGTTTAAAACCAAATTGGTTTAGCATGGACCCATTTTCCTATATATATATATATATATATATATATAATGTTGTTGGCCCTAGAGCTGGCTAAACAGATCCTGCAATTGACTATGCGTCGCTCTTTGCCGTCTACGCTAGATCAACATGGAGAGTTGAATGGAGGGAAGGAATGCAGGCAAGCTTGGATTCTTTATGGACAACACAAGGGCACTGATAACTTTGGATGTCAGCCCCACTGTGGTAGTACGTGATTATCCTTTGCTTGGGGCGAAGTTGCAGGGATTGCAGAACCGCCTCCGGATCAGGCAAAACAACCACCGGTTTGAATAAATAAAAGAAGCTCAGCTTAACTGTATGGTAGGCTCCTTCTTTTTGTCTTCTTTCATGCTGTTGCTCAAGTGAATTCAACACCACAAAACTTCTTTGCGTTTCTATATTTTGATTGCCCAAGTGTGCACTTTTACACTTATCAAGATCCCCTTCTCTACCATGTCGAGGAGAAAAGAGGAACGCAAGCGTGTTTTCTATGTTGCCACGCTAGTTAGGTTATTATCCGAAGACGCAAGCCTGCTAAGAAACTCGCAATATTGACGTTTCAAGTTCAGAGAAAGTTCAATTCTTGAATTGCCTGTGTATTATTAGCAACAGCATGGTTGGGGATGCGTTCCGATGTGGGTCAGATATTTAAATCTGACCCAAATCCAGATTTGGTCTGGAAAAGAAGATCCAGTTGTTTCTATATCCAACCCGACTCGGATCAAATTTTTGACTTGACCCGACTTACGTGCGGCAAGTTAATCTTATGAGCAAAGTCCTCCAGCAACCTGTGTTTTTTATGCTATGGGTCTTGTAATTCATTCCCAGACTGCCTGCAACAACGCTAGACAGTGTAACACAATCACAATTACGTTTTAAGAAGGCGCGAGTGGAAAATTATTCCGGGGCCAGGAGGGCAATCTCAATCTCCTGCAAAGACTTCCCTTTGGTCTCCATTACGTTCCTCTTCACGAACACTGCAGCTGCGATGCAGACAGAAGCGAATATCGAGTACAGAACCCGAGCCCCCACTTGCTCCAAAAGCCGCAGGAACAAAAGCCCCACAAAGAAATTCACAACCTGAAAATCCAACGACTAACATGCTTACCTCGAAACGGAAACAAAGAAATCCATCCTATATAGACAACCACTACAAAGTAGAGAAACTCGTCCTTGATGATTCATTAGGATTGTGATTAATCCCAAGACAAAATTGGATATAACCTAGCCTGTGACCTCCTCGCGATTAATCAGCAAAATCACAAATCCTAGTGAATAATCAGAAAAACTCGCGAATTTTACAATTAATAATTATAAGCACCTAACCTTTTAAAAACATAAATAAACAAATTTAAGTATTCATGTCTTTAAAATTAATGGCATCTTAGCTCCTTAATTATGCAATAAAATCCTATCAACACTATCCTACCCTCAAATACATAACTTGTAGAACTTATGACAGGAAACTGTCGATTTTTGCTGTATTATTGAATTTATGATGAAAATAATATTACATTGTGAAAAGCTGAATATACATAAAATACTTGTATATTTATTTTCAATTAAATCATTTATAATGTGTATTCATATTGATACATTTAAAGAATTTTGATTTTGTATTATTAGGTAATAATTTTTTTAATACATACTAACATTTTCTTAAACTCTCTCTCTCTCTCCACAGTATCCAATGCAGACACTCCAATCGTAGAAGGGTGATGCATCGCCATTAACTCATCTGTTTTATAGGCGCCTTGCCAATCCAACCATTTCCAAAGAAGATTGGACTTGGCAACTCGCCCATGAAGACCTAACAACTTTCCATCAAGAATATAGAAAATTAACTCCGACTTAAAACGGCATAGATGGCTTAAATATAGAAAATTAACTCTGACTTAAAACGGCATAGATGGCTTAATTAAGATAAATAACGTCCCCTAAGTTGCAAGATTCCACGTCCAACTGAGCTGACTAGCTGCAACAGTTCTTAGGGTAAGGGAAGAACATACCCAATGCACGCACATGCAGACAGCCATGGCTTTAGCTCGGATACGGCTCGAGAAAATCTCGGTTAACAGGAGACCCGGGACAGGACCAGCTCCAAGTGCAAACATGAAGACAAACCTGGAACAACATCGAGTCCACAGTCAGCAAACAATGTAAGCCCATCTTAAATCATTTAAAAGGGTAAAGGAAAAGGCAATCATTATTTGATTTCCTATTTTCCACTTTCATTTGTGAGTTGGCATGCATGCACTGTTTGATTTCCTATTTCAACTCTCCTTTGTGAGTTGAATTATGGTCATCAACCAAATAAATGTCAGACACTCAAAATAACAAGTAAAAATCAAATCGCAATACAACCAATATGAAGTGTCTAAAATCTAAACCAACTCATCCTTAAAAGTGAATGGAGAAAAATGGTGGTGGTGTGCCCAAAAGCCCAAAAGCCCAAAAGCCTTTGCTCATGACAACTCAATAAAACCTTCACAGAAGTTGCAAATGATGATTTGGGATCAGAGGGTTAAAGATCATCCTTCTAGAAAAAAAAATGCCAAAATGGGCTGGAATATAAAAACTAAAAAAAAAATTAAAAATCGCATTTCCAAAGCATCAGTTTATCATGTGATACACTATCACAATTCGTTATGCTACATTATGTATTTGACAATATTTCCAATAACTGAAACGTAAACATTTCATCTTAAGTGTGACCTAAATCTTTAGCACTTTCAGCACATAAAGAACCAAATATCCACAATTTGATTTAGACTGGATCTGCAGAAATGACCAATTATATGCATATCCTTAAAAGTGGTATTCAATGGCTTTTCACTTCTGCAATTCACAGTTTCATAGAACATGAAGGAAGCAAGCTATCCCTTGTAGACCATGGGAAGTCTTCTAGTTCTCCCAATTCAAACATTAGTCAATTTATCTAACAGTCAAGAGACTCAAGACCATAGATCATTGACTCACAGGACTATGGTTTACATCAACAGACATAATCAAAGGTGGTTAGTATATCGCTGCTAGGAGATTTCCCCAACACAAGACTAGTGTATGTCATAGTATGCACATACGATATAAGAAAGTCTCATATACTTTGGTAGTCACAGGAAGGTGGCTTCACAGTTGCAAAGCACACTGATTTCAAAAATCAATATCTGTAGCATTCAGAATATAGAACATGAACAATCTAAGATGATCTTATTGATAAGGATTTCTGCAGGTGCTGTGTACTTACAACAATATCCCACCAACGGAGAGGCATAATGCTATACTGTGTGGCAGAGAAAAGGTTGCAGCTGATACCTGGAGTGCCATGGCCGCTGCCTGAGCCAATCAAAAGAAATCAAATTCCGGGAACAAATGATGAAGAAGCTCAAGTGACACAGGTAGACCAAGTAACAAGATCATGCTTGGAATACTTTTAGGGGAACTTCAACAACTTAGAAGGTTTTCATTAGGAAATCTCAAACAATTTCATGAAGAAGAAAAAGTACCAAAACATGGACACAATAAATTTTCTCTGTTTTGGGAAATCTTGAAAAGTCATGAAACAGGACACAAGATTTTCAAACCTCAAAATAACAAATCCTCCAGATCTTGTTTTTACTCCAAGATAAACTCACAAGGAATCCAAAGATACAGAGAAATCTTCAAAAGTTTTATATTTTTTAGTATATCAGCAAATTTTTGATGATTTCATCATCAGAATTTGCCAGTGGACTTGGTAAGGTAACTTAACAATTTGCAGTGGACAAACTCCCCAGAGATGTTTGTCAGAATATGGTTGTGTAAGTTTGCTCTAGTACCAAGCCTGCAGTGCAACTGGCCGCAAAAAATATTAATTATGAACTAGTAACCTATAACATTAGGCCTGTGGTGCACCATGTGCCCAATGCAAATTCACATCCCTTGTGGTTGAGCTCCATAGAGAAAGATGGAAAGACCTTCCTGCTTGCTGACACACAGCCAGAAATCATTCATAAAATGCAGAAAACCTACCATTCCCAGGAAGCTTCCTAGAAGAAGGACCTTTCTCCCAAGTCTATCCATTAAAAGCATTGCAATAATTGAACCTGGATGAGAAAATATGTGAATTCACGGATGAGAATGTAATTACTCTGTAATTCAACTTAACTTGAAAAAGAGGAACATGATAGATCACTACCTGCCAAATTGGAAAAACCAACACAAACATTTGCAAGGTTGGAGGGCACCCCAGCACTTCTAAAAACAACTGATGAGAAGTAAAAGACCGCATTTATCCCAGATAGCTGCTGTAACCCATATAATACAGATCCAATTGCCACAACTGTAAATTCAGATATCAGCATGTGACAAAGGAAAAATATGATTAAGCAACTGATGTTCAAGCGTAGGGATGAAAGTCAATGTATGGTGCACATGCTCAGAAAAAGAGCAAATTCATGTCATTCATTGGATGCTCATGCAGTACACATGCTTGATACTTGATAAAAGAATTGCATGGATGTTGACAATGAAAAACACATTAGGTAATGCATCAAGGCAGGTGTCAACAAGCAGCACATAGCCAGAAAATATTAGATGTCATATTTCCGTTTCAAAACTGTATGACATAGACCATGCAAGTCATAAGCATGCAGGCTTTCATGATGCTAATACAAAGACCAAAAACCTGCATAAGTGTGCATGCATGGACATGCCATACAAGTCCAATAATGCTCGTATATATGTTCATGTACAGCCTAGTTGGCCTACATTATATACAGGTTAACTAGAAAAGTAAATTTTCACTTTAATTGGATGTAGAGAATCTTATACAACTAGAAAGCAACAAAGCTTGCAAAACTGCTACGTTATACAAAACTATCTGGTTCTCAGTTCCTACTTGCTCAACAACCACAACAGTCACCAGAGTGAAGTTTTGCCCCTTCAATAGCAATCCGTATTCAACTACCTAATTTAAGAATACAACAGATAAGTGCATAGGAAGTTAACTACATTGAATTTACCAAATAAATTAAGGGAGGATTCCTCTGAAATACCTTTAAAATGGCGACCATGAAACAACTCTGAAAGCCTTGCACTTTCAGCATCATCCCCCTTGTCTAACCGTGACAATTCTGCAATAGCAGGTTTCACATAAGCTCCACCTAACAGCCTCTCAAACTCAGCTTCAGCTTCGCTGCATCTTCCTTTCTGTATATATGCAACATAGGATGTTAATGTCTTTATCCAAAATCACAAGAAATGGTATTGTCAGACAATATAGGAAAGTGATGAAAGTAGTTGGACTGGCAGTCCTTATATGCAGTGTGATAAGCCACATGAATTACGCAAGACGGATTCAATAGAACTCCAAGGGTGTGTTTTTCATGTCATAGAAAATATGCATTTTCTGTGGAAACCAACAAAAATTGTGTATTTTCTGCATGAGGATGCAAACAGAAGAAATGTAACCCTCAGCTGACTCAAAGATTTCATTTCTGTTAAAAGCCCATTTGCATGGACTCATTTTCTGACCACCCCCATTGGGAAAGGAACCCACACAAGACTTTTCTCTCTATCCAGAGAGGACTCCTCTATTTTGTTTCTCCTTTTTCGCCATTTTTTTCCTTTATTGGGACATGCTCACAGCTAAGTTCAGAGGAACTGCTGCTATCTTGGTGAAAGGTGGAAGAAGAGACAATAAAAGTATCCAAGGAATTTCAAAGGGAAGTGCTGATTTCAGTTGTTTCCCTGAAACTCTTTCAAAGAATCCAACATTTTATGGGGTTGTTTGGGTGATTGCTGCAAGTGGGAGGAGAATTGGACTTTTATTTCTTTTCTCTTGGGTGTTTGGTTGTCTTTCCTTGTTTGATGCAGGGTTTTATTGGTTGAGGGTTTCTGTTGTTGGTTTCTTGGTTCCATGGCATGTGGTGATGCCAAAAGAGATGATGGAATGTCTGGTTTTAGGCTACTTTAAGGATCCGAATTCGGAATTAACATATCAGATTCAGATTGGATATCCGATCCCTTTGCGGCCCTGATAAGTGACCAGATGTGTGTATATGTGAGTTGGATTTAATATTTGAGGAACCAATTTTGAATCCAAGAGGGTGCACTTACAAATGCTAGAAAGTTCATCCATGTCACTTTCCTCTTTATATAACAAACATGGAACAAAAGAATCTCACCTTGTAAAGCCACTGAGGACTCTCAGCAGAGAGTTCCATGCTAATAGTAAATATCGTAGCTGGAATGTTGGATACCCAGAAACAAAGTCGCCACCTGCCACCACATTGATGTTGGATTCAGTAACTAAATTCGGAAGATTATCTCATGAAATTGAAGATGCAGAACATCAATGCAGCAACTTCTGGTTGAATGGCATAGAAGAATGTGAATTGCAATTATCTTACCAACCAGGAATTTCCTTGGATGGGATGCCAATGAAAAGAGCCACTATGATACCGAGACACGTTGCAATCTGAATAAAGCTACCATATGTACCTCTGACAGAAGAGGGAGAAACCTGTTAAAAAAATGAAAAGTTGATATTTGTTTCCTAGATGAGCAATAATAGTTGCAAAATTGACCACCTGACCTCAGTCACATAAAGAGATGCTACAGGTGGACCAAGTCCCATCCCAGCTCCAACGAGAAATCTCCCAAGAAGCATACCATCTAAACGTGGTGTTATTGCGCTGCGATTGAATGTACATATCCATATCAGAAAAAGAAAATCTACTTTTGTGTGAATAAGTTCCTCACCACTAGTCTTTTTGCATATGTATGTGCTCTGTGATGGACTCAAAATGCAAAACCATTAATGTCCTGCTAACTTGAATATATACCCTTATGGAAACCATGAGCATGTTTGCATTGCAAATTGGAGATGTCATGGTGAGGAAATTCAAAGCAACCAAGTGTATTAGTGACTTTGAACATTGTGTCATAGTTTAATAATGTAGTTGTGACTATCGAGACCAGAAGCAGCCATTTGGATGTTATATAGTTAATGCCATGGTTACTTATGGAGTAGATTCAGGATGAATCACTCGAAGTCAACTGGCCTACTAGTTATTATCCCTAGGATCGTGAGGAATTGTCTAAGAAACTACCAGCACTTGGTCTACCCATGAGGTACATAATTGGCTCATCCTGGATCTGCAGTAATGAACATGGCCACTTGGATGATTCTTAAAGCAAGTTACCCAATCTGAAGTTGTCAGGTCTCGGATGATTGCCATGCCTTTTTATTTATATGCAGAATTAAATAATGGGCATCTAGTCAACATTCGCTTTGCACGGATGAGAGAGAGAGAGAGAGAGAGAGCTTGCAGAAAATTGCTTCTGCAAACAACATTCTAGGTGACTTTCCTTATTTTTAACAATTTAAATATAGGATAACAGAAAAGATAGATTTTATGATAATTTAATTTGTTGATTATTTAGTCATTTACTTTAGCTAAATTTTCCTTCTCAATATTCTAATGTAAAAAATAAGCAGAAAATCTGATATACTTGAATCACTATGTCAATTGATCATACTTGTAGTGAACTGCAGTCTGATCTAGTTTCAAGTTAAAGGTTGGGAATATGAGCACCGCACAGTTAATGTTGTCAACTCTAAAAGGTATATATTATTGCAGTTGGTCAAGTAAAAAGGTACATGTTATGAGCACCACACAGTGAAAGGTTGGGAATATGAGCGCCACGCAGTTAATGCTGTCAACTCTAAAAGGTAAAAAGGTACATATTATTGCAGTTGGTCAAGTAGATAATTAGCGTTTTTTCCAACATGGTGGACTTTTCTGTTGTAAGTTAATTTATTGTCATCACAAACATTGCATGAGCATGCACATTATAACTAACCTCTTGGGCTGGATGATATTAGGAGATCTGAAACTCATATAGAAATTGATTTTATAGGTCGACCAGATGGTGTTTAACGACTTGTTTGATTTATTTGACTATTTAAACTTCTGCATTATCTATATACTTCATCCTAGTCAGTCTATGAGACCTTCACACGATAAGATATGGCTGTAGCTTATCTGATATGTTTGAGATACCATTAATTTTTTTGTCTTCTCATTAACCGTTGTTCTTTATCCTGGGGTGCTCTATCAGTAAGCAATGCTTTGAATTTCTGGGGATTTATTTGTGCTGGAAAGCAAATTATTGGACTACAGACCAACCAATTTTTCATATAGGAGGGGGCTAACTCTTTCTGGAACCACTTGTTTCTAACACAACAAGGCTACCATTTATATAGCTACTATACTACAACAAAGTTCCTTGAGAGGATAAAACATGTTGCACTTTATATTGATCACAATTACCTTATCTGATCATTTCCTTTCTGTTAGAAAAAACAGCTAAAAAAATATAGTCAATTAAAAAGAGAAATTGCTTGGAGGCACGCATATTAGCGCTCTCTTTAAAGCAATAGTTGTCTCTCTAGGATCGAGTCCTTGGTGCAATAGGGTTGACTGCAACTTTGCTTCCAAGATACAACCAAGTCACGTCTTATTGTGTTAAACACAACCCCAACTTGCACTATGGAGGTTGCCTACCATGACATGATCACCTTTGAGTAGCTTTAGATATGAAAGGGGGGAGATGAGATACAAGAGAATGAAAAAAGGGATACAGAACTCGTATATATAGATTTAGGTGAGTAAATGTTTAATGGTCATGAATAAATGTCTAACGGTTACGAATAAATGTTCAACATGTTAGAAAGGAGCCTTCGATCTTCCACGCTTACCTGCAACAGAGAAAGAGAGAGAGAGAAGAGAGAGAGAGAGGAGGGAGAGTGATTTCAGAGAAAGGGGTTTTGTCGATCATCGACTTACCCTTTCATTCTATTAAATACATTAAGTAAAATAAACCTAGGGTACAGAAATACCCCTTTAACGTGATAATTTACATTTACACCAATTGGGTCTGGACCCGATCCAATATATAAATGGATCGGGTCAGACATATGATGACATCTTTTCAGCCTCCCTCAAGTTGTGCATGGTGCTGAACCATGTACAACTTGCTTTTCAGACACCAAAATTTGTCCTTCGTCAACCCTTTAGTGAGAATGTCAGCAACTTGTTCTTCAGTTGGCACATACATAGGCTCAATCTCTTTATCTTCAACCTTTTTTCTAATAAAATGTTGATCTATTTCAATGTGCTTTGCTCGACTATGATGAATGGGATTGAAGGACATGTTGATGGCACTTTGATTGTCACACAGCAACAGTGACCGAGCAATCGGTTCTCCCATTTCTGTCAGGAGATGTCTTATCCATGTAGCCTCGGCCGTGGCAGTGGCCATGGATCTGTATTCAGCCTCAGTGCTCGATCTAGCAACCGCTTTTTGTTTTCTACTGCTCCAGGATACCAAGTTTGGTCCAATGAAGCTGCAATAACCGGATACTGATCGTCGTTCGTCTGGATCACCCGCCCAATCAGCATCAGCATAAGTGACGATCTCATGGCCCTCATGGCCCCCGCCTGGATCTAATTCCCTTTTCTTGTATACTAGCCCATCACCAATTGTACCCTTCAGGTAACGAAGTATACGTTTGACTGCCTTCATATGTGACATACGAGGTTCATGCATAAACTGGGATACCTGATTAACCGAATATACTATATCAGGTCTAGTAAAAGTCAGGTATTGCAACATGCCAACTAAGTTGCGATAGTTAGTGGGATCCTCATATATGTCCCCGTCTTTTGAACTCAGTTTCTGATGAATGACACTTGGAGTTGTCAATGGCTTACAATCTGTCATGCCTGCTCTGCTGAGAATGTCCAACGTGTATTTGTGTTGAGTAAGGGTGAGAGTATCATTTCTTTTATCAACTTCTACCCCAAGAAAATATCACAGCTCTCCCAAATCTTTCATCTTAAATCTCTGATTTAACAACGCCTTCACCTGCTCAATGTGACTTTTACAGTTCCCTGTGATGATGATGTCATCTACATATATTAATAGGAAAGTAGTGACTCCTTGTAGATTGTGAATAAATAATGAGTGATCCAGAAGGGACCGAGAGAATCCATGCCGTTGTATCTCTAGAGAAAAACTGTCGAACCAGGAACGAGAGGCTTGTTTCAAACCATAGAGTGCTCTCTTTAACTTGCATACATATTCTTTGGCTTCTCGTTCTGCATATCCAGTGGGTTGTTCCATGTAAACTTCTTCTTTTAAATCCCCATGCAGAAAAGCATTTTTTACATCCAGCTGGCTCAATGGCCAACCATATTTAATAGCTAGACCCAACACAATGCGAATGGTCCCCATTTTAACTACAGGACTAAAAGTTTCATCAAAGTCTTGGCCTTCCTCTTGTGTAAATCCCTTGGCTACAAGTCTAGCCTTGTACCTTTCAATGCTCCCGTCTGGTTTATACTTTATCTTGTACACCCATTTTGACCCAACAACATTTCTGTTTAGTGGCCTGGGCACAATCTCCCATGTTCCACATTCATGTAAAGCTTTCATTTCTTCATTCATTGCTTCAACCCATCTTCTAGAGCTCGCAGCTTGATAGAACATGAGGGGCTCTTCCTCTTTACTTATGGATGTCAAGAACAACTGAAAATCCAATGAAAATTTTTTATAACTTATCCACATGTCAAGTGGATGTCGAATCCTTGAGGATCTTCTGATATCCATTGTCTGTGAAGATTAATCCGTACTCGTACGCGGGGGGAATGAGGGCTCTTTTTCTCGCCGGGTGTACACAATACCTTTATACCTTGCTGGCTCCAAGACATGTGGAACAGTTTCTTCCGTTTGAGTTTCATTTGCTGATTCCTCATGTGTCTCCTTCTGACTGCAATTTTCTGGACAGTCTAATCTATCATTGGAAAAAAGTTTTGAATTTAACCATGGATAGTATACCTCAATGCTGGGGCTTGAGTTATCAGCATGAAGGGTTGAATTAGCATCCTGAGCATCAAAGTTCATCTCATCTAAAATTACATTCCTTGATATCTTGACACGCTTAGTTAGAGGATCATAGCACCTGTACCCTTTGTAGTCTTCTGCATATCCTATGAACCTGCATTTTAAGGCTTTATCTTGGAACTTGTGTCTGAGTGAGCTGTCAATGTGAACATAGCAAACAGACCCAAACACGCGTAATGCATGGTAATCAGGTTGTATGCCAAAAAGAGAGAAATATGGTGACTTATTTTCTAAGATACTCATGGGCAATCGATTTATCACATGGACTGTGGAGTGAAAAGCCTCAGTCCATAATGATACAGGAAGATTGCTCCCGTGCATCATGCTCATTGCAGTCTCTATAATATGTCGATGCTTCCTTTCAGCAATCCCATTTTGTTGAGGTGTATGCGGGCAAGACACTCTTCTCTTTATCCCATTATGTTGAAGGAAAACAACAAAGTCATTCGAGGAGAATTCACCTCCTCCATCACACTGGAAATTGAGGATGTTGGTAAAGAAATGATTTTGAACAAAAGAATGAAATCTTTGGAACAATCCAAAAACTTCTGATTTGTGCTTCATAAAAAATATCCAAGTATAACGTGAGTAACTATCAATGAAAATAAGATAGTATTTACTGCCAGAAAGAGAAGTAATTGGGGTAGGACCCCAGACATCTGAACAAATGACCTCAAATGGCCTTGAAGCTCTTTTATTGATGGAAGCAAAAGGTAAGACATGACTCTTACATAAAAGACAACTAGAACACTTTGTATCAACGACCTCTGAACTCAGACTGGACTTAGGAATAAAATTATTCAAGACAAGTTTTTCAATAAAATGACGACCACAATGGACAAGACGACTATGCCAAAGTCTTGGCTTATTACATTCAGAAATATTGAATATAAAACCAGAATCAACAAATTGACGTTGGTGAGGCTTCAAGGATGAATAGCCGGAATGAATGGAGGAAGGATCTTCTTGAAAGATATACATGTTGCCCCATCGTTTTCCTTCAGCGAATGTCTTCCTCGTCTGAAGATCCTTGACATAAACAGAAGAAGGAGTAAATTCAACTGAAGCATTGGCATCATCAACAAGTTTTGAGACAGAAACAATGTTCTTTTGAATATTAGGTGCATGGATGACACTTGGAAGTTTAAGAGAAGACTTTGACATTGGTATAATGGCATTTCCAGTGTGTGAGATTGAGTGATGAAATCCATCTCCTGTGACTATGCTATTCTTACCAACATAAGGTGTAAGAGTCAAGAGTTTACCTGCATCACCTGTGACATGAGTAGCTGCTCCAGAGTCGACATACCAAATTCCTTTGTCATTTTGCTTCATATTCAATCCTGCCAAGGCTGCCAACAGCAACTCCTTTACTTCTCCATCCTTCCTAGCCTCTGCTTGTGGAGCTTTCCCTTTGTTTTGAGGATTAAACCAACAATTTGCTTTAATGTGTCCTTTCTTGTTGAATAGAAAACAAGTGGGAATGGGTCTTTGTCCTTGTATATTTGGTGTCGGAAGTATGCCACGACCTCCATAGGTGTTTCTCCCTTGGCCTCCTTTTCCTCGAAAAGAGCTTCCTCGTCCTCGGCCATAACTCATTCCCATAGCCAGCACATTTTGTGTTCCTGAATTCCCATGAGAATCTTCAGAAGATCCTTTCAGAGTCATCTCATATTGCAATAGTTTCGCACGAAGATCTTCAAACTTTGGAAGTTCTGGTAAACATAATAAGGTAGTCGTCATAACATGATAGTCTGACCTCAATTCACTCAAGGTTTGTTGTACTTTATCCTTTTCACTGACAAGACACCCAACAACAGCCAACTGGTCCGTGATGCCTTTCATTTTGTTCAAGTATTCCATAACAGGCATGGAATCTTTCTTCAGCATTTGAAATTCACGCTTAAGATACATAATTCTTGCCTCAAAAATTTGTGAATACGTCTGAACTAACTCATCCCACAGTTCCTTGGCCGTACAATCATCAGGAAGAGCAATAAGGACTTCCTGTGAGAGAGTTGAAGTGATGTAGGCCACTAACGATTGATCCATCTTCATCCAAGCAACATATTCTGGGTTCTTGTGAAGAACAACAGATTGTTCTCCTTTATCGTCCGCCTTTTCTTGTGAGAGGAATTCTGGAGGTGGTGGAACAGATCCATCCAGATGACCGGAGAGGTCCTGACTCTTTATAAATGGAATGATCTGTCTTTTCCAGGTTAAGAAATTGGAGTTATTCAATTTCTCATAGACTAGCTGACCAAGAAAGCTTGAGGACAGACATGACTGTCCATAAGAGGAATTCATTCACAGCAGAGGACTCGGCTAACAGGGTTTTAGGGATATCACAGTCGAGGTCTCGACTGACAGGGCACTCGGCTGACACTTAGGTATAGATCAATAGAAATGGGAATCACGCACAGCAGTTCAGAGATACAGCAGTTCTCACGCACAGCAATTCAAAGATACAGCAGTTCCAGAACCCACGAAAAAACAACAGTTTTAGAATCACGCACAGCAGTTCCAACATGGGAGATACATCAGTTCAGTTTTAGAATCACGCACAGCAGTTCCAGAACCCACGAAAACAGCAATTTCAGAATCACGAACTCAGAAATATTTTCACACAGCAGTAATACTTCCAGAACCCACGAAACAACAGATTCAGAATCACGAAATCAGAGATATATTTTTCAGAATCACGAACACACCGTGAATGTTCCCAGAAAGGGTCGATACAGAATCACGAACTCACCGTGAATATCTCCAGAAAGGGTCGATTTAGATTTAGAATCACGAACTCACCGTGAAAAGATGTCAGAAAAAATCGACTGTCACCGTGAAAAGAGAGAAAATCGACTGTCACGGTGAAAACTCCACCGTGAAATCGAGAAAAAACTCCACCGTGAAATCGAGCCACCGTGAAATCGAGAAAAAACTCCACCGTGAAATCGAACAAAAATCGACTGTCACAATCGACTGTCACCGTGAAACAGTCACTTTTACCAAAGAGAAACAGTCTTTTACCAAAGAATCGACTATCACCGTGAAATCGAGCCACCGTGTAACAGTCGCCGTGAAATCGAGCCATCGTGAAATCAAGCCACCGTGAAACGAAGGCAGCTCTTCACGCACAATCGTCACGCTGCTCTGATACCATGTTAGAAAGGAGCCTTCGATCTTCTACGCTTACCTGCAACAGAGAAAGAGAGAGAGAGAAGAGAGAGAGAGGAGGGAGAGTGATTTCAGAGAAAGGGGTTCTGTCGATCATCGACTTACCCTTTCATTCTATTAAATACATTAAGTAAAATAAACCTAGGTTACAGAAATACCCCTTTAACGTGATAATTTACATTTACACCAATTGGGTCTGGACCCGATCCAATATATAAATGGATTGGGTCAGACATATGATGACATCTTTTCACAACAATCACAAATAAATGTATAACGATCGTATGCCTATGGTTAGAGGCTAACGGCCCGAAAACAACTAACTCAATTAAATACCCAAACGATCATATAACAGCTACCTCATTTCAGTAACTAACGGTCAATAATCAATTCCTCTAACACCCAATTGGAAAAATATAGAAAGTCAAGTCAAATCAAGCATGAGCATGAGTTTAACCTAGCTAGGTGGCTTGGTCAAGGTCAAGTCAATAGTTTCAGTTAGGTGAATATATAATTTTGAGACATAAATCCAACAATCACTCACTTGAATCAAAATTATGAAAATATTAAAGCTACTCATGAAGCTCTTGCATAAATGAAGGTACCTTTTGGGTTTAAAGTTTAAACCTTCACTTAGTATTACTTTGTGATTATAAAACCTGACCATTAGTAGCTTAGCTTTGAACTAAAGATCCTAATGGACATTTTAGACTCCATAACACACGCATTCACTTCAAGTGATACATGTGTCTACCATATATGAAGTTGCTTAAGGGTCCTAAGCAGTATCTCGGATTCATGAGTGCTCTAAAGACAAGCCTATTGTTAAGATTAATATATATATATATATATATATATATATATATATATATATGTATATGTATATGTATATGTTCACATATATACGTATATATCTTTATATACATACTATGCATAAATACATACATACATATATATATGTATATTGTTATTTATACATATTATATATATATAACAATATACGCATATACATATGTATTTGTGTATATATATATATATATATATATATACAAAAGGGATACATTAATCTTAACACCTGTCTCATAGAAAGCGATTTCACCTCACTCATATAGGTGAGTCCGTCAAAGGTGATAAACCTATTTGAAACACCTTAGGCATAAGGCATACAGATCTATCTATCTTTATAGTTATCCTAAAGATCGCATGTTTTAAGCACTTGACATTAGGAATAAGATAAAGATACTCTCTATCTTTATATTTATATAAGTGTTAATCTAAATACTATTGTGACTTATTTTTTCCGTTGAACCACTAGACTCGGTTTGATCCATATCATGTGGTTGAGTTTTCATCACAGGTAATTGTTTTTAATATGCTTTAGTTTCATTCCCCTCGATGTACATGTCATCTCTCAAGGGCCCTTTAAATGAGAGTGCCATTAATAGGCAAAAAATTTAATTCTCAATTTTTTAAGAAAAGTACTCCTTGAGTATTTTCCATTATTAGATAATCATCTGTTTAGATACTTCCCCTTATGTTGTATTAATATACATTCATAAGGAGGACAAAAACTATCGACCATATTAATATCATTATCACAAAATTTTGAGGTATTTGGTGAAATTAATTTTCAAACATCTACCCATAACTATACTTTCCTGATAGGATATTACATCAATTTTCATCACTAATAAATATCATGGTTTCTCTCAATAGTACTTTTGATCAAGACTTGAAATAATTTCTTGTCTTTGATATTCACATGTCATCCTTTATAAAAAATTTCATCAAGGTAGTATATAGTTTCTAACCTTGGGTATTCACACTCATCATGTCATTTGTAAATCTCAAAGAAAACATAAATATATCAAGTTGGACTCAATTTGATTCAGATCCTCATATATAAGCAATTTATCCCAACTTAGATTAAGTGGATTCACATCCGAAAAATGTTATTAGATAAAGAAAGTATGAGCATTACATTATGTCACATGTGCAAAAAACTGAATATATATCAAACTTTCACTCAAACATGATATAGTTTAATAAATAGCTACTCATACTATGAATTTGATAACCAAGATAGCACAAATGCATAAGGTCATTCACGATTTTATTTATATAAATTCTAGTGACCATATGTTGAAATTTACCACCAACAATCCAAATATAGCTAATCAATTACACAAGAAAAATCATGCATAACAAAATTTTCACATTTTTTTTTAAAATAAAATTGTACCCCAACAATTTCATAATCATGAAAACGCCAAATACATATCCCCACTAAGTCCTTAATTTTGAGGATATAACAACCAACTTAATAACAATAGGTTTTCCTTTATACAAATTAAAAAGTTTATTCTAGAGTAAAATCTAAGTTTAGCTCTTTATCCTTGGGAGAGCATGAAATACTTTTCAAATACTAATATCATACATTTTTAAAACAGTTTTAATTTATTTTTATAGAATACATATGAGATATATGACTAGACAAGTATCAAGATGCAATCATTTCAAATTGTCATCATGATCAAAAGAAATTTGGTAAATTGAATTTTGAATATACAACATTTGACTTATATCTCGACATGTAGAAAATAAGGACGCTCATTCCATCAAACAGTCAAGCTTCAAATGACTATTAGGTATGTCATAAAAATCTAAGCATTAATGACATAGTTATCACTTACCCAAATTGAATGATTAATATTTCTCAAAAGTACTTTTATATGCAATTTAGATAATTATTATCAACAAATAATTATAATACATATCATGTCAAGACACTCCAATTTATCATAAAATTTGCAATCATGATACTCATAAACCTCAATTCAGAATTTAATTTTAATTCCTAAAATCAATAACAACTCGCAAGAAGCATGTTCTATCAATCATTAATATACATTAAACATAATAATAAACAAATATGCAATCCGAATAAATCCTCTATGGCTCTTATGATTAAAGATCATAAGACTTATAAAGACATTATTTGGCAGGTCACCCAAACCATAACATAATATAACCAAATAGCTAAACTCATCACAAACATCTATCCTTTCTTGGGATAGGGTATTTCAGCATATGTCTCATTCCCTAATGGATTTCCAATTTGGATCTTATATTGATCCAAATAAAATGATAAGTTTTGAGTCATAATTGGTTTCATAACCAGTCCTTAAGATTTCAAAAACCAAATCAAAATTGGGTTATCATGATCAAACCTATAACTACAAAACTCATGATCTTGCCCCTCTAATATGTTATAAGGTATAGATCTAAACCAACTATTAAGAAGGACTGACCTCAAATTTTGTGAATGTAAAAGTCCCCCAAACCTGTTCTTGAATACATGAATGGATAGGAGAATCGGCATGTAGAGACAATGTCAGCTTAGTTTCTCTGCTGATATAAGCACCCCTAACCAGTTTTAAGCCGATCATGATTCCTCTCCTCTCAGCATCCTCTGTCACTCTAACAAGTTGTCTTGTGTCTTTCAAGTAGACTCAAGCAGTGGAAGATTCACTTCACTGCATTTTCTTGCAAGTCTCTCTAACCTTTGATGAGCCAATTGTAGATCAACTTTTCCAGGTGCGAAAGAAGCGGCGGCGCTGAAGGGGTGTGATACAAAACACTTGAGTCTATCAAGATCGGCAAAGAATCAAGTTTCCATGAAAGATGGGAAAAGTGATGAAGGGATACAATGGTCTTTTTTGTTAAGGAGATGGCTGGTGCCAACTTCATTCTTTGTCACCTAAAGGGCTCTCAGGAATAGGGTTGTGAAACAAGATGAGCTTTGAACATCTAAAAAGTTCTCCAAAAGGATTTTCATATCAACCAATGAACTCATCCTGGAAAGTAACTACACCACCCTCTAATTTGTGGTTGAACGACCAAATAGAGTATATGCCTGTTGACATAAGTCAAAATGTTGCTTTAAAATTGTTAGAAAAAAATAGCTAAAACATATACAGATATACTCAATTAAAAAGATAAATTGCTTGGAGGCACACATATGAGCGCTCTCTTTAAAGAAACAGTTGCCCCTTTAGGATTGAGTCCTTGGTGAAATAGGGTTGACTGCAACTTTGCTTCCAAGATACAACCAAGTCACACGTTCTCGTGTTAAACATGACACCAACTTGCACTATGAAGGCCGCCTGCCATGACACGATCACCTTTGAGTAGCTTTAGATATGAAAGGAGAGAGATGAGATACAAGAGAATAAAAAAAAGAATACACATCACAAAGGATTCCTCGTATATATAGATTTAGGTGAGTAAATGTTTAACGCTCACGAATAAATGTTCAACGGTTACAAATAAATGTATAACAGAATTATGCCAATGGCTAGAGGCTAACGGTCCGAAAACAACTAACTCAATTAAGTATACAAGAGTCATATAATGGCTATCTCATTTAAGTATCCGACAGTCAATAATCAATTCCTCTAACAGCCAATTGGAAAAGTGTAGAAGGTTAAGTCAAATCAAGCATGACTATGAGCTTAACCTAGCTAGGTGGCTTGGTCAAGGTCAAGTCAATAGTTTTGGTTAGGTGAATACATAAATTTGAGACATAAATGTAACACTTTCTTCTGCTCCTTCCTTGGAGCAGGTAGCATATTTCAAGTTTTTTCCTACCTTAATATTTTAAAGTTTCTCCTGAACCATCTAGAATTTGATGGAATGATGAAAAAGCAGAATTACATACACAGCTATGCATTTATCTATAATAAGACTAGCAATACCTGTCTTTTAAGTCTTGTGTGTTAGTCTAGGGGTAGATTAATCTTTTTACTCCTATTTGTTATTGGTTTGCTGATGTTGTTCATATGCATATTCTTAACCTTCATACAGCAATGACAGAAGTGTCAAAATTCAGATATACAAGCATTTGCCTACAAAAGATTGAGGATATGTGGGTAGACAAGTCATTCCTTAAGTATTGTATTATTTCTAATTAATTAAGAAAAACACATACATCTCATATATCACAAAGGATAGTATAGAATTCTTCTATTAAAATTCACTTGCTTTTTGCATAAGCAATCATTTCAGACTTTTCATGTTCAGCATCATCTATATGAATATGAAATGTATGACCATAATGGTAACTAGACAGTAACATAATCTTGCTCACTTCAATATTTTTGTTTCTCTGTTTGCCAGTTTCAGAAACCATGATCAAAGATATTCTGAGAAAGCAAATGACAAGGATTGATGATGGGTTGGCTTAGCTTCAGAGAGAGAGAGAGAGAGAGAGAATTTAAACTAGCTGATTTGAACCTAACCCGAATTAATCGAAGGTTCAATTAGATTGATAAATTGAGCCAACAACCAGTGTAATGGTAACCAATTTAATAACTTGACCTCCGCATATTTGATCATTAATCGCTTACCTCAAGAATGCTCCAATTATCATTGGCAATGCACTCAATTGGAAGGCCCTTCGACGACCAATCCCATCGGCAATCCAACCACTAAGCAAGCATCCAACAAATGCACCAACCAGACAAATACTGACAACAAGACCTGTAATTGTCATGTGAATAACACACATACAAAGAAAACAAATCAAAGATAATTACAGGCAGGATTGTGATATGGATGTTAACATCGCAGATTTGGGTCACATGTTCAACCAGAAATCAAATCTGTTTTAGTAATGGTCGGATCTGTATAGAGCTTTATGTCACAAATCCGAAGGATGTCCTTACCAATTACATATCCAATAAGCTATTTAAGCTCGTCGGAACCAGATTCAGTGTGTGATTTTCTCCATCCAGCTCTGAGTCTGACTCCGGATCCGATTTGATCAAAGTCAGTAATCCTTAGATCCAAACCTAATCCAGCCTGTTTAAATCCATCAAATCCAAGATCCAAAGAAATGCTCTACCTTCAGCTAGTGTGTCTCCATCAAATCCAAGATCCAAAGAAATGCTCTCAAGTGTTCCATTGACAACTCTGGATGTAAGATGCAAAGACAAAAATATCATTGAGCACTCAGCTTTGGAACCACATGCACTGAATAAAGAACCAGTCAGTGAGATGCTTGCAACTTACCCAAGGTGGTAGCCAAATAAGAATGAAGATATGACAGCCACACAGACGTGCGGTAAAGAATTTCTCCATGAAGGACTTGTACATTCTTGTCCCATGCTGCTCATCAGACGAGCTTGGACGACCACAAAAGGGAAGGAGATTCAGTCCCAATATTACCATGAAACTTTATGTTTCTACATCAACAATACTAAGCCGTGCAATGTAAGGAAAGTATTAACGAATTAAGATGAATATTCCTACCGGCTGCTGAACAGCATCTAACTTCAATTCATAGATCTTATTCCAATTATTGCTTTATGACTTGATGGCTTCATTTTCTTGTAATGCATTCAGAGATAAGCAACAGGATAATAGTTGAATTATGGAATCAAATATTCTATACCCTTTAATTCAAGACGGAGCTATATGGTCATCAAGATTTTCCCAAGTTTCTAAAGGGTTGACGGTCATAGATTAGCACTTGAAGGTTTCAATTTTTATGATTCTCGAGATCAAAGGGAAAAAGAAACAACAAGGCCCTGAATTTTAGTAGGTAACCTAATCAGGAATTAATTATGTAACTAAGAACTAAAAATATTACAGAATCCACAACAAGGAACGACAAAGATGAGAGATGCACCTGAATTCACTGCCGCTGGGCCCTCCCGCTCTGAAACATCAGTCAACTCCCTCCATGACATGCGCTTGTGCATAGAAGAAACCTCTCGTAGATTAGGCCTTCCTCACATCCACAACAGACCAACATTTGCAACCCACATTGCGTTAAGATGAATAAACTTAAGGAGAAAAGGCAGGGGAGAAAAAAACATAGTCAGTAACTAACCAGATCATGATAAGTTCTCTCTGTCATAAAAAGTCGACTTAAATGGAAAAAGACAGGCTGCATAAACTTTGTGCTGTTCTTCAATTAACTCATTGCCAATCCAGAAAGCCTAAATACCTTGTTTCTCTAACCATTTTCTAATACATTGTCATACAACCAACAGATTCCAAAAGTTTTGAATATAAAGAGACACCCAAATGCTGTGATCCTGTCGCCACTTTCCGGAGATTGGAATCCTGGAAAAGAAAAAAAAGAGGAACTCGTTCATACAGGAGTACACACATGTTCAAATCTAAACAGAAAGACTTAGCATTGATGTGATCTCCAACCAAAAGTTTTGAAAATCGTACTTTTCAAACTAAACTTATACATTAGAATGAACATAATGGACGAACATCTCCTTTCCATTGAACCCTATGCTCGTTGGACTATGAGTCCCGCTTCTATTTAATCAAGATCCATTCCATTTCCAAAAGTACTGGATCATATTTTGACCAAATTCAGAAGGACAAAAAAACAAGAGGACTAAAAGATTGCTAATTTATCCACGATACAGTTACAAATCCGAATTGAATGCTTCCATGGGAGAAAAAACATCAAAAACGTGTATTTCTAGCAACCACAATAACAACAACGAACTACAGTCTGATGAAAAATCGACTTGGTTAGATGAGACCTCCTGGAAAAGGGGCGTACCATAGAGAACTCTTATGAAAAAACTCCCTACATAAATAAAAATAAATAAAAACAAAAATGCGTGCTTCTAACAAGGAAAAGCAACCAAGAAACTCTTCACGGAAACGAGAGTTTTCATGTAGAACAAACTTGAGAATTGAAAAGGAACAACGTCAATTATATCCAACAGTTGAAGAAAGATCGACTGACGAAGATGAAGACGCCGCTCCTAGCTAGCAAAAAAATCGCAAAAGAGAACGAGAAAAGAATCACAAAAAGACTCAGAATTCTCACCTCTCTAGAAAGCTCGCTAACTTGGAGGAGAAGCAGAATGTGTAGCGGAAAGCAGGCGACTCCTCTCCAGAATTTCCGATGCTTACCGAGTTCAGGGCTTCTCTTGAATAAACTTACAAAAAAAAAAAAAAACCCTTTAATCGCATCATAGAAAAATCTTGGGTTAGTTTAATTAATCAAGCGTGTTTATAGGCCGCCCGGAAGACCTCCCCATTCCCATCACAATCGTACGCCACGTCCTCCATCTTTGGGACAAACAGAATGAGAAGAAACTCGGTAATGTCCTTCCACAAATTACTAAATGACAATTATAATCAACTTCCATACCATTTTCTTTTACTTTCCAGGTGTTAGAACAAACGGCTCGGAATCTGATCAGACGCAGCCGATATCAGCTTCGACTAATCGGATGTTGCTTAAGCGGATTTGATTTGGATTCAAATTCATGTTTAATATATATATATAGCAAAAAAGAGAAATTGGTAGCGGCTCACAAGTTAAGTGCTAAATGATGCATGCTAAATGGTTTTTTCTGCCCTTCTATTTATCCCAGTTTCTACTCTATAAATGTGTTGGACATGATCTTTTCACAAGGAATCCACACCTGGATAATGTATATTTGATGAAAAATGATATCTTGATTTTTTGAACATTATAAAAACCCACTCATGTGTCTAAATCAAACACTTCTAGAGCTGATCCCAATAAAATCAAGTACATTTATCACATTTGTATGGTCAAAATTTAAAAATAAAATAATAAAAAGCATGAAAAACTCATTTAACACATTTCATTTAGCATCATTTATTTATGCTATGCACGTATCCATTACTCTCTATATATAGAAAGAGGAAATAATGGGTAGTTGCTAAATAAAATATGCTAAATGAGTTTTTCAAGGTTTTTTTGTTTTATTTTTAAATTCTGACCATGCAAATATGATTTATCTACTTGTTTTTATAGGGATCAACTCTTGAAGTGTTTGAAGTGTTTGATTCCGACACAAGTGGGTTTTTATAAGGTTCAAAAAATCAATGGTTTAAAATCTTTATAAATTTTTGAGGCTCCAAATATCATTTTTTCAGTAAAAACACATGATCCAGGTGTGGATTCCTCATAAACGGCCTATGTCCAACACATTTATGGGGCCAAAACTATGATAAAAATACTGAAAACAGAAACATCCCTTTAGCACATATCATTTAGCACCTAACCATTGCTATATATATAGAGAGAGAGAGAACCAAACATATTAGGTCCCATTTTTCATTCTGCTCCATAGGTTTTAAGTGTTTTATGACAGATCTAAACTGTTAGATGTATTTAACATGCTCGGTTTAGTGTGAATCGACTCTTGGATCATGTTTTTTTTATGAAAAAATATATTTTTTTAACCAAGAAAACTGGTATCTTCGTAGCCATTGATTTTGGATCACCAAAAAAACAGGTTTTTCTCATGATCCAAGAGCAATGGCTATGAAGGTACCCATTTTGTTTTACTCATAAAAATATGTTTTTTTTGTCAAAAAAACATGATCCAAGAATCAATTCCCACTAAAATCGAGCATACTAAACACATCTAACGGTTGAGATCTATCATAAAACACTTAAAACCTATGGGGCAGGACGAGAAATCAAGCCTAATATGTTCACTACTATATATATATATATATATATATATATATTCGTTAGGCCCCTTCAAAAATCATAGTTTTAAGTATTTTTTTCTCGCGTCTAACATCTTAGATTTGATTTATAGGTTTTGTTTAGTGAGAATGGACTTTTAGATTGCCAGAATATGACTTGTATATACATTTTATCAGTGATCCAAAATCAATGGCTATAAAGGTGCCATTTTTTTCCAACTCAAAAAAGCATAATTTTTTTGTCGAAAACACATGATCCAAGAGTCAATTCTCACTAAATCGAGCATGCTGAAAACAACTAATGATTCAGATCTGTCATAAAACACTTAAAACCTATGGGGCAGAACAAGAAATAGGGCCCAATATGTTTAGTTATATATATATATATATATATGAGAATAAAAACCTCCCCAATGTTAAACCCTCCCAAACCTTTCCAATGAATGTTTTATTGGATTTTTGTTGTTTTTTAAAAATTGTAATCATATAGATGTGATCTATATGCTTGTTTTTTTAGGAATCAGTTTTTGGAGTATTTGATTATGATGCATGAATAGGTTTTTATAAGTTTCAAAAATCAACAGTGTACAATTTTCATAAAATTGTGAGACTCTAAATACTAAATTTTCTATCTAAAATTCATGATACAAGTGTTGATTTATAGTAAATCAATTTTGAATATATCTGAGTGGTCAAAATTTTGAAAAAAAAAACAAATTTTTTTTCATTGGAGAGGTTTGAGAGGGTTTTCAATGAGGAGGTTTTCATTCTCATATATATAAAAAGAGAGAGAGAACTGAACATATTAGGCCCCATTTTTCATTTTGCCCCATATGTTTTAAGTGTTTTATGATAGATCTGAACTGTTAGTTGTGTTTAGCATGCTCAATTTAGTGAGAATTGACTCTTGGATTATGTTTTTTGATGAAAAAAACATGTTTTTCTAATCCGAAAAAAACTGATGCCTTCATAGCCATTGATTTTGGATCACCGAAAAAAACTATATACAAGTCAGATTTCGACAATCCAAAAGCCGGTTCCCACTAAACAAAACCTATAGATCACATCTATAGTGATAGATGTGAGAAAAAATTCTTAAAAATATGACTTTTGAAGGGACCTCATGAGATCTAAGGAAAAAGGAGACCTAAGGAATGCAATACTCATATATATATATATATATATATATATATATATATAGAGAGAGAGAGAGAGAGAGAGGGAGAGAGAGTAATGTGCTCTTGCCACCTTCTCATTATGCCCCATTCTTTCCCCTCAAAAAATAATGGTTTTGTCTTTTTCTCTCATCTAACACCATAGATGTGATCTATAGGTTTTGTTTAGTGGGAACCGACTTTTGGATCACTTGAACCTGACTTATATACAGATTTTTCCGATGGCCCAAATTCAATGGCTATGAAGGTACCAGTTTTTCACATCTCATAAAATCATATTTTTTGACGAAAAAACATGATCCAAGGACCGATTCTCACTAAATCGAGCATGCTAAACACATCTAACCGTTCAGGTCTATCATAAAACATTTCAAAACTATAGGGCAGAACGAAAAATAGGACTTAATATGTTCACTTCTCGTGTGTGTGTGTCTATATATATATATATATATATATATATATATATATATATATATATATATATATATATATATATATATATATATATATATATCAAGAGAGAGAGTATCACCAGACACTGTTTGCGTCTGATGATATCTGACCCATCGTGTGCAATCGGACAAAAAAAAAAAAAAAAACCTCCCCTTTCTCTTCCACTGCAACCCTCTCTCTCCCCCTCTCCCTCTCTTCTCTCGTGGCAGAGTACAGTGATGCCCTCTATCTCCTTATCTTCAGTTAGGTATCTCTCTCTCTTGCCAAGTTTGTGAAAATGTGTCATTTTTAGTGTAGGTTCATTTGGTTGGATTGTACCCTCTTTGTTGTTGTTTTTTGGTCTGATTCTTTTGAATGGGAAAGAATAGAAGTTTTTCACTAAAGGTTGGGCACCCTTGTACCCTATTCTCTATATGTATTTCATTCCTTTTCACTCAACTTCCATAACTGCAGATTACATATACAATTCTAAAAGGGAAAAAACATTTTATTTGTTATTGCAGTGGTGTTATTTATGTTTATCAAACTTAGTGGACACTAACAACCACAATCCACAAATAAATAAAGGCCTTATACGCACACAGTTGTCATTTCATGAGCAAAATGCACCTCTCAGAAGTTGAGAAAAGGCTGAAAGTGGTAATACATTAGGATATCAATAATCAACCTCATGTGGTGTTTTCCTGATGCGTAAGTAATGGGAAGAATGTGAGAAATAGATTATGTTATATGTGAATCCTAACCTGTTGATATTATGCCATTCAACATCCTCATTCATGGGTCAACAGTAGCTGATGCTCCTTCAGCTTGTTTAGATTGCTAAAAATAGTTGACCATGCATAATGACATTGGCTCTTATCTGGTGATTAACAAATGATCAATTTGTTGACGCTACCATTTATTTTCTGTTTTTCTTTAGAGATGATTATCACATTGTTCTTTTTATTATATGCGTAAAATTTATCTCAGAATGCAACTTTTAGGATGAGTGATAATATCCTTGTTACTTGTGATTCTTAGATGTTCAAATTTCCTACATTGTTTTTGCCATTTCTTTTTTTTTTCCTGTTTTCTTGATTTTATCTAAAAATTCTTTAGTTTGATGCTTTGTAGGGAGTAAAGATATCTGACTAAAACTCTTTCTTTTTCATTTTGGAACAGTCATACTCATACAAGAAAGTTCTTCTGGTGCTATCGGAAGACTATCATGCTATCGCTTTTGACTGGCTTGGTGAGCTCCTCATTCAGACTCACAACCAGGACTATATGTTGCATCGTAGATGCATGCATGGGCCATATTGCATACTTAGAAGAATCAGGACCTGGCTGGGGATTTGGGTGGTTTGAAGGAAGTTATCCCAGACCTCAGTTTCCGGTCAAATGTATATGGACTTTGCCGAGACAGGTTGCAAGTTACTACAATAACTGTGGATCCTCGATTTTTTGAAGTAAAAACGTTTGGTTTTTCACCAAGAAATTGTTTAAAAGAATGGATATGAGATCCGGATTCGAATTTGAGAATAGTAGAAAACTGTTCTTCAAGACCTTGAGCCTTTACTCCTCTATTGCGTAGGGATCAGCTGTATTAGAGATGTTAGAGCAATCGTTGCTTGGATGACTGTGTTGCGATGGTACGCACCTTGGGTGCGGAAACCTATAAAATTGAGTTTGGGTGGTGCAAACCGCCAAAACTCAAAAAAGAACACAAACACGATCAATACATGAACATTAGATTATGACTATTTTTATAAATATATACAAAAAATAAACGAAGTAATGTATAAAAACACTGAATCTTACCTCTCTACCTCAGGCTATGGGTAGCCCTCCTATAGTTGATGAGTGTGGGAACAAACAACACGCGGGTGTGGGTTCTAAGGTAGATTGTAAGAGTCGGGAGAATTTGAATGCCTAAGCTAGGGTTGATGTAGGCTCGCATCAAGCTCGACCGACTGGTTTGAATGGGCTAGGGGTCGGCTAGAGTGGGCTTGATCTATGGAAATTTTGATAGGGTAACGATGCTTAGGAGTGAGATCTAAATTTCTCCCTAGGGAGGAAAAGGCCACCTATTTATAGCTTTGAAAGTGGATCCGGATATGATCCTACATATCCGAGATTTGAGATAAGTCTTAAGACTATGGTTGAAATAATTTGAATTGCTAGGATTTAATCTAGGAGAGTGGATTAGGAGATGAGATTTAGCTTTAATAAATGTCATTAAGTGAAGCTTATCTTGGGCTGTAAAAAATGGTCCAAGGCAAGCTAGGATGTGCCAAATCCAAGGTTGCTGACATCTAGACACATAGGACATTTCAAAAGAAAATAATGACAAATTGTCCAACTAATAATGATAATTGATTTGTCATTAAGTCTTCCCATTAACGTCAAATGATGACATGGTCTCAAGAGTTGCTTTGAAATGAGATATAATGAAAAACACATTTATCATTATATCTTACATATAATGACAAATGATGACATCATAAGACATGTTGACAGAGATTTTAAAAGACATAACTATAAATGATGTCACAACCAAAAAGTTCTGTTTTAAAAAAATGATATAACGACAATTCAAAGAGGTAAAAACAACAATTCAAAGGGATAATAATGACAATTGATTTATCATTATTACTATGAATCATGTTTTGGTCATAACTTTTGATCTAGGTGTCAGTTTGACTTGATTTTTAGCTTGCTTGAAAGCTAAGAACTTCCTCTTCAACTTTTCTTTTGGTCAGAAACCTTAAAGAGGTGGATTTTAAGGTTAAAAAGAGCTCTTATAAATTTTTGGTATAACAAAAATATCTTGGTCCGAAATTGGGTGTCTACAAAATTTTTCTTTTGTTGTTGAGTATGTGAAGCTTGATAACAAAGAAGTAGACACACAAAAGAGAGCAAAAAAGATCGGCTATATTGAGGTCTTTTTTTTTTGAAAAAAAAAAATATTTTTGACAAAGCAAAGACAAAGACTGCTTGATGGTGTAAGAAGATAGGTAGAGGTGTGTGTGTAGCTTAACGCAAGAGACTCCCTATTGTGCTTGTCATATAGATAGAGAGGTCTAGCCAAATGTTGTTGGATTACACACTAAGCTAGTACCTTGTCAACATGAGGGCTTTTTCTTGAACTCATGCTGTGAGCAAGAAGTCTTGCTTAACGGGATCAGACAAAGATAGAACAAGTACTTTGTCGCTTCGAATTGTACAGAAGGTGGTTGATGATTTTGCCAAAGACAAAGACTTCTTTTGAAAAATAACAACGACAAAGACAAGTTTTTTTTTTTGGGCAAGGGGGGCCAAAAAACATCAAGGAATGGACCTTTAGAGATATTTGGTTTATTTTGAAAAAATATGAAATGATGTGGAAGATCTTGTGCTCGAAAGATGCTTCCTATAAGACAAGGTATGGGTTTAAGATGGTTTATGTGCTTATTAGATGGATTTCAAATTACTCCATCAATTTGAGGGACATCCTAAGGACCTAATGTCCATCTATCTATAGGATGGTCCTAAATTGGGATATGGTTAGGTTCTCTTAGGGGTTGACTAGGTTCCTACAAGAAATAAGTTTAAAGACACAGAAATGCATGAAATGATGCATGAGATCAATTCCCCTTTTATGAGAAATGACCGTGTTGAAAATTTGTATAAAATTATAAAGATGCATGAAATGATGTGTGATCACCATAGTGAATTTCTGGTCAAATGGGGAGATAACGATAAATGATTGGTCATTATATCTCTCGCTAATGACAATTCTTTGGACTCTGCATAGATGTTTTTTTTGTGTAGAACATGTGTCATTAATTCTATTTTCTTTCTTGTTAACCTCTTGATCCATCGAGCATTCAATGATCATTGTTAGTATGATCCAGCTTAATTATGATTATTTGATATTATTGTTACTTGAAAATTGTGGTATGATGTGTAAACCTAGAAACATGCTAGAGACCTCACATGACAGACTAGACTATAGAATCTTGAAACTTAAATAGATATTTATTTTTTTAAGGGATAAGTATTAATCTTTGAGGGTACATATTTTATCAGAGTGTGCAGTAAAAACGTGATGAACTATATTTTGGTAGTTCTTTTGTTTGATGCTTATATTAAATTTTGGAGACAAAATTCTTTTTAAAAGAGTAGGATGTAAAACCCGAGATTTTTTTTCGGCAATTAAAATGAATAAATGATGAGCTTTGAGTGTGTCTATGACATGATTAAAAAAATTTTGATTTTCTTGAAATTCTTGATTTTTTTATTTTGAATTATTATAAAATTAAGTCTCAAGTTATGAAGAACATTACAAGAATAATTATAAAATTTAAAATATGTGGACTAAACAATAAAGTAAATTATTTATATATTTTTAGATTATGGATATTAGATTTGGATTAAATATAAATTTGGACCTTAAACTAGGTACTGGATTTAACTAATGGTATTGAGATCCAACCCAATTAGGGTGAATATAATCCATGACATTTGGATCTAATTAGGGATAAATTTGATTGGATATAACTCAAGATATTTAGATCTAATCTCATTGGATTGGACCCATAGGGTGGTACACTCTGAACAATGTCAATATTCTTTTAATACAAATTTAGGTCGATCAGTGACTCACCTATTAAAGCAGAGTTGACCTTGATGTTTCTCATTTAAAGGGCATCAAAATTGACTATCTATACGCCCAAATTGGTATTGATTTGAGTGTTTTGTCATCGACCAGAGTTCATGCTTAATTGTAGGTTGAAAATCAATATTTTTTAATATTGACTAAATTTTTTTGTCAATCTATGTGTATATGATTAAATCTAATACCACCACGATGATCTACATTTCTACAGCTATCAAATCGACTATTTAAACATCAAATTTTGTTGAGTCTTTGAGTCTGTAGGCTTTCTGAAATGTTACCATGTCACTAAAACCTAAGCTAGGATAAAAAGTCTCTACCTTTCTACTCTAACTTAATTAATTTCAAAATTTAATGAATTATTACTCATAATTTATTTTCTTATTTGATTAATAAAAAATATTAATAGATATTAACATCTTATATTAGAGATAAGACTCTTGCCGAAGCCCATCTATAAGTAGAGGCTCTCATGATGAGGATTAACAAGGTTAGTTCTCCCTCTCTCTCCAATTCTCATTAGAATTCTTCTTCTTTTTCTTTCTTCTTATTCCATAGAACTTTTTCAATTCTCATTAGAATCCTAATTGAGTTGTCTCAAGTCTGAAACTGGTTCGAGATCTGGCTAGTGAATACTTGCAAACTCTATGCAATTTCGTGTGTGCTTTTGTAAATGATTGTCGTACTGTTTTATGGTTTGTTAAAAATCAATTTTTTATAGGAAACTAAGTGCCAATTATAAGGTACGAATTGAATGATGTGATAATACACTAGCTTGCCTTTGTGTCCTCTTGCTAGTGAATGGGACAAAAGAGTCTGCCTTGCGAATAAAATGTGAATGGTAAATGAACCATGCATGTTGTTTTATATGACTGACATATACATGATGATGTGAATGATTTGGATGCATTTAGTATAAAAGAAAATTCATTGCTCAATTTGTGCATATGCGTGTAAGTTTGAAATGAGCGAAGCATGAGCAATGATACTGAATTTAATATTTTGAAATGTGCATCCATAGGCCTTGAAGTGGTTGAATCCCTCTAGTGGATTTCTATATTGTGTTGCATGTAAAGTAATTAATTTAAGAAGTTTAAATATGTAATACTAAAGATTGGTGCTTGCAAGGAGAGAGCAAGTAGTACTTTCAGCTTCATGAGAAATGTTTTGACCACGGAAGGTTACTCCTCCCAACTATGAAGATAGGGAAAACCTCTGCATTAGACTGCAACGTAGAGAAAAGAAACTCATGAGTGAAAAACTGATGCATTAGGATGACGGTGTTTGGAGCTCTCTCTCGATATGTTCATCCCTCACCCATAGGGCTGGTAAAAGGTACCCAGCCAGGCCAAAGCCACCTATGTTTGAAAATATTGTCTACATCATAGCCCTGATCCAGGTTTAAGCATGTGTTAGTACCCATAAGGCTAAGAACTGGAACCTAAGTGATTGCACATTAGATAGGCATAGCATGCATCATATAAGAAAGAAAATTTAATTAAAAACAATAAATGATTCATACATATCGATAACTTCTGCAATGATAAATTCATGCATTTTTAATTGTTCATGCATATTTATCTGTTCTTCTTTAAGTGATTGATTGATTGATTGAAAATAAATTTGTGAATGTATGTTTGAATGACATGTTAGATATTCATATCGGTAAATTTTGATGTATTTAGTTTTATTTGCATGAATGAAAGATCGAAGTAATTCATGCTTGTTTTAATTTATGTGTTTTGAATAGTTTTACCCTACTGACACTTAATTGTTTAACCCTATTGATTTAATTATTTTAAGGTAGTGAATGAATTCACATACAAGGCGGGAGGTTGCGACGATGATCGAGCAAAGCCTTTCTCTTCTCCTTCGAGTGTTTTGGATTATGAGCATGATATTATTTAAATTTTAAGTTATGATGGACAATTATTCAATTATGAATGTTAATTTTCTTATTTAATACATGCATGACAAATGAATGTGATCATTAAGTAACATGCCAAGTTTTTATCCCATTTAAAATTTCGCTACAGTTTTTATCAAACCGTTTAAAAAAAATCATGGATTTTGAGATACAAAATTTGGGGTATAACACTTTTTGATAGGAAACATCCCTCCATCCATGAGAGAGGTAGAAAAATGTTTCCTTCCAACAAAAAAATTATTTTTGCACTCCCCACTACCCATCTCACCACCACCCTCCTCCTCTCCTCTCTTTTCTCATTTTTCATATTTTTTCACTCTTTTTCTCATGCTAAACAAACAAACAAAAAACTTTCTTTTTGAAAACTTTTCGTATAAAAAACTCTCATAAGCAAAACTTTATTTTCCTATGAGAGTTTTTCTCTCTTCCAAACATGCCCCAAGTGAATTAGATGTCACAGGGTTAAATATGACCTCCAAATTTAAAATGTTAGAGAGATGATTCAAATATGAATGTATGATAAGTTCAGATTAGAACCCAAAAAAGTCTGATGATGTGAGTCCAAACTTAATATATGCAAATCTTATTTTGACGTCCATATCCCCGAGTGATGGTATCAAATCTGGACCTGAATTAAGACTGAATGGGACCCGACCGCACCCCGGTCAAGGTGGAAGACAGGCAGATAAGGAGTGGGAACCACCACATCCAAACATGGTCAGTAAACAAATTCTGAGAGCATTAATGTCATTTACGACATGGAAACGAATATAACGAGATATTCCCAAAACGAGAAGCATTACCATTAAAGTTTGGGCTAAAAAAGGTCTTTGTACGAGGTTTATGAAGCAGAATTACAGAACCAACCCTGGACTCACAGGAATACCCAAATTTCTCCCTCTTTTATGCGAAACCACTATGACCTAAGATCTCCCATTTACCCAGTTGACGGGGAGACCTCCGACTAGGGATGGCAGTGGACGGGGGCGGGGGACAAGGTCTCCACCCCCGCCTTGTTTCAAAATCTGAACCTCTATCCCCACTTCCATCCCTGCACGATGATGGATTTTAACCTCCATCCCCGTTTCATGCCCTCCTTTCCTGGTTCAAACGGGGGCGAGGTGGGGCCCATTTTCTCTTAGTCTATAGTCATCCCTTAAAGGATTGGGGATGGGACGGGGCAGGGATGGGACGGGATGGGATGGGGACGGGAAAAAGCATAAGTCTAGGGGCGTAGCTAGGATTCATGTGAGGGGGGGGGGGGGGGGCAAACAGGGGTGTAGCAAAAAAATTTTATTTGTGCGATAGTCGGGGGTTCGGGGGCAGCACCCCCATTTTTTTTTTTGAGATAAAATAAAAAATGGCTACAATTATTAATAAAAATTTATTTCATATGGACAAATCAAACTATTTGCTGCGGTCAGGGCTGGGCTACAAAAATGGATAAAAATCTATTTCATATGGAATCAGGGTTGGGCTAGGACTGGGCTTTTAAAAAAAAAACAAAAAAAATTAACTGTTTCGGGAGGCAGGACTGGGCTACAGCCTAGTCCTGCCCCCCCTAGCTACGCCCTTGCATAAGTCCATCCCCACCTCCATCTTCGCACGGAGATGGATTTTAACCTTCATCCCCGCCTTTATCCCCATTTCATGCCCTTCATCCCTGGTCCAAACAGGGTGAGGCGGAGCCCCGTTGTCCCTCGGTCCACTGCCATCCCTACCTCCAACCAGAGGCCAGCGCGTGGTCGGTGATGAGGCAGTTTTTCCCTTGGACTATAAAAAAAGAAAAAGAAAAAAAAAATCTCAGATACAGGTGCTCTAATTAAACATTGGTGAGGCCGAAGGCAAACTTTAGAAGAGGACTAGCTTTGAGTCAAGTGTGTTCTGCCTAGAACTCGTTTTGCATCACGTATGTGCCTTAAACCAGGCTCAGCTCAACAAACTCAAAGATCAGACGTAATCCTTACCTAAGTCGTGCGACTAACCTAGGCCAAGTGGTCTCAGGTCTCAGCAACGTGGGCATGGCGTGCCCTGTTCGATAAGCACGTAAAGTCTCTGCTGGGCTAAACCTATAGCCTGGTTCCATCGGAGGCATGGTGCAACACCAAATCTGCCAACGAGGATACACCGGTCATTATCTCAAAGGTGGGGGGTTTGTAACCGGAAAACCCCGTAATATAACCATTTGAAGGGTATGGGACCTTATCTCGAAGATCCCCACTCATCCGAATCTGTTTGGATTTAGTAACCACTTTCTTGATCCAATTAGGTAGGTGGACGGATTTATTAGTTATTACTGTTTTCTTTGCAATCGGAGCAACCTGAAATCAGGAGCCATAAAGATGCAAATCAGATTAAGCAGTTTTACATCAAAACTCTTTAGGTCCAATAAAGTTGGACCCAAGTAAGATCCAATGAGTAGAGTGGAATCTAGGTTTGAATTCTGCATAGAAAATAGTTGAACATCAGAAACAAATGCTTTAAAGCGATTTTGATTTGATCCAGTTGAGAAACGGATCCAGAATAGAAATATAATCCAAATAAGAATGCACGTCTCTAAAAAGTCCTATTGGATCAAGGAGGCAACCGACTCAGATATACCAAGGAATCTCACCTCAGCACCAGTCACATTAGATCAAACTTGTTGGTGCCAATAACTCTAGGATAGATCCACAAACCATATATATAAACCAAGTATGAACCGAGATTCTCATAAGCTTGTTTTTATTTTTTTCTAAAATTTGACTGTACGGATGCAATCTATATATTTGGTTTTATAGAAACAAACTCTTGGATCGTCCAATTACCATGTATAAGAAAAAAAATTTAAGACTTGAAAATCAACGTCTCAGAATTTTCATAAATATGTAAGCATAAAAAATCATATTTTTTTATCAGATTAGGATGATCCTATAGTCTATTCTAAGCAAATGGACCATGCTGAATGCATCCGCAGGATTAGATTTGGAAAAAACTAGGAAAATTTTGGTTAATAGTAGTTTACATATTTTGCTATATATATATATGGGTAACTAAAATATGTAAACTGGTATGAATAATTTTTTTATTTTGTTCTAAAATTTTACTATACAGATATGATCTACATGTTTTGTTTTATAGAAACAGACTTTTAGATCATCCGATTAAGATGCATAAAAAGAATCTTTTAAGGCTTGGAAATCAATGGCTCGAAATTTTCGTAAATATGCAAGCATAAAAAATCACATTTCTTGATCCCATTATGATGATCCAATAGTCGATTATAAGCAAATGGATCACACTGAATGTATCTAAAGGTTTAAATTTACAAAAAAAACTATAAAAGTCTAGGTTCATACCAGTTTATATATTTTTCTGGTTTACATATTCTAGTTTTTCTATATGTATGGGTAATTAAAATATGTAAATAGTTAATATGTAAAACTAATATTAACAGAGATGCTCATAGGTTTTTTTATTTATTTTTAAAATTTTACCGTATGAATGTAATCTAGATGTTTGGTTTTATAGCAACAAACTCTTGAATCATTCGATTACGATGTATAAGAAGGATCTTTTAAGACATGAAAATCAATGGTTCAAAATTTTTGTAAATATGCAAACATAAAAAATTACATTTATTGATTCGATTACGATAATCAAATAGTTTGTTCTAAGCAAATGATCCACGTCAAATGCATCTACAAGATTAGATTTGCAAAAAACTATGAAAATCCTTGTCTAATTACGATATATATACTTTTGTCCCCCAACACACTGCAAAATCCAGTTGGATAAAGATCTAAACCCAGTTGTTTTCATGTAAAATTAAAATCCCTTGAAGGCATCAACCTTTTCAAATCCAGATCCAGTAGGGCTTCTCCTAATTCATCATCTCAAGACCTGAACTGGATTCGAAACATTCTACAAGATGACAAACCCACGCTCATGGCAAAGAATTTTGGTCCCCAAGAGTCCAAAGTAGATTGCATTTCGGATAAGACTGTCATTTTTCTTTAAACTATAGAGTCACTTTAGTCATTTAATTAAAATGGCACACCGGATGATAGCAAAATTGACCTATATATATATATATATATATATATATAGAGAGAGAGAGAGAGAGAGAGAAAAGAAATACAACATTATCACTTATGAAGATCAACAAAATGTTGAACCCATGAACTAAGCAAGAGCAAAAGCCAAAACAAATAAAAGAAAGCAGAAGAGAAAAAAACATCATACAGGCAAAACGGGCTCATGCAGGAGCCGCTGGCCTAAAGGGCGGCAAAAGAAGGGGAGCGTCAGCAAGAGGGAGCGGGAGATCTCTAAGATGTATATGCAGGATCGCATAAACATCCACCAATATTTTGTGTACCAAATTATGAATGTTAACCAAAATTTAATAGAAATGAGCATCGTTGCGCGCCATCCAAACAAACCACCAAGAGGTAAGCAACCACGCCCACCAAATCAACCTCCACCTCGTGCTATGCCTAATACATAGGCGGAACTAGGGGGGGGGCAGAACTGGGTTGTAGCCCAGTCCTGCCTCCCAGCCCAGTTAAAAAAATAAAAATTTAAAAACCCAGTCCTAGCCTAGCCCTGATTCCATATGAAATAGATTTTTATCCATTTTTGTAGCCCAGCCCTGACTGCAACAAATAGTTTGATTTATCCATATGAAATAGATTTTTTTTAATAATTGTAGCCATTTTTTATTTTATCTCCAAAAAATGTTTTGGGGGGCGCTGCCCCCGAATCCCAAACTATCACACCATTTTTTTTTCTACACCCCTGTTCCCCCCTCACATGAATCCTATCTACACCCCTGACCTAATACAAACCGAGCTCAAGATCAGATCGAGCGCAAAGGACTCTTCCTTAACAAACACTTCTGGATGCCTCCAAGTCCTGTTAAAGAGTTCCACAAATATTATGCAAGACCAAAATAAGTGAAACATAAATTCTTTCGCAACATGACAAAGCACACACCAACTCATGAGCTGAAAGCCCAACTTCTTTAAATTACCGTGGGTTTGAATCCTATAATGCAAAATTAACCAAGTCAGGACCCGAGAATGGGAAGAAGGGCCTTTCACCCAAAGCACACTCTAGGGCAACCAATTAGCCCCCAGGGAGAGCAACAATCTATAGATTTTTGAGGTGAGGAACTCTCTGCTTTGCGCAAGTGCCCAGTGCAACCACTGACTAAAATTTTTTAAGTCCCTAAAATGGTCTCTGAAGAAGGCTAAAACCCTCAACTACGATTTAAACAAATGCAAAAACGCCAAACCTCGAGTCCTAGGCGAACCGGGATAAGAGCAGGAGCCCCATAATTAGCAAGAAGCAAACGAGCACAAAAGTTATTTGGTTGGTGGGCCAACCAACATTGCTTGGCGATAAGAACAATGCTCCGCAGTTTGAGCGCAGGAACACCTAAGTCAGTCATACGTCGAGGTAAGACCATCGAACATCAACCAATCAAGTGACACTTACTCTTGAGTTGACACCCAAACCATATGAAACCTGCTAGCTACTTCTTCATTCTCAAAGGCATCACAAACATAGACATGAAAAATTATGAAATAGTAGAAAGAAATATGTAGTCAGCGATGGAGAGAAAAGATGACTGCCACGATAATAATTTGTGTTTCACTTTTTGAAGCGTTGTAACCCATGCAACAGAAGAGAGTTTTTTTACTTGTAACGACAAGCTCAAGTACATTATAGGCAACTTAGAAATAATACAATTAAAAATTCTTCTTCCAGTTGCAAGCATAGTAAGCTTAACATTGAATATAATAAAAAATTATTTGTTCTCGTTCAGAAAAAACCCGAATAGAAATAGAAAAAACCCAAGGATAAGCTTAAGATCATCTGCATAAATAAGAACATGACCTGCAAATATCAATGAATCACGATGCAGCAACATGCTTAAGTAAGACCATAAGACCCTTGCATTGAACAACAAAGGCGTGAGAGGGCACTCATGCCGGAGATCCCACCCCAGCTGGAACCCGTCTCTTTTTTCTTTATATATATATATATATATAGAGAGAGAGAGAGAGAGAGAGAGAGTTTTGTTCTGCCTCTCTCCGCCGCCATGGGCTTCGATCGACGGCCGTGATCTCGCAGCCGCTATCGACCCTCGGTCATCGGCCGTCCATCAACTTCAGTGGTTGCGCTCCTCCCTTGCATGCTCCGATCGGGTCGATTCGCAGGTCGCTGGAGATGACGCGGAGGTGCTCCCACTGCAGCCACAACGGGCACAACTCGCGGACGTGCCCGTCGCGAGGGGTGAAGCTCTTCGGCGTGAGGCTCACCGACGGGTCGATCAAGAAGAGCGCCAGCATGAGCAACCTTTCGTACTACGCCGGGGGGGCATCGCCGGCCGCGAACAACCCCAGCTCGCCCTCTGATCCGGCCGAGGAGCCTGCCGCTGCTGCCGCAGGCGGCGGCTACGCCTCCGATGACGCCCTGCAAGCCTCGTGCTCATCAAGCTGCCGCGAGAGGAAGAAAGGTCAGCAATTTCCCCTTTCTCTCCCCCTCTGATTTTGGTTAGATATATTCTTGATCGTGCGTTCTATAAGTTCTGGATTTCTCTTTTGCTGTTTTTTAACGTTTACGTGATTTATGTTTTGATCGGATTTGTTTGCCCTAAATTTGCGTTTTTTTTATCTTGTAATAGTGTGCAGAGAAGTATTCTGATTGCTTTAGCTTTATAGTTTCTTTTTTTTTTTGAAAATTTCAAAAGTTCACCATTTTTTGGTTCTTCGTGCTCTGTTTGAACGATCGATTTTCTACTAGCTTGCTGTTGTTTTAAATTTAGGAGTTAGTATATCTCATCTCTGTTGTTGATTTGTTGCGAATTTGCCTTTATTTTTTGTTGATGGAGATTTTCATTTTTTTTATATCATTGCTTCCTCTTTCGAGCCCTCCGAAGCCTTTCACGGACAGAATTCTCTCTTTTTTTTTGTCAAATTTCATGTTTTTCCCGGGGGTTGACAATCCGAATCGGATATTCTTTATTGTAGAAGATGAAACAAATCCTTTTTTTAAGATTTTCCTCATTAGGATTTCTTTGGATCCGCATGAAGTCTTTTTCGAATTCATAAAGTCTTATTGTTTGATTTTGTTTTTTTTCTCCTGATATTATGCATGTTTTGTTTGGATTTCGTGCTGTTAAAAGAAAGGTCCTTTAATCGCTTCTGGGATATTCGTTTCCTTGTTTTTTCTTCTGTGCTCGAGGCCGAAACGATTCAGTATGTTAAATGTTTATTTTTTCTCTTTGTTATACTTCGGTGATGATGAATTTTACTTGGCCGTTAGATGGACAGTGGAATCATGCATAGTATCCCTGAACTTATCTATAAATTTGACATCAATGGTAAAATTGGAAAATCTGGCAAAATTTTGAAGTTTTCGTAATACTAATTGTTTTTATTTGAATTCTTGTTAGGACTTACTGGTGCTTACATGTTCAGCTCATATCTCGTTTGGTGATGTTACATGCTTTTCTGGCGTTTTAACCCATTATCAAAGAGTTGTATGTGAACTATTGACTTTGTGCTTTGAAATTCTCTCCTTGCTAAGTAGAGTTGGTTACATAAAATGTTTTTGTAGGCAAGCAACAAATTAGGATAATATGGGGGATGGGCATTTCATGATGTTATCAGACGCATAGTGACAAGCATCGGTGCTTTTCTTTTTCCTGTTTTTCCCTTCAAAATATTATTTAAGATAAATTTTAACCCTAAGAAGTGTTGGCAGTCAACTGCATTTGTTATGAATCCATGAGTAAATTGAATATATATCCACAATAAACTCATAGTAGCCAAGGTTTTGAGTTGCAGTTTGTGGGTTTCTAGGAGTGAGCATGCCATGATATTTTGTGGTTGCATCACTTGAACTAAAATGATCATGGTGTAGCAGTATGCTGAGTCACAGGTTGGGGTCACAAGTCAAGTGTTAGATCATGTTAACCATGGTTCATCTATCGCATCACAATCTTATAGGTAAAGTTCATAAGTTGTGCGTACATTAGTTTTTTACTCCCTTTTATTTGTTATCGCAAGTTATTTTTTCGTGATCAGTATGATACTTATGTGTAAGAACGTTTTATTTATCCCTCTTCTTTTCTTATCTACCTCCTATTTTTTCTTTCTCAACATTCCCTGGGCGGTATTACACTAGGAAAATTGAAATTCTGGAATACTTCACAAGAATTCACGGCTGAAGAGATACCAGAGGAACCTTTTTGACATTTTCAAGTGGTCATGTAACATTTTGCCACTAGATTCAATTAGGATTTTAGTAATACATGCAGTAGGACGAAATTGCATCACTTATTTACCTGGAATAGGAATGGTTAGCTGGATTGAGTTTGTTGGGTAGAAGTCTGTTAAATTGTAATTCATAAGACAATGTATTATGTATATATATATATATATTTTATATATATAAAAGAAGATACATATACATATATATGTACATGTATCCATCTACTTATGTATATAAAATATATATTTCTTTAGTTGTAGGGGTATTTTAGTCATTTTTATATTTTACGCATATTCATGTTTTTTAATATGATTGTAATTCCTCCTTTTTTATTTTTTCTTATTTTTGTAATTTTTTTCATTTCTTATTTTTGTTCTTTTATGTAACAGTGGTTGACTGTGTACAGTGTACAACAGTCAGCCACTGACTGTTGTACACAGTTTAAAAGGTAGACGTTGGGGTAATTCCCAACGTCTCTAATAAGAGCCGTTGGGAATAGCCCAACATCTCTTTAAGTGCTTATAAATAAGGGCTATGTGAGCCTATTGAAGGTATGTATTTACCTTAAGGAGTTGTCTCCTTAAGCTTATAAACACTATGCATTTATTGCACTTCTTTTGTGGTGTAAAGCTTATAAACACTAAGCATTTATTGCACTTCTTTTGTTGTGTAAAACTTATAAACACTGTGCATTTATTTTGTGTCCTGAGTATTTGAAGTATCAAGTTATTTGAAAACTTGATTGTTTGCAAGGATTATTCACATGGTATCAGAGCAAGGTTGGAGAAAGAAAGATCGTGTGGATTCTCACTTTTTTGGGTGCATCGAAAAACGTACCTTTGATTTTTTGGTGATTGGAGTGGATCCTCTTGTTCATCCAATATTTTAGATGACTCTTCTATCAAGAAAGGTCTAAAAATCTTTTGTGGTACGTATTCTTTTTCATCATCTCTCCTCTCTAATGGGTGAAAAAAACTCATTTTTTCTCTCGGCTTCAAACTCAATGGGACCAACTATCACGTTTGGGCCGGAAACATGGGGGCTCATATTAAAGAGAAAGGGCTTTGGGGCTATGTCCAATGATCGATTTCTGAACTGGAGCCAAAGATAACCTTGATGGAGAAAGGAGAAATAAAAATACTTGAAGGCGAAGAAAGAGCCAAGGCTCTTGAAGACTACACCAAAAAGCATGAAGAATGGGAGATGAGGAATTTTAAAATCCTCTCATGGATTTTCTTATCCGTAGAAACAAGAATTAACGCCAATATTATCAAGTTTAAGAAGGCTTCTCAAGCGTGGGAGTACCTTGAGAAGATGTACACTTCTAGGAACTTATCCCATAAATATTACCTCCAAAGAGGGCGCTAACTCTTCATCAAGGAGAGATGACTATAAGGGAGTATTTTGCAGAACTCTCTTCTATTTGGGATGAGCTTGCTATGCTCGAACCCAAGTGGAGTGGAGAAGCCATAGAGCTTCGTCATAAACAATTGAAAGAAGATAGATTTTTTAATTTTTTGAATGGGCTTAGGCCTGAATTCGAACAAATCCGGTCTTCTCTTTTATCCGCCTTCACTTCTCCTTCTCTTAAATATGTAATTACTAAACTAAGTGGGTAAGAGACTCGTATGGGTATAAGCAAGAACAACCCAAGTGTTCTAGCTACACCTTCCAATAATGAAGAAAATGAAAGAGTTAATGCCGTCTCAAGACCGGAGAGCAACTTAAGGACCTACAAGCCTCCTCACTTCAAAAATCAAAACTCAAGTGGTCAAGGAGGGAAGAAGGATTATAGCAAGCTTTTATGCCATTTTTGTAAGGAACCGGAGCATATCAAGTCTATTTGCCCAAAGTGAAAAAAGTTACTTGTCATGGCTACTACATCCCAACCTCAAAATGAAGAGTGCTCGTTATCTTCAAATGGAACTCTCTCATTGCAACAAATCATGGATGCACTTAAACCTCTTCTAAAAGGGGCTATTTCCGGAGCCGCCATGTCAACCTCTTCTCCTCTTGGTAAGACCTCTTGGCTTTTAGATTCGGGTGTTTCTTTTCACATGACCCCAAGTTTTAGTTCTTTTTTCGAATACTCAAAAAATCCCTCTTCATCTTTTGTTTCAACTGTGGATGAAACATCTCTTGAAGTAAAAAGAATAAGAAATTTTGAAAAACAAGGGTTCTTTATTCCAAAAATTAGATTTATACCCAAATTAAACTTAAATTTTCTTTCCATTTCTCAACTCTCGAATCATGGGTGTGATATAAAGTTTTCATCTAACAAATGTTAGATACAGGATTGTCGGTCCAGGAGATTGATTGGGAAAGGCTCTAGGAAGGGCGATCTATACTATGTCAATTCCCTTCAAATTTCAAAGAACCTGTTTTGTAATGTTGTCCAACAAAAGGATATTAATGTGTGGCATAAGAGACTTGGACATCCAAATATTGCAAAAATTTCTCATTTACCTTTTGTTAAAAGTCTATATAAAAGTGATTTCACTTGTAATGACTGTATTTTTGAAAAAATGAAAAAATTACCTTTTTGTCAAAGATCTATGTTTACAACAAGACCTTTTCAAATTATCCGTTCGGATGTATGGGGACCGACACCCATCCTATCAAAAGGGGGTTTTGCATATTATGTCATTTTTGTTGACGACTACACGAGATATTGTTGGATTTATTTTTTTAAATACAAATATGAAGTTTTCTCGATTTTTAAAACCTATCATATGATGATTAAAAATCAATTTAATGAGAATCTAAAAATTTTTAGAACTGACTCTGGTGGAGAATACCTTTCAAGTGAATTCAAAAATTATCTTGAAAGTCATGGTATTCTTCATCAAAGATCTTGTCTGAAAACCCCTCAACAAAATTGATTAGCCGAAAAGAAGCATAGACATATAATAGAGACAACTCGAACATTACTTGCTTCTCAAAACATCCCAAAAGGTTTTTAGGCTCAAGCGGCTTTAGCATCTGTCTATCTGATAAATCAGCTACCTTCTAAAAACTTGAACAATATCTCGACTTTTGAAAAATTGTATACCAAAGAACCCGACTATAGTCGGTTGAGAATTTTCGGTTGTAAATGCTTCGTTCTTACTGACAAGAACGACAAGCTTTCACCAAAAGCCATTGGCTTGCACTTTTCTTGGATATTCTGAAACCCAAAAAGGGTTTCGTTGTTATGATATTAAGAATGACAAGCTATATGTTTTCAGAAATGTGAGTTTTCTGAAAAATGTTAACGGTTTTGAAAGGAGTGAACCCTTTGAAGAAAACATGGATTACTCTTTTTTATTTGAAATGTTAGCACACGATGATGATAGTGATGACGATTTCATTAATAATGACGTCAATGATAAAGAAGATGGCTCTTCCCATCCACCTATCTCCCAACATAGAAATGAAGGAGCATTGAGAGATCCTATAACATATACTCGTAGATATAGAAACAGTTTTAGGAGTGCAATTGAAAAATTCATTGAACCTAGTGGGTCCAATTCAATAAATGATGAAAACCTACGAAGAACTGAGAGAAGTAGAAAGATGCCTTCTAGGTTTATTTCATATGATTCATTTACTCCTAAACATAGAGCCTGCCTTAGCGCTATTCATTCCTATATAGAACCCAGAAACTTCGAAGAAGCCAAAAAGAATGATGAATGGCTGAAAGCAATGGAATGTGAGCTTTCAGCTCTCAACAGGGCAAAGACTTGGGAGTTCCAAGATCTTCCTAAGGGTAAGAAAGCAATAGGGTGTAGATGAGTATTTAAGGTAAAAACTAAAAGCGATGGATCTCTTGAGAGATATAAGGTTCGATTAGTTGCAAAGGGATATAGTCAAGAATACGAGATTGACTATGAAGAAACTTTTGCCCCTATGGCTCGAATGGTCACTGTCTGATGTCTCATTACAGTTGCCTCAATCAACAAATGGAACATCTATCAAATGGATGTTAAAAATGCATTCCTAAATGGTGATCTGAATGAAGAGGTATATATGGATGCTCCACCAGGAATGAAGAGTGCCAAAGGGAAAGTGTGTCGCCTTCAAAAAGCACTTTATGGTTTAAAACAAGCCCCCAAGGCTTGGTATGATAGATTTAACTCCGTAATGTTAGAAAATGATTTTTCTTCCTGTTTCATTGACACTGCCTTATTTGTTAGAAAAACCAATGCAAGGATTGTCATTCTGCTCTTATATGTGGATGATATGCTTATAACCGGAAGTAATTCTAAAGGGGTTAAAAGCATAAAATCAATTTTGAAGGATAGGTTTGAAATGTCTGATTTGGGATTTCTAATTTATTTTTTGGGTATTGAAGTAGCATACTCTCATAGAGGGTATTTTTTATCTCAAACTAAGATTGCCTCTGAGATTGTTGACAGGTCAGGTATTACGGATGATAAGGTTTGTGAAACTCTTGCTATAGTAGGAGCTAAAATGAAGATTGATGATGGTATTTCTCTCTCCGATCCCACCCCCTACAGACATCTTGTGAGATCTTTGATGTATCTGAGTATTACTAGACCAGATATATCTCATGCAGTTCATACTGCAAGTCAGTTTCAACATGCACCAACATCAGTTCACATGAGTGTCATCTTGCGGATTGTGAGATACATAAAGGGCATACTAAACAAGGGAGTATTTTTATCCTCTTCTTCTGAATTAAAATTAATTGCTTATACTGACTCTGACTGGGGAGGTGACCCAAATAATCGTCACTCCACCACTGTTTTTTGTGTGTTTTTAGGAGACTCGCTGATTTCATGGAGATGTAAGAAGAAGTAAAAAGTGTCTCTATCATCAACAGAAGCTGAATACCGTGCCATGGCGACTACTACCATGAAAATTGTATGGATTCATCAGCTATTAGAAGACATGGGGATCTCAATAGAAGGGCCCACCAAGCAATGTTGTGATAACAAGAGTGCAATATACATTGCAAAAAATTATACTTTTCATGAGCGGACTAAACACATTGAGATAGATTGTCACTATGTTCGGGAAGCGTATTTGAAAGGAGTTATAAATCTTCATATATAACTTCAGAATATCAGTTGGCAGATTTCTTCACCAAAGCTTTGTGTGCTCTGTGGTTCAATTTCCTCCTTGGCAAACTTTCAGTCATCTTGCCCTAAGTTTGAGGGGGGGGGGTGTTAAATTGTAATTCATAAGACAATGTATTTTTTATATATATTTTATATATATAAAAAAAGATACATATACATATATATGTACATGTATCCATCTACTTATGTATATAAAATATATATTTCTTTAGTTGTAACAGTATTTTAGTCATTTCTACATTTTACGCATATTCATGTTTTTTAATATGATTGTAATTCTTCCTTTTTATTTTTTCTTATTTTTGTAATTTTTTTCATTTCTTATTTTTGTTCTTTTATGTAACAGTCATTGACTGTGTACAGTGTACAACAGTCAGCCACTGACTGTTGTACACAGTTTAAAAGGTAGACATTGGGGTAATTCCCAACGTCTCTAATAAGAGCCGTTGGGAATAGCCCAACATCTCTTTAAGTGCTTATAAATAAGGGCTATGTGAGCCCATTGAAGGTATGTATTTACAGTAAGGAGTTGTCTCCTTAAGCTTATAAACACTGTGCATTTATTGCACTTCTTTTGTGGTGTAAAGCTTATAAATACTGCATTTATTGTTGTGTAAAGCTTATAAACACTGTGCATTTATTTTGTGTCTTGAGTATTTGAAGTATCAAGTTATTTGAAAACTTGATTGTTTGCAAGGATTATTCACAAAGTCATCCTTGATGTCTCCTGTAAAGCTGCTGGACTGGAGGCAGCTCCTTCAAATGAGTTACTGCGAACTATCTACTTGTGTCATGTTTGATTGAGTTACTTTATCTAATATTCAACCTAAGCTTGAATTTTTCTTTCATGTTATTGCCGACCCCAATTGTTTTGGGATGAAGGCGTAGTTGTTGTTGTTGTGTTATTGCCTTCAGCTTGTGTCAGCTGATAGCTTTCAACTGCATGCAAGGGAATACCTTCAGGTATTGGAGGGTGCAGGAAACTTTGTTGGTATATTATATGGAAGAAAGGAAAGTGATTCGTTCCTACAATGCACCAAGTTTTTTCTTTTTTTGACTTGACAAGATATTGTTGTTGGGTCTCTTTTAATCTGCCTTTAGAGTGTGGTAGCAAATTTCTTTTTGTGTCAATGGATTCGGTCATACTTTTGTTTTTGTTAATGTTTATGGCTTTATGCTCCAAGACGGGTTTTCTATATCTATAAAAGTAGGGGACTGTTTGTTTGCAGAACTCCAGAAGGGGGAAAGCATAACCAAGTTCTGCGTGATGATTTAAAGAAGTTTTATGTGAAAGACTCTTGGATTTTGTGCATTAGTGTGGACAGTGACGAAGAACTGATTCTGTAGATTTTTCAAAGAAGGACCATCTTATGTAAAACGGACTAAACAAGCTTCAACCTTCTCTTAAAGGATAACCACAATAGTTAATGACATGGATGGAAGACTTTTTTTGTTTGTATGAAGCCTAAGTTAATTTTCACTTTTGTGTTGTTAACTTCATCTTGTTCTTTTAGTTGATGTCCACATGCTCATTCATGGTGGGGGAACTCTTCAGATCTCTTGGGATGATTAGGAAACTTGTCTCACTACTGCCTGGATTCTGTGAATGTGTTATACTCTATAGTGTATGTGAATGATTTGGCAATTAAGTAACCTAAGTTGCAATTTTGCTTTTAGAGATGGCAGTTCTCTGTTGTCTTATATCTCATTAGAGTTTGGATTTGTTCTTTTGTGTTTGATAAAGTGTAAAGGTCTTGTATTAAAGTGATTGGGAGTAGGTCTGCAAAAACTTGTCAATCAGCCTTCCAGGTAACTGTGTGCAACAGTGGACCAGAAAAAAAAAAATCAAAGCTCTATTCTTATTCTAGATTTTGTTGTTGCAGGTCTTGTTAGAATCTACAGTTCCGATTCTTAGTTGCACGTCAGTTTTTGTAAATATGTTTTCACTACTTTCTCAAATTTTGCAGGTGTCCCTTGGACAGAAGAAGAGCACAGGCTGTTCTTAGTGGGTTTACAGAAATTGGGCAAGGGGGACTGGAGAGGAATTTCCCGCAACTTTGTGATTTCGAGAACACCCACACAGGTAGCAAGTCATGCCCAGAAGTACTTCATCCGGCAGACCAACTCAAGTAGGAGAAAGCGACGATCCAGCCTATTTGACATAGTAACTGATATGGTACACTCACATCTCATGTTTTCAACGTATGTTTTCATTTTCTGAATGCTTTTCCAATGTGTTGGTGTATTTATGACTATTGACCACTTGATTTATGCAGTCAGTTGATCAATTTCCGGCAGCCGACAAACCACGCCTGGTTAGTTCTGCTAGTGCTCCATCACTGACAATTGAGACTGATAGCAGCCCATTTCCACCATTAGGACTTGCTCTTGATCAAGAAAATGAACCCGTTGAAACCTGTTCAAATGAACCTATTGACTCTGAGGAGCCTGTTGCTGCTTGCCCTCCAATCCCGATGATGGTCCCAGCATTTTTCACACCATATTGCCCAGTACCACTCCCTTTCTGGTCGCCATGTGCCATTGTACGAGGGCAGGATTCAGAGCCGCATCCAGTTTTGAAGCCAACTGCTGTACTGTCCAAGGAACCAATCAATGTCGATGAGCTCATGGGCATGTCAAAACTGAGCTTAGGTGATGCTTCTGGGCAGGCTGCAGATCCCTTGGACTTGACAGGAAAGCTGCTTGGTGGTCCAGAAAGGCAGTCAGCATTTCATGCGAATCCATCTGTGGGCAGGATGGGCTTGAAACCGAGCAATGGAAGCGTGATACATGCACTTTAATTGTGGCAGGTGCTCTGCTGCACGGTTAGGATGAATTCATCTGAATTATTTTCTCTTAATTTCCTTGTTTCTTCCCTCCTCAAGTCTCTGTAACAAATTTGGGAGGTTTAGTTTAGGTTGAGTTTTTATTGCTGTCCCTCAAGGATTTGGGATTCTGGTTGTGGGATGAACTTTCGCGTGCGTTGTGCTTCTTGGGCTGGGGTGGCATGTGCAATCAAAAGGGGCACGGCGCATGCTGATATAAATGTTACTGTTCTTTGTGTTAAGGATTCCTTTTGTTGCTTTGAACTTTCAAATGCAGTTTGTCTTGATGTTTTCTTATTATCTGCTGGCCGGTTCAGGGGTCTTCTGAACACTTGATTCATGGTGAAGTTCTTCCGAGGTTCCATGGCTGTTTGCTTGGCCCTAGATCAAGACGATCTTGGACTATGTGTCTGGCCGACTTGCGAACCACGGAAGGGACGACTTGACTGCCCTTGCTGGCATGTATTCCAGTCACCAGAAGGCTTTAGATGTTCGTTTTGCTGTCGGTTTGGTTTGAGAGGGGGACTCGTGGGATGCCTCTCAGATGCATCATTGCTAATGATGTTGTGTGATGAACGGCTGGTAGAGGGACCTCAAATGCTTTCAAGATAGAGTTGGGGGCTTCACCCTGATCAATGTTAAGACTGCTGCTTGATGCCTGTACTTTTCAGATCGAGGCTGTTGCTTTTGTTGGACGAATAAATCTAATCTGCCCTTCATTTAAGCTTTGGATGTGTTTGTTGCCAAGAGCTTCAAAAAAACGCCACCAATTCATTGCTCTTTTTTGTGTGGATACTCTAGCTGCTCTATGCTTGCTTACCGAGAAATGATAAACATTAGTAGCGTTATATGTATCGGATTCTATCGGGCTCTTTACGTTTAAAAGTTGCAATATCTAGAAACTAAGTTCTTGTTAATTCATAAAATAAGACAAAAACAAAGCTTTTTTACATGTAAAAGGTTCAAACAAATCGGATTTAATCCAAATCTGAACATAGATATGACCTAAAAAATACTGATCTAGATCCAATTCAATCTGAAAATAATCTGATTAAGCAAATGCAAAGTCGATCCATATTTCAAAATAAAGTGTCGGATTTTGAAATGGATGTCCGGCCAACTGTCATCCGCATCTACCCATAGATTTGCTAAGAGCTGTACACATAAGAGTGGCTTCTACTTATAGTTAGCAGGATATGAAATGGATAATGAAAGCTGAACTTGAAGAAAGCAAACCTAAAATAGTAGCATGATGTGCAAAATGATACATTTCTCGAAGCATATAGAAAATGAAAAAAGAAACACACAAAAATTGATATGCAAGCAGAAGTGGAAGCAAATAGAAAGCAAGATGAAAATGAGTGAAAAGCAACTTAGAATCATCATGGAAGCTAATATAGGATTTGTCATAATAAGGTAACATATGATAAAAAAAACATAAGAGGTGAGAGGGAAGTGAATTGAAAGTGATTGGGAAGCACACTTCCTGTTATACATTCTCATATTATGGAAGCGCGCTTCTTGCCATTTTCCCAACTTTTGGAGAAGTGCAAGATTACATTCTTCAGAAGTGTGCTGCCGAGTGCTTTAGGTATCCATGCTTCGGCTACTAGTTACTTGTGATGTTCACATGAATGTATGATGATGGGAATGGAAAAATGTGGAATTGCAGTATCATTCTTGAATGCGTTCACCAATCAAACATGCCCAAAAGCAGCTCTGAAAATCTTGATAGTTTTTTTTGTTATAAAAAAATAACCTGGAAACTTAAATTGTTCGATACTCTTGCACATGATAAATTCGTAGCCTCACTTCTATCTAGTTAGATATATGTATTGCTTATGTTGTGGTTAGTTATTTTGTAGATTACATTTGTCGTCTAGCAGTGATTGGCTCATGTTCTCTTTCATCTAACATAGTAGAGACATGGGGCATGACATAAAACATGTTTGGTTCTACATAGGATTTTTATGCAACTATATAGGCATAAGTTTTTCTTTTATTTTTTTCTAAAAGTTCACCATACTGATGCGATCTTGATGCATGATTTATAGAAACAGACTCTTGGATCATCCGATTATGATATATAAGAAGGATATTTTAAGGCTTGAAAATCAATGACTTGGAATTTTTGTAAATATGCAATTATAAAAAATCACATTTTTTTATTCGATTACAATGATCCAATAGTCAATTCCAAGCAAATGAACCACGCCGAATGCATCTGCAGGGTTAGATTTGTAAAAAAACTTAACGAAAATCTTTGTTCATACCCGTTTACATATTTTGTTAGTTTACATATTTCAGTTTCCTATATATATGTGAACTGGAAATATGTGAACCAGAATATGAACCAAGATTTTAATAGATTTTTTTATTTTTTCTTAAATTTCACCATACAAATGTGATCCATATGCTTGGTTTTATAGAAACTGACTCTTGGATCATTCAATTATGATGCATAAGGAACTTTTAAGGCTTGAAAATCAACATGGAATTTTAGTAAATATTCAAGCATCAAAAAATCATATTTTTTTTATCAAAAATACATATTCTAATAGTCGATTCCTAGCAAATGGATCACATCGAATGCCTCTGCAGGGATGGATTTGCAAAAAAATAGTTGTTGGATATACCTAGTTTACACTCTGGTTCACATATTTTTAGTTAATATATTCCAGTGGCCCATATATATATATATATATATATATATAAAGAGAGATGGGAGTAACACTAGACACCCAAGTCGAATGAGCACGCATGATCAATGATGCACCTTATTTTTTCACCCAAAGGGCCTTTAGCAACAGTCGTGACTGCCATTAAAGGCCTTGTAGTTATAATCGGTTATAACTGCAGTGCCATTACCAGTAGAAAAGACCACTGCTAAAGCCTTTACGAGTGGACGTGTGGTGCACGATGGTGCGTCTGATGTTACTTCAGTCCCTATATATGTGTGTGTATGTAATACCCCAAATTTTGTATCCCAAAAATCATGAATTTGTTTTTGAAACAGTTTTATAAAAACTACAGTGAAAATCTAAACAGGACAAAAACTTGGTGTGTTACTTAAACAATCACATTTATTTACCATACGTGCAATAAATTCAAAATTTAACATCCATAATCGACTATTTCTCCATTACATCCCCAAAATTAATTAATAATAGCCCATTTAAAAATTAAATGACTAATCAGAGTCTCGAGAATTTATAAATGATTGCAATCCAAAAACGCGTGAAAGTTGGGAAAGGCTTGGCTCAGTCCTCGTTGAAACCTCCCTCCATGAATTCATTCGCTGCCTGAAAATAATTAAAATCAATAGGGTCAGACAATCATGTCTCAGAAGGGTAAAGTTATTCAAACCACGTAAATTGAAACAAATAAGTAGGAATCACTTTAATCTTTCATACATTCAAATAAAGCTAATTACATTAAAATTTAAATTTATGCATGTCTAACAAGTCATTCAAGCAAGCATTCACAAAATTATTTTTACTCAATCGTTCACTTAAATATGAATAATTAAAGATGCATGCACAATTAAAAATGCATACACTTACCAATGCAGAAGTTGACTTTATGCATGAATCATTTATTATCTTTAATAAAGTTTTTTTTTCTTATGTGATGCGTGATATGCATATCTAATGCGAAATCAAATTAAGTTACATTTCTTATCCCTGTGGGTACAAACATAGGCAGTAGTCGTAGGTCAGGGCCATGACACCGACAATATTTTCAAACAAGTGTGGATTTGGTCTGGTTGGGCACCATTCTCTAGAGCGAGAGAAGCTCACACACTACCATCTTGATGTATCAAACTTTACTCATGAGATTATGTACTTCCATGATGCAGTATAATGTAGAGGGTTCCCCTATCTTTGTGGTTGGGGAGGAGCAACCTTCCATGCTCAATTTGATACCCACAAAACCAGTCTAGTACCACCCACCTTCTCTTTGTAAGCATCGATCTTTTATTGTTACATGATTAAACTTTTAAGTTATTTATTTTATATGCAACATTCATATAACAATCCCACTTAAGGGGTTCGGCCACTTCGGGACCTATGGATACATATTTGAACCAATTAATTCGGTCTCATTGCACATGCTTCTTTCTTTTAAAATTTAACCACTTAAGCATAATTAAAGCAATGAATTTTTTGTTACACTAAATGCATCCAATTATTCACATCATCATCATCATCATCATGTACATGGCAGTCATATAAAAAAAATATAGCATGCATAGTCCATTAACATTCATATTTAACTCGCAAGACGGACACTACAGTCCATTAATTAGTGAGAGGCCATAAAGGCATGCTAGCGCATTCACATATTATTCAGTTCATGACCTATAGGTGGCACTTAACTCCCTACAGAAAACATGATTTTAATAGTCTATAAATAGTATGTCATTAATTTGCAAAGTCACACACGAAGATGCATAGAATTTGCAAGCATTTGATAGTGGGTCTTAAACTAGTTTTAAACTTGCAAAAACCCAATTTTGTCTGATTGTTACAGAGGTTGCAAAAAAATTTACGTCTGTTGGATAGAGCTGAAGTTTTTACAGTTTGTAGAGAATGTTGTCATCTTTTTGACACCAGAAACCATTCATAAAAATTCCTCCGGACGAGGGAAATACGAACAATTTAGTGTAGGCCTATACTTTTCTGTTTCGACGATCACAACTTTGTGCTCACTCTATGAAAAAATCTCCAGATTTTATAAAATATATAAAACTTTGTTAGCTTTCCAATGCAATAAATTGTTCATAAAAATTTCTTCGGATAAGGAAGATACAAATGATTTACCGGTTAGGTATCAGGCCAGAAATACGTATTAACCAAAAATATGCATTCGGGTGGGCCAAAACAGGTCATCCGAATTCAGATTTTTAAGTTTTTTTTCTTCACATGAACATATAAAATGAATCTTCTAAAATAACATCAATAAATTCTATTTTTTCAGTTGTTAGATCGGACAAATGATCCATCTAACCAAACCCTATTTCCTTAGAAATAGTTTCAGTATTTTTACAATAAGGCACATAGAAACACATATTTATCCATGAAGAAAATAAGAAAAAACATGCTAAGTACTACAATACATGCATATGAACAGAAACTACAATTTCTAACTAAAATTTTGATAGAAATAAATAAATATTACATGTATTTTTCAAAAATTATAGTTTTTATTTTTGACAAAGTCCATATCATGCGATACTTGTTTTATTTCGTTTTAAATTTCAATAATTCGTCTAGTAGGAGGATGAATCGATTCCTTCTAGGGGAAATCAGAATCAACCCTCTTTAATTAAGTCCCATATGTCTTTTTACAAAAATCTTTCTTTTTAATAATAGTTTGAATCAGATTCAAAAACCCAATTTTGGAGAAATCGATTTTGAGAGCGGGTTTTCTTTCGAAATCCCTCTCTATTTTATATTTTGACAAATCTTATGCCAAACCCATGCATGAAGGGCATGGTATAGGGTTTGTTCTTATGAAAAATTGGAAGAACTCGTGCCTACGAGTTCTGATTTACGTGTAGAGAATAGAACACCTTACCTCTTTTGCGAAAATACTCTTGTAGCTTGCAAAAATGAGCCTTGTACACGATCTGGCCGCCCAATATATATGGTGACCGCGCCAACAAACTTCCTACACTTCGCACACGCACGTGGATGCCCTCCTTGTTGGGCCAAGATAGGAAAACATAGGGGAAGTGTAGGGAAAAGAGTGGAGAAAGGAGGGGAATCAAGGAAGCAAAAGGGGAAAAGGGAGATCAAGAGAGAAATTCTCAAGGAAGCAAATAGGGGAAGGATGGAGGCGTGAGCCCCACCCATGGTTTTATAGGAGTTAGAGTGGAGGTCAAGGGTTGGGTTATTCTCAGCCCTTGATCTCAATCAAGGTCTTCTTTCTATTCTTCTCATTTTTCTTTCTATTTCCTTTTCTCTTTTCTAATTTCTCTTTTTTTGTATTTTCTTTTTGCTAGCTTAGGGTATAATATATATCATATGTATTTATTTCATACTATATAGCTTACATTATATTAAATATAATAGAGTATGGGTTGGTTGACATCCATGGGGTTGGACCTTTCCATATTCAAATTTTCAAACTTTCTTGGCAAGCAAGTTTGACTAGCCTTATTTTATATATATATATATTCCTTATTCTAGCCATCCCCATCCTAGAACCATCTAGGATGAGACGCCCCTCTTTTGGGAGGCTTCTACCAAGAAAAGGCAACTTTTGACTTTTCTACTCATGTCTTACTTTTTGAAAAAATTCAAAATAACTTTATTTTTAAAGTTAAATTCACATTTTAACTTTTCAAATATTGAAAAGGAGTGCCACATAGGATGGGATGGCCCACCTATGGACTCCTATAATTTTATTAAATTTAGTTATGTCCAAATTTTCATTCTACTTAATTAATTTTTAATTAATTAACTTTGTAATTTGGATATATGGAAGGAGGTAGGTCCACCCCCATGGGTTGGCCTCTCTTCCCAAAGCTTCAGCTTGCTTGCTTGGCAACCAAGTTGATTTTTTTTTTTTCTTTCTTTCTTTCTTTCATTGGTCCAGCCCTTGCTGGACCTTTCTAGAATCTCCTAGGGTTGGTGCCCCCCTTATGGGCTCTTCTTTTTGAAAAAGAAAAGTTTTGACTTGATTTTTTCTTTTTTAAATTTCTTTTGGTAAGTTTCAATTTCACTTGTTTTTAAAGGTTGTTTTTTTATTGTATTTAAAGTTTAAACTAAGATTCCATATAAGATGGGACGACCCACCTATAGACTCCTACCATTTTATAAATTTTGGTTAATTGTTTGAAATCCATTCCATAAAATTCTACTTTAATTCAATTTAATTCAAATAAAATCTTTCATAAATGAAATTATAAATTTACATCAAATGTTGATAAATGAAATTTAAGTTAACTCTACACCTAATTAAATTCCAATAATAAATTTTTGAATTTTCATATAACTAAATTATTTATTATAATTTATTTCTTGAGGCTAATTCAGATTTTTCAAGAAAACTATTTAAAAAAAATAATTCAAACTATGTGAGACCCTGGGCGTGTAGGGGTTCTTTTTCGATATAATTTTTTTTTCCAAACCCTACAAACTCTTTTCTTTTGAGTATTATGCTAGCCGATTTAGGTTTTCTTTGGTTTTTTGCACCACATCCAGCATCGAGAACAGTCCCAATCAGATTGAACCTTTTCCCAACTTCAATCTCGTGTGAAGGTGTATATTCTCCCTTTTTATCTCCTTTTTCTTCTTATTTTCATTGATTTTAAGTATTTTTAGCCCTAGCCGATTGGCTTAATTAGGGTTTGTTTTATTTTTTTGCATTTTTCCTGCATTGGAATTCATGCCCAATAGATCAAGATCTTTAACACATTAAGCAACATGTGAGGTATGCATTCCTCGCTGCCATACTATTTTTTTCGTATTTTTTAGTGTTCTTTATCGATTTTTCATTGATTATGTCTTTCTTATTTTGCATGCTTGATTCTCAGCATTGGGAATCATGCCCAGTTGTTGATGACACCCCTGTCAGCCATGACAGCATGGGTCTCATTCGTTTAGCCATCATTTTCTTAGTATTTTCCTATTTTGGATCGAGTTTTTAAGGAAATTTGGTAGTTCCCTTAGAATCAGGTGCCTCAATCATCATGCAAATGTTGTGGCTATGCATTGGACAATGTGCAGACTTGCAAAGATGCCCAACATAGCTTTCCAACCTTGTTTTATACTTTTAATATATTGTTTTATGGTCTTTCTCTAATCGGGTTACTAATTTGTATTATAGTTTTTGTCACTCGTATGTGGAAACATATTTTGATGAATTTATCGTTATGTGTGTAGCACTGTAGTACTCTTCCACTATAAGAGGACGCCCAACTAACCCTGTTCTTGTGGTTTGCTTGGTGTTGCATGTCACACACCAAGTATTCTATAAATTGCCTATGCAATAATTTGTTGTGGTTTACGTGAAACTTCTTGGTTTTTTGAGTTTTGTTAATCTTTTTATCACATCGCAAAGATAGGATTACTAAACTAAATGTGTAGAATACAAATTTTTATTGTTTGGTATTAATCTAGTGTGTCTTAATGATACTTTGCTTAGGTATCGTAACATGGTATTATGTGTAGCAAATTAGGTTTAGAAATGCCTAATTTGATGGTTTTGCATGAAATAAATTAGCAAATGCATTGATTTTGTTGTTAGCGTGATTAGTGTAGTGTATTAACATTGTTAAGCATGTTGTATAATTTTAAAATTTGATTATGTTTTGAGAATTTTGTTGTATTCTAAGTGTTCAATGAAATGCTTATGTGAGACCGAATTTCAGTTTTGAATGTGGTTTTCGAACAAGGTTTCAAAAGGGTTTTCAAATGTCAGATATGCATGTTTGAAACTTCGTTTCAAAATAGGTTTTATATATATTATAAATATACTTTTGATTTCATAGTTTGTGTCATAAACATGCACTTGAGAGTACGAGAATGTTCGTAGTTAACCATGTTAACGTATACATCACTAGTGTGGTCTATGCACGTGCATAGTTTGTTCTTGCAAATGGAATGTGCTTAGATGTAATTATCAGTTTAGTTGTAATATCATAAATGCTTAGAGTTGTATATATTGCACTGTGCTATTTGATTTGTAGGTATGAAAAAGAAAATAAATGATACTTATTGCTAAGTATCGCTTGCAACTAGAAAAGCCATGCGCATTAAAAATAATACAAAATACAAATTGGGCAAATGCATTACATTAATTTATTTTAGTTATACAACACTTTCATGCTTACACATACCACTTAATTGTGGATATGTAGGACTGTTGTAACTATAATTTGGAGATCGTGCTGAGCTGACTATAAGTACTTGTATGTCACATCGTTATGTGTACATACGCCACTTAGTTATGGATATTTAGGACTGTTGTGACTGTAGTTTGGATATCATGTTGGGCATGATTTGAATGTATGAGAATAAAAGTATTTCTTGTTGTGGTTCTGAAGATCATGCTCTTTATGATTTTAGATAGTGGAATATAAAATGTGTTGATTGTAGGTACATGTTTGAGCATGAATTATATGAAATGAATATTGCGTGATTGATGTGATTAACATGTCTATTATGAATGCTTGTATGAAATGATAATTGTGTAAAACATGTCATGTATGTGAAGTATGCATTATGAATGTATGCATTGAAATGAATGAATCATGTGTGTGAACATGAATAAGGTTTAACATGTATCCTGTTTGTGTGTGAAATTATGATGTAGCATGTATCATGCATGATAAATTAAGTCATCTATAATATGTTTCATGCATAAAAACATATATAGTTGAATTATGCATAAGACATGTTGTAATTGAATCAATCATACATGAAAGCATGTTATAAATGGATCATATATGAGTGCATGTGTAGATGAATCATGACATGATAGTATCATGCATAAAAGCAAATATGAATATGTCATGTAGTATGCATGATGACATAGTTACAAGATGACATATAACATGCATGAGAGCATGTAAGATTAAGTCATGCATATGACATGAACTATATAGTCATGCGTGAGGGCATGAACTGATGATATCATGTATGAGGGCATGAGAGGGTTATCCTATAAGATAATAATACTTGAATGTAATCTATGACTTAATAATAAAGATAACCTTAGACCATGGTCCATTTATGGTGCTGATGAAACCAGACTCTTAGAGATGACTGAATTTTATCCCGATCTCATGAGATTACAGGGTCTATCCCGATCTCTTTGTCCTCTCAAAAGAGGAAAGGGCAGTACAAGCCTTGTAGAACATTTCGAATTTTCGAGGGCTCAAAGCACCTTTTATCTCCTTTCCACGGAGGTTAGGAGACAAGTCTACTAATGAGTCCTAAGTGGTAGTACTACAACTCTATAGAGTTAGAGATGCATACCCATTTTTTTACCAATGATTTTGGTTTGGCGTAGGCCGAAACATGAGACTATGAGTTTGTTCTCCTAACCGTTGTATTGTAGGGTTGAATCGCTCGAGAAAGAATTAATTAAACCATAGGAGGGTAAATAAAATACATAGAATAATAAATATTTTTATGGTTATTTTTGGATGTTTATACCCTTTTTTATACCAGATGTATCTGAATAAACAAGAGAAACAATGAATTGGATTTTTTTAGAATCACTGCTATCATATGCATAAACATATAAAGATTATTAAGGTTTGCATATTGTCATTGCATATGAATTTTATATGTAAATGAAAAAAACATGTTTGTGGTCATGGGATTGACTTGTTGATGTAAGTTATAAACTTGTTGGTGCACGTGAGGTGAGTGTGTGTGTGAGACACTCAGAAAAGGCTGAGTTAGGGTTTGCTCTTATTTATCTTAATGCAAAAGTGCATTAGTGTTTTGAGAATGAAAGTGAAAACTGATAATTTAAATAATGCACATCATAATCATGAGTTGGACATGAGTATGCTCTTTTGAGAAAAAAGAATGTGAAAGTTTAGATTTACATAGACTATTATGTCTTATTGTACATGAAATCATGCGCGTATCAAGTATGCTAAGATGGTTGAATGAGATTTCAACCTATTACTCATATGTATTTTTTTAAAAGCATATGTTATGTTTGTAAGGGACTCTTATGTGCTGAATTGTTTGAGAAGTATGTGTGTGTGTTTCACGCTAGACACAATCAATGTGATTTGACCTAATTATGTTTATGCAAATATATATGAATTATGTATTGTCATTCATTTATGCGAATACCTGCCATGGATATGAATGAATGTAATCTTTAATGTCATAAATGAAAATGAATGTAATTTTGAATATATAGATACAATTTACGTAATTATGAATGTTATGAAATAAATGGTTATAAATGTTATGCGAATGTTTAGATGTAGATTTTCTTGACCCTCATTTTTGTAAATGATGGGAATCACACTCTGATTGTGTCATTACAAACTTGATATGTATTCTTCAAGTTTAGTTTTAGATTTTCTACAAGCAAGTGGTTGATGCCTTACAATATTACAAATAACCTTATAGAGGACTGAGGCGAAGTGCGAGTTGTTGCACGGCTGAAGGTTTCACTCTTACCTGCTACGATCCTTGGGGGATCTAGACAGTTTTGATTAGGGATGGCAGTGGACCGGGGGAAAGCGGGGCCCCGCCTCGCCCCGTTTGGACCGGGGATGAAGGGTATGAAACGGGGATGGAGGATAAAATCCATCCCCGCCGCGGAGGCGGGGCGGGGGTGGACGTGCACTTTTCCCCGCCACGATCCCCGCCTAATCCCCGCCCCGACCACTTTTCCCCGCAATATCCCCGCCCCGCCTCATCCCCGTTTGGACCGGGGATGAAGGGTATGAAACGGGGATGGAGGCGGGGGTGGAGGATAAAATTCATCCCCGTTGCGGAGGCGGGGCGGGGGTGGAGGATAAAATTTTGAGGCTGGGCGGGGGTGGAAACCTTGTCCCCCGCTCCGCTCCGCCCCGCCCCACTGCCATCCCTAGTTTTGATGGTTATAAACTTGTAACAATTCAACTATGTTATTTCTGGATCTTTAAGTTGAAGATTTTTAATATTTTAGAATGATAATACTTATGAATTCTATCTTTTCATTTATACAATGGTTGCACATTTTATTTTAAAATTTTAAAATAAAATATAACTCTTCAGTTGTCTTAAACATTAAATAAATTTCATCTTCTGTATTTTTTTATGTGTGAGGATATTTAGAGTAATAATCTTAATTGAGTTATGCTTATAGATGATTCTGTACTGAATCTAATACTGGGAAGCTAATATAAGTTCACGCTTGCACTCAGACGAACCATTCAGTATTTGAAACGATTGAAATGTAGTCATAGATGAACTCATTGACATATTACTCTCGAGAATCATACAAAACTATGTAACAAATACAAAATTTTATTTTTTTTTCAAAATTTAGGGTTTTTAATTTTATTTTTAAAAGTTAAATTTTTTAAAGATGTTACACGAGGGCTCAATTTGTTACACAAAAGTGGTGAATTTTCTTGATCCTCATTTTTGTAAATGATAGGAATCACACTCTGATTGTGTCATTACAAACTTAATATGTATTCTTCAAGTTTACTTTTAGATTTTCTACAAGCAAGTGGTTGATGCCTTACAATATTACAAATAACCTTATAGAGGACTGAAGCGAAGTGCGAGTTGTTGTGCGGTTTAAGGCTCCACTCTTACCTACTACGATCCTTGGGGGATCTAGACAGTTTTGATGGTTATAAACTTATAACAATTTAACTCTGTTATTTCTAGATCTTTAAGTTGAAAGACTTCTAATATTTTGGAATGATAATACTTATGAATTCTATCTTTTCATTTGTACAATGGTTGCGCGTTTGATTTTAAAATTTTAAATCTTTATATAACTCTTTAATTGTCTTAAACATTAAATAAAATTTTGTCTTCTACATTTTTCTACGTGTGAGAATCTTTAGAGTAATAATTTCAATTGATTTGTGCTTATAGATGATTTTATACTGAATCTAATACTGGGAGGCTAATATATGCCCACGCTTGTGCTCAGAGTATTTGAAATGATTGAAATGTGGTCATAGATGAACTCATTGACATATTACTTTCGAAAATCATACGAAACTTTATAACGAATAAAAAATTTTATTTATTTTTTCAAAATTTAGGGTTTGAATTTTTTTTAAAAAAATATTTTTTTTTTAAAAAATACATTTTTTTTAAGAGTTGTCACACGAGGGCTCAATTTGTCCGATAAGAGCAGCTAGTGCACGTCACCACGTTACATGTCTAACTTGAGCTTGTATTAAAAAATATAGTTGCCCTTATGGCCTCGCCACATTGGCTTAAATCGTCTTATCCGACACCACGTTTCCATATCGGTATAAATTAAATATTATGCAACAATTTCACGCTCTTTTTTCTAAGTGTTGGTAATGTTACAAGTAGGTGGACTGACTAGTTTTGTGAAGAAGACAGAGATAAGGGAGTGGAAATTTCTTAGAACGATGGACGTGAAGAAAATTGGGGGCGTTGGTTGTTTTGGGTGGGTGGGTTGTATTGGACGGCTCCCTGCCAACTGTTTGCGAATGAGACTTGAGTGCGCTGCTGCTGCTTTTTTTTATTGTGAGGAAAGAGGCGACTCGTCCGCATTGATGGACCTTACTAAATTTCATAAGCTGATCATTGTGAGATTCTTGCACGTAGGGATGGCAGTGGACCGGGGGAAAGCGGGGCCTCGCCTCGCCTCGTTTGGACCGGGGATGAAGGGTATGAAACGGGGATGGAGGCGGGGATGAAGGTTAAAATCCATCCCCGCCCGGGGGTGGAGGCAGGGATGGACGTGCACTTTTCCCCGCCCCGACCACTCATCCCCGCAATATCCCTGCCCCGCCCCGCCTCATCCGGGGATAGAGGACATGAAACGGGGATGGAGGATAAAATCCATTCCCGGCCGGGGATGGAGGCGGGGGTGGAGGATAAAATCTTGAGGCGGGGCGGGGGTGGAGACCTTGTCCCCCGCCCCACTGCCATCCCTACTTGCACGTTGGACCAAGAGCAGTGGCCGTTAATCTCTCTCTCTCTCTCTCTCAATGATACCATAATATCTAGAAAAATAAATCGTAGATGTGAGTTTTATTTGCTCGATCTGAATCCATGAATGCTTCTTTTATGGTCAATTTGTAGGATTCACACTTTGTATCGCATGTTTTTTATGTAATTTTTTTTTCAAAATTGAAAATTTGGTGCAATATCAACCACTGATTTTTGTAGCCCCATATGAATTTCAGCACACTTATTACGCCTAAAGTCCACATCCACGTAGGTAGGCCGAACACAATTAAAGGCACTTTTTTTTAAAGACAATCAGGGGTTAGGCATACCCGTACCAGTTATACAGCTATGGGTTTTGAACCTGCAACGTCCCAACACAAGGTGACGTGGACTGGGTGCTCCTACCAGACAAGGGAAGGGCACTTTACTATGAGAAATGCAAAGCCGTTGTGGGCAATGGGCGAGAAAATCTAGCTCCAGAACAAGGGTTGATCGTGCGAGCTAGTGCAGCAAACGTTTTTACGATTATTATTCCAGCTGCTCCGAGTACAAGTTTAGGATCGTGTAAAATCGTGACCAACTTCACGAATCGGCGCTTTTTCACTAGAGTGAAATCGTTGTAGTTTGCAAACTAGGTCACGTTTGACGTCAAGCCAAATGCAACGCCGTGGAGCAATTGGATTTTGAGGTAACAAATATCCCCCAGATTTTGAAAATCTGACGATATTATTGCGATATAAACAAAAAATGGGAATAATCCCAATTATATCACAAGATTATTAAAATCTCTCCTAACTCTAATTTATTGCATTTTAATCGCGACTTTTATGGCAGCTAAAAAGCAGCCTAACATGCCAGGGAAAAAAAATGTGTTTAGATACACTAATGTATTTTTTTTATGAGTTTTTTACATCCTTTCTCATATATAAATTTTACAGTATTTTTTTTTAAAACCGATATTTTCCGGAGATTTTCTCAATAAATACAAATAATTTCAGAAACTTCCGAGATATTCCGTTGTCGAGAATTTGCCGAGAATGAAATTTGTGACTATGGTTAAACTCAAGGAACGAAATCTGGATATATAGGCTAACAACACCGTAACTTTTTTGGTTTTTTGGAAAATCTCAAGAAAATGTTAGTGCAAACAAGATTTTAAAATTTTAATAAAATATATAACGTGTAACAAATTAAAAACATAAAAAAATAGACACACGTAATTAATATTGCAATAAAATCATGGCACTTTGAAAACAGGTAATATTTTATTGAGGCCTTATGGCTGAAAAAATCATGATATTTTCAAAATATCAACTATGTTTGTGAATAGGGATGGCAGTGGACCCGGACGGGTGGCCGGGGACAAGGTCTCCACCCCCGCCCCATCTCAAAATCCGAACCTCCATCCCTGCACGGGGATGAATTTTAACCTCAACCCCCACCCCATCCTCATTTCAAGTCCTTTATCCCCGATCCAAAAGGGAGCGAGGCAGGGCAGAGCCCCATTTTCCCTCAGGCTGTAGTCATCCCTTGAAGGATTGGGGAAGGGGACGAGATGGGACGGGGCGGGGCAACGGGGCGAGATCGGGGAAAGTGTAAGTCCATCCCCTCCTCCATCCCCTCATGGAGATAGATTTTAACCTTCATCTCTGCCTCCATCCCCATTTCATGCCTTTCATCCCCGGTCCAAACCGGGCGAGGCGGGGCAGGGCCGGGCCTAATTGTCCCCGGTCCACTGCCATCCCTATTTGTGTATGCCTAAATTTGTATTTATCTAATTAAGCAACAGGTGCCGTGTGTCGTTTTCTTATCAGAGTTTTGTTGCTTGCGTCTGAACGGGGAGATTTTCTCCGCCCACTTTTTGTGAGTCAAGTCAACAAAAGCCAGCCCAACAAAGAGTCAAAGGGAAGAAGCTTGCCGGCTGCTTCGTTTTATTGACGCAAGTGGGTCAGGGTTAGGACCCGGGACTGAACCAGACTCTGACCTGTATTTTCAGATAGGTTTTTTTTTTTTTTTTTTTTGAGAGAGAGAGAACAGATGGGGTTAGTTCATGTTGGAATGCGCGAACATATTAGGTGGGTTCTAATGAACCTGGATCTTGAACCGGGTGATTCTTGAACGAAAACTGGGTTTAACATTGAATTCTTGAACGAAAACTGGGTTCCATGTCATTCCATTTGGTACCACAAATTAAGATCTGATCCAAATCCATAACCAGACCCAATCTGATTGACGGATATCTAACCCATTTGCAATTAGGGACATTAACAATTTGGATTTGGGTCGGATATCTGACTGAATACTAATCCAATAGTCAGATCCGGTAGAGTAAGTAGGATCTAGCTAGTTAACAATTCGGTTAGGATTCAGTTTGGGGTTTTACATTCAGACCTAAATCTGAGTCTGAAATGAATCTAGAGCCAATATATATTCGAATCAGAATACCTATAAGAGTGTGTATACTGGCTATTTTTTGCCATTTGGATTCGGCATTATCCTTTTCCACCCAAATCTGAATCTGACTTCGAATCCCATGATCTAGTATCCAATTAGCTTAGGTTCAATAAAGCCTATATCCGAACTGAATCCTGACTGATTTACGTCTATATTTGCAACCCCAGGTTCTATGGCGTCTAGCCTGGCAAAGGCACACTGGCTCAAGCAGGTGTGGGTGACTCAAGGTACCCAAATGTGGCCAACATAGGTAGGTAAAGTGGAACCAGGTGGACCTGATCAAGCTGGTCTGGATCTTCAATCTAGAACTAAAACCAAACTCTGTGCTCCTTGCAGGGGTAGTGTTTAACGTACATATTAACATGAGTAAGAAATGCTTTAATGCATGAAATGTGAAAATCGGGTAAGAACCGCTTATTCAACTGTGAAATAAGTAGAAACTAACAAAAAAAAAACATGCATACCTTATGTACAAAAAAAGCATTTTCTAAGTTTTTTTTATTAAAAATATGTCTTATATATATGTAAATCTTATAATACAAATATAAATTTTTTAAAAGGAAAGCACAATTAATTTGGCATGAAAAGTGAATTTACCATATCATAAGATTAAGGGCTCATTTTATATTGATAAAAAATAAGCTTCCAATTAATCCTTCTTTTACAGTTTCGTAAGCTAGAAAGAAGCACATGGTTTTTACTTTTAGGGCGTATTTGAGTGCCGCGGAAAGCCCAAAGCAAACTTGCCCTTAGGGTTTTGGATTTGTGGAATCTTGAGGCATCCAATTCTTTTGTATAGATAACTTTATGAATTGGAATCAGATTTCCATTCATCTGTTTGTATTCATATTTTGATAATGTGCAAATAAGCTTTTACCATAAGAAAAGCACAATTAAGCTAAGCATAAAAAGTGCATTTACCATATTATAAGAGTTCATTTCATATATGTTGATGAAAAAAAAACTTTTCTCAAGAATGAAAAGCTTATTCTTTATCAATATAAAATGAACTCTTTTTTCTTTTCTTTTTTTTGCCAATAAAAAAAAAGAGTCCATTTTTATATTGATAAAAAATAAGCTTTTCATTCTTGAGAGACTAGCTTTTTATAAAGTTTTGGAAGCACATGATTTTACTTTTAAGTGAGCTTTCTAAGTTTTGAGAAATTACAGTAACTGCAACCAGGACAGAATTAAGCCCTGACTCAAGGCAGCCCGATCCATTTTTAATCCTCACCCGGAAGCGAGTCACAAAGCATACTCCCTAGTGACTGAGCATACTAGATTTGTCCAACCATGACCCAGACCCCAAAACTTGGTGCACGTTGGAAAGCCCCCAAATATAAACCACTTAAAATTAGGTCCAGGGCCCTCTCAAGACGAACAAAATGAAATTGACATGGGTCTGAGGATCCAATTTCAATTACTCATAATTTTCCTAGATCAAGTTTATAGCAAAACCCATTTCCCACCCTAACCTTGATACTGTGCCAGATAGTCTCGTTCTTGGAGAAATCTTGGCTTGGGAAGGGTGTGATACGTTAAAAAAAAAACAATGGTTTTACCAACGGTGCTCCGCTTGTATGGAAGGAGCAGCTAGTGCACGTCACCTTGTGTCGGGACGTTGCAGGTTCAAAACCTAAGGAAAATATCAGCATTATATAAAAAAATCTTTAAACATACAGAGAATCACATAAATAAAATAAAATAAAATAATTCAAAGAAGCGATTCTATCATATATTACTGCAACGGAAAAAAAAGCACACAGTTTTCAAAATAAGATACGTTTTGAAAATATTTATTTGTTTCGTTAATATAACAGCTACCAGATTAACCCCCAACAGATCCATGAACCACAACCCCAAACCAGTAACCATACCCGAGCCCACCCCCAGCGGTCCAGCGCCACATGTACAGCGAGCCCCCAACGACAATATAAGCATACGAAGCTTTCACTCGTAAACGGAGCGCCTCTCCCGCACCACGTCGCCGCCCAAAATGGCGAGCAGTACCATCCCGCATCTCGGCTGCTCCTTCCTCCCCCTCCTCCTCCTCCTCCTCCTCCTCCTCTTCCCCTTTCTTTCCTCTTCTTCCGACGACCGCCAGGCGCTCCTGAGCATCAAGCAATCGTGGGGCAACCCGCCATCTCTCCTCTCGTGGGACGCATCCAACGGCTCGCACTGCTCATGGTTGGGCATCTCCTGCGCCCCCACCACCAACGTCGTCACGGGCCTGTCCCTCTCCGGCCAGAACCTCACCGGTGAGCTCCCCCAGCCCGTCTGCGACCTCGCCAACCTCACCCGCCTCGACCTCTCCAACAATTGCCTCTCTGGCAACTTCCCCCCGGCCCTCTTCCGCTGCGCGCGCCTCGAGTCCCTCAACCTCTCGCAGAACTACCTCGTCGGCCCAATTCCGGACGGCGTCGAGTTCCTCTCCCGCCTCCGCCAGCTCGACCTCTCGGGGAACAACTTCTCCGGCGACGTCCCGGCTGCCGTCGGCCGCCTCGCCGCGCTCGAGTTCCTCGATCTCCAGAGCAACCTCCTCAACGGCTCGGTAGCGCCAGAGATAGGAAGCCTTGCTTCCCTGGCCGAACTCAACCTGATGAACAACCCCTTCGCTCCTGCGAGGCTGCCGCCAGAGCTCGGACGGCTGAGCCGGCTGCGCGACCTTCGCCTGAAGGGCGCAAACCTGATCGGATCCATCCCGGACTGGTTGGGTGTGTTGACCGGGCTCGAGTGGCTCGACCTGTCGATGAACGATTTGACTGGGCGCATCCCGGGAGGAATCTTCCAGCTGCCGAATCTGACGGCCGTGTATCTCTACCAGAACAATCTGACGGGGGAGATCCCGCGGCCAATCTTGTCCGTCGGATTGACGCAGATCGATCTGAGCACGAACCAGTTGACAGGGACGGTCCCGCCGGACATCGGCCGCCTCCAGCGTTTGGTCTGGCTCTACCTCTATGAGAACAAACTCTCGGGCGAGATCCCGCCGGAGATCGCCCGGATTCCGACGTTGTCCTACGTGAAGCTCTTCGATAACAGGTTCAACGGCACCCTCCCGCCAGATCTCGGCCGGTACTCCAACCTCGTCTACTTCGAGATGGCCATGAACGAGTTTTCGGGCGAGTTGCCGGAAGACCTCTGCCGGAACGGCACTCTCGTCACCCTGAGCGTCTACTCCAACAGCTTTTCCGGGAGGCTGCCGGAGGGATTGGGACGGTGCCCGAAATTGTTCGCGCTGCAGGCGTACGGAAACCGGCTTACCGGCGAGGTCCCGGCGGGGTTGTGGTCGTCCGGGAGTCTGACGTACGTGACGATCAGGAACAACTCCTTTTCCGGCGATCTCCCGAGCGACTTGCCGTGGAATCTCTCTTTGCTCGATATCCAAAACAACAATTTCTCGGGCGAGTTTCCGGCGAATATCTCCTCATGCGCGGGTTTGCAGGTGATCAAGGCAAGCGGGAACGGGTTCTCCGGCAAGATCCCGGCGAGCATAGCTAAACTGAGGAACCTCACTACTTTGCTCCTCGATCACAACCGGTTTTCTGGAGAGATACCGTTGGAGATCGGCTCGTTAGACGACCTATCTATATTAGACCTGAGCCACAACGAGCTGACCGGTGGCATCCCCGACTCGCTCGCCGACCTGCGGTCCCTCAACAGTCTCGACCTTTCGCAGAACCAACTGACCGGGGAGATACCGACGGAACTCGGCCGGCTGAAGCTGACCTCCCTCAACCTCTCTTGCAACGCCCTCCACGGAGAGATCCCCGACAGCTTCGGCAACGCAGCGTTCGACCAGAGCTTCCTCCAGAATCCTGGCCTCTGCGCGTCCCACGCTTCCCTGACCCAAACCCTCCGGCCGTGCTCTTCCACCGGAGCGAGAGGCGGAGCGACGGTGGATGACCCGCCGACGGCGCTCATCGCGATCCTCGTCGTCGTTGGTATCCTCGCCATCTTGGCCGCCGGCTTGGCCACGGCGCTAATCCGGGCCCACCTCCGGCGGAAGCGCGAGCTCGGCGACTACGCTACCTGGAAGCTCACCTCCTTTCACAGGCTCCGCTTCACGGAGGAGGACATCCGGCTGGGGATGATGGAGGGCCGCCTGGTAGGCCAGGGAGGCACCGGAAAGGTCTACAGAATCCCGATCGGAGACGGTGCGATCGCCGTGAAGCGGATCTGGGATGGCCGCAAGATCGACCGGAAGAGCGAGCGGGAGTTCGAGGCGGAAGTGGAGGTCCTCGGCCAGATCCGGCACTTCAACGTGGTGAAGCTCCTCTGCAGCATCTCCAGCGACAACCAGCGCCTGCTCGTCTACGAGTTCATGGAGAAGGGGAGCCTAGACCGGTGGCTCCACGGAGGCGACTCGGTTCTCGACTGGCCTAATCGCTACCGAGTCGCGGTTGGCTCGGCGCAGGGACTCTGCTACATGCACCACGGGTGCTCGCCGCCCGTGATCCACAGGGACGTCAAGACCAGCAACATACTGCTGGACGCGGAGTTCACGGCCAAGATCGCCGATTTCGGGTTGGCCAGGATGACAACCGGACCCGGAAAACATGACACCATCTCGGTCGTGGCCGGCTCCTTCGGGTACATGGCACCAGGTAGGCCCGAGCAGTCTGCCCTCTACTGTTTACTGGGTTCAGTTTGAATATGGGACTGGCCTGCCACTTTTTATTTTTATTTTCTTTTATCTAGAACAAAAAAAAAAAAAGCAGCTGATTCGTGCTGGCTCAGCCCTGCCGTCATGCCAGCGGCATAAAACTCTAAGGCTACGAGGGCCTCGCCGTTAGCTTTAGTAGAGGAAAGACGCTCATGTAAATCCACCTTTGACCACCCCCGTCAAGCAGCCAAAGCCCCATCCCACTAGGCCAATCCCCCTTGGGGCACCGGGCTGGCACTTATCGTGGAAACCCAAGAAACCAAAAAGAATGAAAAAACTAGGGATAATTTGGTTAGAAATGAGATAAGTGCATTCTAGGCAATATCCCACTTTATCTCATTTTCTCCGTAAGTTGGTGCACCCAAACACCATAACTGAGGAAATAGTTTTGGTTTTTGCGTGCTAACAGATATGACGCACTAGTGTTAACTCCTCGATAGTCATATTTTGAGAAGTGCTATTACTGTTCTTTTCTCACTGTATTTTCATTATTATGTTTCAGAATGTGCATACAGTGTGAAGGTGGATGAAAAGAGCGATGTGTATAGCTTTGGGGTGGTCCTACTAGAGCTTGTTACTGGAAGGGAAGCCCACAATGGTGGGGGAGAAGTGAACCTAGCAGACTGGGCCTGGCGCTTGTTCCAGGCCGGTCGGCCTCTTGCGGAAGCCATGGACAAGCGGATCTACAATGCTTATGTATCAGAGGATATGGTTGCAGTTTTCAAGCTGGGTCTGATCTGCACAAGCACCCTTCCTTCCAACCGGCCTTCGATGAAGGAGGTCGTAGATATCTTGCTACTCCAAGCACCGCATTCAGGCGATGTCAAACAGGCTGATGTTGAGAAGCCGGTTGAAGATCGAGATGCTGTTCCACTGTTATGTTAGAGAACTTTCTGATCCCCAAGCACAGGCAAGGTTCTCGATCGAGGCATAAGCGATGTATATTCAATCCCCAATGCATATTTCACTTGGAAACCGTGGGTCTCATGTGAGAACTGTGAGGGTGGGATGGCATCCAGACACATCTTAATCAAATGAGAGGTGTTGTAGGGATTGAACATGTCGAAGAATCAGTTATGTATATACAATAGACCTGATCTGCTCCGTGTCACAACCCAACATTAGGGATGTAAACTGTTCATGACCAAGTCCGCCTTGCCTTAATCGGGAATACAAATTTAGCAACCAAACCCATTTAATGGACTCAGATTCAGGTCAGGTAGGGGGTTGCACCCAAACCGTTTACATCTCTACCCAACATGATAAAAGGCATGAAGTTAAGGTGCACTACCCAACGATACTGAGACTGCCCCATGTTACATGTCAAAGGCAACGTGACTGATGTTTTAGTAGTACATAGTGAAAGTTGAACATGGTTGAAGACTCTGTAAAGAGTAGCATATTCTGCATCTGGCCTATCACAAGATAGGGGAAGAAGGAAAGTTGACATACAAAATGAAAACATTAACACCACAGAAGAATGAGACGGTTTTATTATTCCCAAAGTTTTGTGAATTTTCTTTCTCCAATGTTTTTTCTACAAATGTAGACACCTCCACATAAAGGATGCTTCTTCTGTTTGTATTTGGTTTGTATTATTAAAATGCTTGGAACTATAAGGTGTGCAGAAAGTTTTTTTCCTTCTTTTTTTCGAATGTATGCAGAAAGTTGGTTCAGGGTTAGTGTGCAGAAAGTTTTTTTCCTTCTTTTTTTCGAATGTATGCAGAAAGTTGGTTCAGGGTTAGTGTGCAGAAATTGATAACAAAGTTGCCCTGTGATGCACATGCTGACAAAAAGTGAAAGGTACATGTTATGTGATGCATCTAACTCTAGGATGCAAAGGTAAGAGCATTACCAGTATCATCAAAACCAGAATCCAAGGTACCACATTGACAAGTAGGAGAGATGAAAGTTTTTTCCGGTTCTACAGAGATACTGGGATAATTGCCCCAGAAGGCATTTGGACAAAGTTTCCATTATTTTCCTACTTTGATCAATTCTCATTGTTGCATATGAGATGAAGAATTGCTCTCTGGTACTGATGTAAAAATTAGCATCAGGTATAATTCTTAACTTTCTGAAGTGCGTCAATGTGAATCTTGGACTGTGTTTCTCTTGTGCTAATGTCTTTTCAAATTGGTCATGTGCATCTCTTCTTAACCTGCAACGTTAACCATTTTTGGTTTTATCTCAAAATTACTAAAGAATTCCCTTTTTGAATAAAAAGAAAAATTTTCCTTTCAGTTCGGAAGAATTAAGCAACGGTTTGCAGCGTGACGAGTAATCTCCAGCTGGTAGTGAAAGTTGCATGGGAAAATAGAGCCAGAACCTCTCTTCACATGAGGATGCTCTGCCATTAACAAACTGTAATAGCAACGATAAGCACATGTGCTGTCCTGGTCATTGGTAGCGGAAGTTGGTTGAATGCCCTGTGGCGAAGGTTGAAACACCAATTGTTTTGTGGTATTGCTTCTGTGAAGATGTCAATCTTGCTGTGATGTGCAAATAGTCACAGCCCTGCGGTGCAAGCTGAAACAAAAACTGACAGCTTTTAGAAGTGCGCCCTGCTAAGCTCAGTATCAATGCAGTCCAGCTGGAGATGGTAGGTTAATGCCGATTTGACATGAGAGCAATGAGTAGACCATAGTTTGTAGCCCCGCTAAGATGGTCTGGCGCCACGACGCACACACAGGCACAACCAATGCCAATACCACCAATGCACCCGCTCATCTAAAGACACATGCACCCTGAAATTCACAAAGTTCAGCATCACTGCATAGCTAACAGACAGCAAGAACCAGATTGCCCCTCACTTCAAACTCAGTTAGGCACCTAAGCTTCCTCTGCTGCTGCATCAATTTCCATCGAAGGCCCAATCCTTTGTGAGTGAAGCCATTTGGTAGAGGCTGCTACTTTGAATTCAAGCTGAATTATGGCGGTGATGCTATACGGACTTCACCTTTTATTTTCAAATATTCGATTCACTCTCCCATCAAACACTTTTTCATGCCGCAATGACCACAATCAATCTTCACAGAAACTGTCATTTACTTCCTTTACTGGACACATTTTAGCAATTAAGATCCCATGCAAAGACAGGGCTCCCACTCAGAATCAAACTTGAATGAGATTCATATCTCAAAAATACAAAAAAAAATTACTTAGCTTAGACGTTTTTTTTGAAGTTTCTGAGAAAAAAAATCGTTTTTAACCCTTTATTTTCAAAAATTTCAAAATCGTTTTCTGAAAAATCAAGTGGGCCCCACACTGGGTGGTGTCACATTTGAAAGTTTTGGTTAGTTTAGGATTAGTCAGTATCTTATCTAGGTTAGAAGAGTCAAAAGTGATTTTAAAACTTCATCTTTGCTTTTTAATAGTTTTTAAAGCTTTTAAATTCGAGTTTTTAAAAACCAAATGTGGGCCCGCCTAGGTGGCACCATATTTGAATTTTTTTTTATTAATTAAGTCAATTAGGGTTAGATAGAGTCCCACTTAGGTTAGAATTTTTCAAAAAATCGCCCTCCCCCCTGTGCTTATCTAAACCCAATTAGAAAACTTTTTTTTCTTTCTAAAATAGTTTTTTTTTAATCTATAAAAAGTGGCAAAAAGAGGGGGGTCGACCCCTATGCTCTCTCTTTCTTTTCTTGTTGCTTCTCTCTCCTCCCGGTCTGCTCTCCTTTCTCCATTAAAGCTGCAGCAACCCAAGGTGAGACTTCTATATTTTATTTTATTGTTTTTATTAAATTTTTATGTTTTTTGTCATGGATTTCACCATTGTCGCCCATTGGTTATGAGATTCTAGTCATGCTTTCATTCAAGAACCATAGAATCGATTTAAGAAGATGATCTAAGACTGTGTATGGACATTTTTCATGATTTCAAACCATTAAAATCATTTATATTAATATTTTTTATGCTTAGGCCAATAAAAAGATGAGATACGCCCGTTTAATGGGTCGAATCCCTCTTTCGAATGCTAAATCAAGTTTTAATCATGCTTTACTTGAATTTTTTTATTTTATTTCACTGAATTAATGTTTATTTTATTCACTCAAGCATCAAATATAAATTCGTGACATTATTTGCATATTTTTCTTTTTCTTTTTTTACGTTTAGATTAGGTTTTTCAAGTTTTATCGCTAATATGTGATTTTCAATCCGAGGCACGTGGAAACAACGTTATTTTATGTATGTTTTTCTGTCAGAAAAAACTACTTTTTTTAGGGTTGGTTCATGCATTTGTCAGTGATTTCTTATAAAAAATATATATTATTTTGCATTCTGAAACTCTGTCAAAAAAATAGAAAATCGAACCATGATTTTTAAACCGTGAAATCGCTATTAGAATTCGGGAACAAAGTGCAGAGGTAATATCTCTCTCATCAGAGAACATATTGATGATCCGTAAGTTGCAATGGTTTTGCCTTGATGTTTAGAATATACTATATTTTTTTCATATTTTTTTGTATCTGTCTGCTATTTTTCCTCTATTAGAAAGTAGAGTCGGTTTCTCAGAGCTTGTTATACCTTGTTTAAACTCTAGATCGACTTGTGTTGATCATATCTCCTTAACCAAAGATTCGATTGACAATCCGTAGAATGAAAAACCTTCTTCTGTGTATCTGTTGTTCACTGCTAAAATTTTTAGAATTTTTTAATATGATTTTCTATATTCCCTTATACCCAAAACTGGATGTACTTATTTCAACTCGTTATATATTCGTCGAAATTGAGTGTATATTGTCGGAACAATATCTCCCTAACCGAAGATGATTTTTCTAATCTGTAAAATGATAAATCTTTGTTTTTCTGTCTAGTATCTCCCTGTAAATTTTTATGAATTTCTATGGTGATTTGATACCTAATTCATGCTTGACATTATGATAAGTATGTGCCCATGGGCAAAAATTGTATATTTTAAGGTTTTATTCAATTTTCAAAATAAAATATTGTCAAAAATATTTTATTTTATTTTATTTTAATTTTAGAGTTATCAAAACTATCTATGTCGATTTTTGTTAATTTTTAAGTTCATTTGATAAATTATTTGATTAAATTACAAAAACAGGATGCCCACGGAGTCTCGATTCGAGTAAAACACTGTTAAAAATTGCTTCTTTTGTGATATTTTGATTTTTTATATATGTTTTTCATATTTTTAAAGTTTGATCGTGTTTATAATCATGTTAGGGTACTTCATACTCAATTTGACTTTGATTTGAATCCATTTGAGAACTAAATCCAAAGTTTTACCAAAATATTTTTTGAAAACCCTGATTTTAAGACCATAGTCTTGTTTTCAGAGATATTTTTGTTATTTTTCTCCAAATGTCAAATTTCAAAGTTGTTTATTTTTATTATTTCTTTAATTTTATATCATGTTTTATTATGTTTATCTCAGAAAAACATGGAAAAAGGCTTATATCTAAATAAATCCAGAAACTTTCAAATATTATTGGATAAATAAAAAATGATATATCTTCACTAACAAGTTTTTTAGTTTTACAGGAACACTCAAGATTGTATTTTCTTTTATTTTCCTTTATTTAAATTCAATTAGTGATATAAATTAAATGTAAGTTTAGAATAAGAGCTTAAATTCCTTCTTAGATTAGGGTTTACATGTGCATATAGTTTAATTTTTTAATAAATATTAATTATGTAAGATTGCGTGTTTTTGGTCCTTAGTCAATTCATGAAATTTTTGAAATTTGGCTAAGTCTGGTAGGAAAATCGTTTGAGGCTCGATTTTTAGACCAACGTCTTAGAGTTTGGGTTTGACCCAAGTCTCATCAACAAGGTCGAGGCGAGCCAATCGAAACGTGGTAAAGAGTTTTAATTTTGACTTTTAAATTCAAGCAAAATTTGAGTTATTTTTGTGCAAAATTCAGAATTTGATATTTGTGTAATATATAGTTGGATGTGTCTCGGAATTTTGAGCGCGATGGTATTTTACTTTTCTAAATTCGAGTTCTGGTTGGCCCGAAAATCGCATTTTTTTAAAAATTTAGCAGTTTATCGAAACGGATCCGGAGTTGGATTGGATTGGATCTAAGGCCTAGGTTCCGAATTTTTATGAATTTGGGTCCTAGTTAGGTCCTATAAAAATCTGGACTAGATTTGGGTCTTACTCCAATTTTTGTTTTGGTATGGGTTTGGATCTTGGATCCGGATCTGGATCAAAAGCACAAGCCCAACATTTTTATAATTTCAAATTCAGCTCAGGGCTTTAAATTGAGGTTAATTTCATATAAAAAGTCTCCATGGTCAATATGACCAATTTTGGAAGCCTTTAAATATTTAAGAATAAATTAATTCAAAAAATAAATTTATTTATTTATTTATTTTTACTAATTTCGGGATTTGGATTAGAGAGGTTTAGGGTTAACCCTCTTCCTTAACTAATTAGGAAACTAGAGGTTTCCAAATCATCAAAAAAGTCAACAGTCAACAAAAAAAAGGTAGTTTCTAAAAAAATATGGAAACTTCCCTAGAGAGAGAGAGAGGTCTAGTTTTGGAATCTCTCTCCAGCTATTTAAGAGAAGGGGGGGGGGGAGGGAGGGGACATCTCTTCTCCTTCATTTTTACTCAAAGAAAAAAAAAAGAGAAAAAAGAAAAGAGAGAAAGAGAAGGGAGAGAGAAAAGAGAGAGAGAGAGAGAAGGAAGAAGGAGGTTTTGGAGGCCATTGATCCTCAGCCGAGGCTCTTTCCACTGCTCTTTTTCGTATTTCCCTCTAAAGGTATGGGTACTATCTTTTGATTCAGATGAGGAATCGAATATGGATGGGTTTCGATGCATGATTCGGTGGAAATCCATAGTGAATTAAGGGATCCACGAATTTCGACCACCTCATATCTATATTTCTGTGTTTTTCACTGTTTGTCAAGAAAAAGATTTTATTTAGGACCTTCAAGATGATGTGGGTGATGGTCGACAGACCAACCGAACCTGGTTCAGTTGGCCTATCTAGCCATACCCATCACAGCAGGCCCAGCCGATCGATCGGTTAGGCATATGACCCCCTTTTTAAAACAAAAAAATAGATAACAATTTATATAGCTTTTTTATGTATATTCTGGTCATTTCTGGCAGCATACACAGGCTCAGGTTCTTGTGCATAGGTTGTCAGACCCAGCCAACAGTGGTCGGTTGGGTTGGCCTGTTTAAAAAAAAAAAACTTTTTTTCTTACCGTGTGGTAGGTGGTTGGCTGGCAGCCAGCTGATTGGCAATCGGCTGACTACCAGCATGTTGGCAGGGTGTGCCAGGCCCAACACCCAGTCGGCTGGGTGCTAGGCAAGCCTATGACAGGGCCATAGCAGGCCCAGCCGCCCCAGTCGGCTCAGTGTTGGCTTGTGGTCCCATGTAACAAAAAAAAAAGAAAAGGGATTTGTTATGCATATAGCTAAATTTCTATTCATATGTTGTTCGGTTGACAGCGTACACAGGCCCGAACCGGCCTGTGCACATGCTAACAGACCCACCCGAGTGGTCAGCTGGGTATGGACCGAAAAAATATATAATGTTGTGCACTTGTAGTCAGGTATACGTTGAAAAAAAGGAGAGATAATGGCAACCTGTTTACAGTTATGCAAACCAGAAATTTTACAAATGTTGGTTGTTTGGGTACACATGTAACTACGCTGGTATAGGTAGAGCCAACCAACATGGTCTCTTGGTCTGTTGTGTCGGACCGACCGCAGGCTGTCCGGTCAGGGGTTGACATACCCGACCAATGACTCAAACATGTGCGAAGTTATATGTTTTGACAGGGAAAACATGAATCTTATACATGCAGAATTTTATTTTGTACATTGTTCTAGTGGTGCGATTAAACCATGTGGATAATGTGTTGTCATGCATTGTGAGGTCCTTGATGTTTTATATCTAAGATGAACATGCATACTTGGAGGAAATATGTACTTTCATGTGCACACACACACACTCAAGGGAGTATGCATGGGCATGAATATATGTATGTTGATGCAAGATTTCACATGGAAAAATATGCATATGAATCAAGCACCTCATACGCATGAATAGTTTTGTTTTGCATGTGTGCATGTGCTTTTTGGGAACATGAGTCTGGTGTGATAAATGACACAATGCTTGGTCTTGGCATGTGATGTGTTCGATGGCCTAAATGGACCGTCACCAGCCTGGAGAGCTGTGAGATTGGTTGTTTTTCATATGTATTTAATTGCATTACTTAAACCACACACGTCGGTATTGCACACTACTACACTGTTCTTGTTGTCCTCGCGGGCTGGAGTCCCATAAGGGTCCTCGCAGGAGTGGATGCGAGCTTTTACTTTTACTTTTCCATATGGTGTTGCAAAACTTAAAAAATTGACTTTTAATAAAATATAATAATTAAGAACAGTGTAATATATATTCTGGGATCTCCCATTTAGAGAATTGGATTTTAGAGATCCGGTCTTGGGGAGACTGTGAGGATAAAAAAACTCCATGTGCTTTATTTTTTTTCCCTAAACCTGATATTGAGGTTTCTTCTCCTGGCCACTGTTTTAGGGAGAGTTTGACACTTTACCTGATGGTGGTGTGTTTGACACAGTTGTTGTTGTTTTTACCAAAAAATGGCACTTATGCGTATGGGGTGTTTCTTGTGTCCCCGACATTAGATGTGGAGGTCTAATATTTCGAAGGTGTTTCGGTCGAGGGCTAAGTTTGGAACCCAGTAATAAAATACAAATTTGTGTGCTAAGCTACCCTGAGAACCTAACTTGATATAGGGGATTGTACATGTTTTGTGTATCTGCGGGTAATGATAATTAAAAAGAGAAGCTTAAAGTTGTATGCATTTAATAGGGCATACATATGGAAAAAAAAACTTAAATGAAAGATAATAAAAGGATTCACGCATTGCACAAAAATCATGCATTTTCCTGTTATGCATTAGATCATATGCACATTTTAATTATTTTCTCAATCATTACGTGATGGTGAGTGTGTGATGTTTACTTCTTATTGCATGTTAAAATTTTATTTTTTGCTATTGCTTAAATGTTGATGCATGCTTAACACTTATAACTGTTGCATGAAAAAAAAAATGATATATAATGTCAGGTTGCATTTTTCTCATATCATTACATGAAAACTTATTTATATTCATTTTCTCACCTGTTTCACTAAAAGTAGATGTGCTCAGAATTTTGGTTCTGACACCCTATTTTATTGGTTTTTCACAGAGACAGGTGATCAGTGAGGTTTACAACTATTGGGAGGGCACAAGAGTCACACTTGGTTCTTGACGGCTTCACTAGTGGATTGAGTGACTATTTCTTTTATCTTTTAGTTCTACCATTTTTTTCAGATCCTTGTTTCAATCAGTCGTTATGTTACTTTCTGTTGAGTAGAACACTGTCTCTGAGATTGATTTTTGATTCATAAATAAAGAGGTTGTTTTGATTCTTATGGATGATGATTGTAAGTTCATTTGTGATGTTTAGCTATCCAGTTGGAATTGAAACTGTGAGAACCCCGGGTCTCTGGGAAGTTTTTCGCACTGTTTAAAAAAAAACTGTATTTTCAAGGGGTATGAGTTGGGGTCGTTACAAATTGTGTGATGGATGATGATTCATGCATATTTCAATTCCACCATGGTCTACATGAATGACACGTGCACTAGCTTCTAAGGAGTCAATAAATTCGATTGAGTTCATATTTATGTTAATGTCACGTTGATGTCGAAGTTCAAGCTTCTCCCATATACCAATTGGTGAACGATTAATATCAAAACAATTCATTAGTTTTAGGTTTAGCGATGTATAAATGTATGAATGAATGTGCATTATTTTGACAAGTCTTGCATAAACTTGTGGAAGGTATTGAGATCGGTATACTACTGGATCAATAGGGCAAACACCTGTGTTGTATTAACATGACTAAGCTAAGCACCAGGAGCTTTCGCTTGAATTCGTGGGATACAGATGTGTCAAGTCTTGAAGACTTGTGCTCGATGTTTTAATTTTGACTCTGAAGAGGCTCACATGATATATGCTAAGTCTTGGAGACTTGAGCGTAATGTTCAAATCATGACCTTGATGAGGCTTTCGCGATATACGCTAAGTCATGGAGACTTGAACATCATTGTTGCGAATTGTGACCCTAAGTGGTCTGTATATTTTTATAAGTTTATATTTATTTTGCTTTGAATGCTTTTCTACCAGACCAGTAATGGTTCTGACCCTGTTTAATGGAGAATACAAGTATTGAACCTGCGATGTGATATACGGAGCAAGACGGCATTGAGTTTCAGGGTTTCTCTAGACAGTGTTGTACCACTTTCTTTATAAAAACTAGTTTTATAGAATACTACTTTTGTAAGCTGGTGTTTGTAATAAATAACTCATTTTTATAAATGGAACACTTTGATAGTCAATGAGTGCTTGGCCATATACCTGTTACTTGCCTGGTATTCTCTAAAATCGATGACTTATTATCCTCTATTTTTTATGCTAAAAATATTTTCTAAGTTTTGCTGGAAAAAAAAAGATCCATGAATTTTTTACTAAGTAGTATTTTGAAAATTCGGGGTGTTACAAAGGTGGTGGTGGTATAAGTCGAGTGGAGCTCAATTAGTGTCCGACCAACTTAATTGAGTTGGGCTCGATCCGATTGAGGTGCGGGTGGTGTCGGTTCAACAGAATCGAGTGAAGAGGGAGCTCGGGTGCAATGAGGAGGCCGATTGTGGTGGTAAGGTGGGGGCAGAACCAAGTTTAGCTCGATATAACTGGGCTTGGTGGGTCAGGTGCAAGATTGAACAGGGAGGGGCATGCTCGGGCGTAAGGCTGGCCAAACTGGGGTGCCCAAGTGGGGCTCAAACCAAACCGAACTGAGTGCGGTTGGGGCTAAGGGCATAGGGAAGAGAGGAGGGGTGGCTGGGGTCAGCAACACCACTTGTGGTGGTGGATGGCCAAGGAGGCTGGCTGGTGGTTGTTGGTGGCGCAGCCACCAATAATGATGAGAGGCGCTGAGATGAGAGGGAGAGAAAATGGGAGAGAGGAGGGGAGTTTCGAATGAGTGAAGGCAAGGGAGGGAGGGCCCCCTTTAAATGGGTAGGGAAGGGGGGTCTTGGTGTTGCCAAATGGCACACACCAACCCCCTACATGGGGGTGGCTCTTAAAAGCAAAGTGTTAAAGCAATTTAACATTTGTTAAAACTTACGAAACCATGGGCTGTTTAATGAGGAAATAAGGGTCTAGATCCTGATGTGAGATCCAAATCCAACCCGAAACATATTCCAACCAGATTTGGTCTGGTTTGGTTGGGGGTTTCAGTATCACTAGCTAGATCCTAGTTAGTGGAACTAAATCCCCAAAACCCCAAAATAACCTCAACCAATTAAAAAATTTCACATAAATCCCTATTCAAGGACTTTACCAAAATACCAAATTCTTTTATAACAATACCAACTATATCCTTGGTCCCAGAAATATCTCTTATTATGTCACAATTCCGGTTATTCTCTTTGGGTTAATAAATTATCACCATACCCTTGAAGTTGTCGGGCATGGTCTGAGCTCGTACGAACACCAATTTTAACGAAATCACCACCGTTCTCTTCAAAAAAATTTATCCGGATCACAACCGTATACTCGAAAATAATAAAATATTTATCTAAAATTCTCATTATCCATATGTAATCCAAATCGATAAGAATACCGAAAAGATCTCGTACATAAGGCTAGATTCACAAAAAAAAAAAATCCAAGCAACGAGACATTGCTAATTTCAATTCATTGATAGCTAAACTTTATGACGTGGGATACTTGCTCCACAATGGGACGTTCAACACACATGTTATTGGTGAATTCGTTCACCCACTTTGCCTATGTGTTAACCTACAACACCCCAAGTCATGATCGGTTTACCAACACAATAGACGGTCTATTCTGGTATTCAAAAGTCCTGGCTTTGTTTTTTCTTATTTTATAGTTCTCACAAAATGATATTATTTTTTAAAAAAATTTCTTGTACTTCCCAAAGTAAGAAAGAATGAGGAGAAGGTGCTATTGCAATGCTTGATTAGTTAAAAAGAGTGTTGTTTGGTGTTGGGTGTTTGATACGAACCACTTTTCACATCAAACTAAAGAGCTAAACCTCAAGATAAGACTAACAACTTCACCTAAGCCACCAACGTCCAAACTAATTGTCTAATGCATCACTAACTCCATCCAAATTGGCCTAACCGATTGCTTACTGAGAGAAGACATTATTTTAAATAGGGTTTTTTTTGCAAATTGGTCCCCAACTTATAGCCCATTTGAAAATCAGTCCTAGCCTTTCTCACCTTAGTCCTTATGTCAACAGCTGTTAGTTTGACTATGATCAAACACTGACTATGGTTAACTGGTCACCAAAATCCCCCCTTCCTCAAATAATTGCTAGTGTATTAACCTTTTGCACATTAATCCCTACCTTATTCACATTTTTACAAATTGATCATCGTCCAAGTAGGGATGGCAGTGGGGCGGGGATATTATCCTCCACCCCGCCTTCCTGGCGGGGATGGATTTTATCCTCCACCCTGCCTTCATCCCCGTTTCATGTCCTCCATCCCCGGTTCAAACAGGGATGAGGCGGGGCGGGGAAAAGTGGTCGGGGCGGGGATTGTGGCAGGGCAGGGAAAAGTGCACGTCCATCCCCGCCTCCACCCCCGGACGGGGATGGATTTTAACCTTCGTCCCCCGCCTCCATCCCCGTTTCATACCCTTCATCCCCGGTCCAAACGGGGCGAGGCGGGGCGGGGCCCCGCTTTCCCCCGGTCCACTGCCATCCCTACGTGCAAGGGCAAAACCATCCATTTGTTTGCCCTTTATCAGTAACTGTCACTAAAAATAACCTCAAGGACTGGTTTGCAAGGGTTAATGAAAAGGTAGAGAGTGATTTTTAAAATAGCATAAGGCAAGAACTATTTTGCAGATAGGAAATATGACAAGGACCATTCTGCAAAAAAAACTTTTAAATAAAGAAGTGCATAGTCCATGTGAAACTACATATCTTAATTATCATTCTTTTAAAAATCGTGAAATAAAGAACTAAGCACAATCGGATTATGGGATCGACGGTGGGGATAGCGTGCAAAGGAGCAGGGAGAGCACCGAGCTATCTCCCTCCATAACAAACACTTTTAGTTAGCGAGTGGAAATTAATTAAAGCCATGATTTGGTCGCTTCCTTACTTTTTGGAAGGAAATGTAACGCAGCAACTTCCGAAACGATACGTAGGTTTGGAACCGATCCGGTTCGGAGTCGCCCTTCTGAAATTGCGCGCGCCCTATTTCTTTCGTGTTCGCAGGAAAGAAGAGGAAGAAGAGAAGAAGAATAAAGAGATTAAAAAGAACGAAAAGTGGGCAGAAGAGAGAAGAAACAAGAAGAGGAAGAAAGAGGAGAAGAAGAAGAGAAATGGAAGCGTATAGGCCTCTTCTTTATCTGTATCTCGGGAGTCTATCTGTGTGGTCGATCTCGGGAATCCTGTGGACTCTTAATACATGGAAAAGGCGCCATTTTCAGGTTTAATTTTCCTCTTTTCTTCCTCTCTCTCTCTTTGGGTAACCAACTAGAGAGTTTTTGGATTTTTATGTTTTTCTTGATGTTACTTGCGTACGATCTTTGTCAAATGGAATGGTGTTTGGATTACTATAGCACAATGTTTGAAGTTCAATGATTTTTCGTTGTTCTTCGCATCTCAATTTTAAAACATTTGCCTTTCTTTTTTTTTTACTATGGTTTTGATAGAAGCCTTTTTTTTATATGACATGGGATTTTGTTTGCCTTCTTTGGAAAATGTTGTTGTACATAATGCTGAGTCGCGTGTGTACATAACCCCTAAGAATTTGCTAATAGGTTTTTGATGAATGTTTCCTTCAGTCTCAATTTTAGAGATTTTGGGTTTTTGTTCATATTTATACTCAATTTTAACCTGTTTCTTTGAAATGATGATGAACTTGTTCTTTTCCTGTCACTGTAAAGAGGTGTATTCTAAAAAACATGATGAGATACTGAAGAATTCGATAAAAAGGCCATAATTGGTCTCTCTCTCTCTCTCTCCCTCTCTCTCTCTCTCTCTTTTCTCTTGATCTTTTTGTGGAGTTTGTGTAATTGTGTTAGTGAATAACATAATTCTAGTTGTGTAAAGCCCGCTTTCCTTGCATTAAAATCTGCGTCTTTTTATCCATTTGGGTGAGTTAATCTACGTTTGTTGATGATGGACAGTCTCTGTGGTCTCCATTGCTTGAGATTGTTTACATTTGATCTCATGCCATCTACAGTTGTTCATATTTCTATGTTCTGCAGTTGTTTTACTACCCATTGAAGGTGTAATTTGGATACGTTTCTTTAGTTACTATATTGTTAATGATATAGTCTTAACGGGCGTTTCTGATTGCATATCACAAGTATCTTTTGGATGCCCTCAGTCCACTAAAAGAAATTGTTTTCTTGTAATATTTGTCCAGTAGTGACGCAATTAATTGGAGTTCTTGCTTTTAATGGAAACATCTTTGTATTCACGATTATTGCTGCTGCTGCTACCACTGCCATAGTAGCATTGCTTCGATTGATTGTAGCCACCATTATGTGGCATTACACCTTCTGTTACAATATTCATGTTTACCATATCATAATCATCACCATCTCCATCTTAGATTCAATCAGTACTAAACATAGTCACAGATATCAGCAATATTTTCAAAATATCACGATATTATCATTGTAAATTCAGCAAATGATAATATAGGTAAAATATCACGATATTTTGAAAATATTGCCATATTAGCATGAGAATATTGTGATATTATCACAATATTATCGATTAGTTTTACTGTTTTTATTTAATTTTTACATTTTAAATATGTTTTTCTTCCTTCTTTTATATTTTTAACTTATTTCTTTTATTATTTATGTATTTTTTGTCTAAACATGATATTTTCTTACTTAATTTTGTTATTTTTTTTTTAAGCCCCAAGATTTTCCTGAGATTTATCACCAAACCTATAATATTGTGTGAAATAGCCTCTCCGAGATATAGCCGATACTGATATTTGTGACTACTGTACTAAATAGACTGATAAATGCATCTATATGGCCCATTGAGCATATATGCTTGGGAAAGGCTTAAAGTAGGTGAGATTTATTGATACCAAATTTCTAGTATCAATTATATATATGTATAGTCACAAATATCAGTCTCGACTATACTTCGGCAAGCTAAATCTTGTGATGATATAGGTTTGTTGTATTGATAAATTTTGGCAAAAACTTAAGAAAATCTCGGCAGTAAAAAAAATTAAAAATATGAAAATAACATAAATGAGCAAGAAAGGAATGTATTTATATAATAAAGTTTTTGTAGAAATGTAAATAGAAGTTATATAAATTTTGAAATGTACAAAATATAAAATAAGGAAAAACATATTTAAAGTGTAGAAAAGAAACATGACTGAAAATATCATGATGTTACTGTGATATTATCATGAATTATCGCACAATAATATCACAATAAAATAATTTAGAAAATCTCGCAACATTTTACCTTTTAAATCATTTTGTCAATAAAAGTATTTATATAGGCAATATTCTCAATATATATATATATAGGGCTGGCAAAATGAGCCTGACGAACCAAACACAGCTTGTTCAGGCTCGTCTTGTTTACTAGTGGACCTAGCTTGGGCTCGGGTCTAGGTGAGCCAAACCCCAGCTGGTTTGCCTAGAAAAACATAGTCAATTTTTAAGACAAGCGTCAACAGCAAGATTCGAACCCCAACCTCCTCTGTCATAGCCATGCAACCCAACCACCTATCCAGAAGCACTTTTTATGACATATTTTGCAGCTGTATTATATATATTATTTCTATACGAGCCGAACTGAGACGAACACCGATTGTTCGTACTCGGCTCATTTACAAATTACATGATACGAGCTGATGACAGCTCGTCTCACTTAGCTCATTTGGCGAACATGCTCGAGTTTTGGATGAGCCGAACTGAGCTGATCTGCAAGCTCTTCAGTTTCTTTACCAGCTCTCTCTCTCTCTCTCTCTCTCTCTCTCTCTCTCTCTCTATATATATATATATATATATATATATATATATATATATATATATATATATATATATATATATAAAGTCTTTGGTGCGGATGTGCATACAGTATCAATGAGTTGAAACTTGAAACTCATATGTGCAAGTTGTTTTGAGTCAATCTGACCCTGCAGAAGTGCTCAACATTGTCAATTTGTTAGAGATCATCCCTTGGATTGTGTTTTCTCGACCAAAAAAAACTTTTTTAAGTCATAAAAATTTAATGCATTTACCGCCATTGGTTTTTGAATCACCAAAGACACCTGTACACCAGATTTTTGTGAGTCAAAAGTCGATCCCACCAATCAGCCCATGTAGATCACATCCATAAGTCCGTACTCATTTTAACTCATTAATAATTTAATACCATGTGCACATCCACACCAAAGATATATATAAACAATCTAGTTGGAATCTCATGATGCAATCTAACTTCATACCAGTGTTCAGCATGGTCGATTTAGTGGGAATTGGCCCTTGGATCATGCTTTTTTGAGTTGGGAATATTCGATGCATTCATAGCCATCAAGTTTTGGTTTGCCCGAAAAACCTCTATACAGGTCAGGTTCTAGCAATACAAAAGTTGGTTCCCACTAATAAAAACATGTAGATCACATCTATGGTGTTAGATGTGAGAAAGAAACAAGAAAAAAAATCTTGTTCGGTAAGTTGAACTCTTAATTGATTCTTTTGTAGATTGGACTATAGATGTGATGCATAAGGGTTGGTTAGTAGAAAATGAGTTTTTGAATCATGTGGTTGGGACATGTAAGAATGTTTTTCAAGGGATTTAAAAATCAATGGCCCACAATATACAACAATTGTCTCAAAAGACCATATTTTTACATAAAAAAAAGACGATCCAAAGTTTGTTCCTTAGTAAAAAAACCATTTTGAACACACCTATCATGTCAGATTGAAGCGATACAGCTTGTACCTATGATTTCCAGCTCAATAGTTCTATACCTTATGTATTGACAATATTTGGCCTTTTGTGTAAGCCACGTCTACCCAATCCAACCTCATGGATGCATTCAACATGATCTTTTTGCTAGGTAACACTCCTTGGATCAATTTTCTTTGACGTACAAACATGACTTTTGAGCTGTGAGCTTTTCAAACATTGCAGGCCAATTTATTTTTCAGGCCATTGGAAAACCTGCTTACATGCCATGATCACATGATCCAAAACCCGACTCCTTTTAACCAAACCTTGTAGGTCACAATTGTAGATACTGATCAGCCAAAAAAAGGCGAACCATTAAATTGAAAGAATCTTCTAGTTGTATGCAACATATCAACTAAACATGCCATCACCATGAAGAATAGCACAAACTTCTAGTGGATATAGATGTGCTTCTGCATATATTTCCTTTATTTTTCAACTCTCCTTTTTGAGTATTGTGTGTTCCTATTGTTCAGAACATAACAGATGTTTATGCTTGTGGAATCATTTTATGTTTCTTAAACAGAAAAAACCATCTGCAGTGAATATCTGTTTGTTCTCTGGTATTTATGCTTTATGGTGTGTGTTGTTCTTAAACAGAAAAACCATCTGCAGTGGATTCTCGCTTGGGTTCTGATGATTAAAGTTTTGCAGTTGGGACTCTCCTTTCTGTTTTGGTATGTGCTAAGTAGTGAAAACTTATAAAGTACGTTGATTTTGATTCTTGCATGGAAGTTGGAACAAATTGAGTCAATTGTTCTTCATTTTATCAACTTTTATTTGAATTTGGAAGGATAATTTTTGTTTCCTAGTTGAGATTATTTCAACCAGAAGTTGTTTGGGTAGATTAATTGGAAACACTTGAATTAAGTTGTTATATTATGATGTCTATTGAAGGTTCTTGTTTTCTCCCTAATCCTTCGTTTCGTTTTTAAATTTTTTTTACGATACTCATGAAAAATGTGTAGGGTGCACTTCTTTTTCAGCTTCTTGTGCATTTCATTTGAATTTGTTGCAACATCTAGAACAACCACTTTGCCATGTCCACCTGTCTTATTCTGAATATTTTACCACAAAATTTTATTCTTCGACTTTGCACTTTTAACATCTGGTGCAATCAATGGCTTGAGATTTCTTGGTCCCTTTGATCATATATGTTCTTTCTTCTTTATCGCTTTGAGCTGATCTGATGCAGGAGCATTGGGATCCATGCCCCACATGCAAGGAGTAGGAGTAAGATCCAAATCCAAAATTTTGATCCAAAATGCAACACCAAAGTTACCCGATCCGTTTTGGATCCATTTGGGCCAATTTGGGACCTAAGGGTATTTTGGTAATTTTACCCTAGTATTTTTTTGAGAATTTTGTGTAATATATCTCAGAAAGTTCATTTTTGTATTTGGTTCCTATTTTGTGAATTTTGGAACCTCGAACAATGTTGTATTATTTTTATTTCATTTTTGTTTTATTTTTTGGTAGGAGCCAGATCTTACTTATCTGGATAGTTTTAATACCCTGTAGGATCTGTTTTATGGTACTAGAGGGTGTAGTGCGTTCATGGATAGATTTTCTTTTTTTCCGGTTCCAAATGTGTATGTGATCCCACTTGACAAATGGTGTAATATGATTGGTTTTGGAGGGAAGTGGCCAAACATGGCTAGCCACCTCCCTTCAAACCCCATTGGGCTAGAATGGAGGTGCTGCCCATGACTACCAGTCCATTCTCCCATGGTGGCTTCTCATTGGCCAGCCAAGAAGATAATAGGACAAGTTTTTGGAAAGTGGACTTCTCATTGGCCTTGGGGTGACCTCCCTTGTGGCCAATGAGAGGCCATGCTCCTTTCACTCTTCATTTAAAACTACTTCAGCAAAAAGGAAAAATAGCTTTTGTCTCTTTTGAAAAAAAAATGGAAAAGAAAGAAGAAACATGGAGAAAACAATGATTTTGGGAGAGAGTGTGTGAGCTTGTGGGTCTTTTGCACATCTGAAAAAATCTGGAAAAGGTTTGAAGCTTGAAAAAGGCAAAACATGAACTTGGTGAAGCATTGAACTTGTGAAGCTTGAGGGAAAGTCATTTTGTGGTTTTGAGCAATATTTGGAGTCGTTTAAGCTTGAGAAACGCATTGGGTACTTCCGCTACACCATGGTGTGTACTCATGATCCTTCTTGATTTTGATAATTTAGTGAGTGCTTAAAAAATTTAAGGGTTTCACCTTATCCTTTGTTAGTTAAACTGGAGTTTCTAGGCTTCACATTCCAGTTCTAATCTTTGTACAGGAATCCTTTGGAATCTTGATCATGCTCCCAATTGGAGCTCATTCCTGAAGTCTGAAGAGATGATAACACTCTTCCACTGTACACAAAGATTAAAACCTTAAAACTAATAAAGAATTGTCATTGATGCCTTTTTTGTATACAATTGGATGAACTTAAGATTTAGTATTTTCCTTTACTTGCACTTTATCTTTTGGAAGATAAATATTATGTGTAAGACATGCATCTATATGTGTGTCAAGCATAAGCAAAATGTATGTGGTTTCTAGCACATAAATCCCACAACATATTCCCAAATAAAAAAACAAAAGAAAACAGGAGTTTTAAATGCTACTATTTTGTATAGGTGAACATACATTGATTTCACCAATGAATCCTAGGAACATAGATATCCTAAAAAGTAATTCACTGGATCCTTTAAACAATTTTGTCAAATATTGAAAAACATATTCTCGCACTAATTGGGAGTCTTGATTTTAACGCCTTTATGTACAATTCTATATGTTGCTGAAAGCTTTATGGTATTTATATTTCATTTGCTACAAATCTTCATTCTGCAGGTAAATCTGTCTGCTCTAACCTTTGGTAATATTTTTCTTGTGGATTTTAAACATCTTTCACTACTTTCAGTAGATTTTCAATCCTCCTATTTGGAATGATGGTTGACGTTTTTCTGTCACTCTTTTTTCTCATTTAGGTACTCATGCTTCAATCTTCAGGCGTGCTCTTTGTGGGTGTCATTTGGGGTGTATGTAACTGGAGTATGCTTTCATGTAGCTTGCTTTGTCTCGTTTCTCCTCATTTCCCATGGTTATTGCATAACGTGTGAGCATCTTTCCATAATTGAGCGGCGTCTTACAGCTGCCATTGGTTTTTTGCTGTACTTGGTTCTCATTGGTTGCAAGGTAGAGCTGCCTTATTTCAAGGTGAGTATTTATGGATCCCTTAGCTTATGAATCTAATCATGAATATGCATGTTAAGGTGAGTATGTGTTTCAATCAATTGCTCTAGTTTTTAGACATTTTAATAAGGTAGATTACATGTTAATATTTTAATTAGTAGAAAATTTCCCATTTGTTGATCTTACATGTAATGCCCCCGATTTATAACATGATTTTTCAAAGAATTTTTTTTCATAAAACTATGCGGAAACATTCGATTAAGGATTGCCATACTTGTTGTACCAAACCATTCACTGATTAAACTACAATAAGGAAAACACATCATCATTAATTAAATTGAATTAAATCAAATCATCCAATATGGTTCAAATAATCCATAATGGTCCAGATCCGTAACCACCACTAAATATCATGTCCAAAGCCAAATACAAAAGTTCCTCAAGTAAGAAAACAAATACGACCACCTCGACAGTTAGCAAGCAAAGTCCAACATCACAGCTACGTACAAGAAAATCACTCGGCCTCCTCAGAACCTAGAATTGTTAAATTTATGGGGTCAGACAACTCGGGTCTGAATAGGAAATAAACATACTTGCATCCATGAACGATATCAGTGTACATTAAGACATAGCCTCACTAAGAATGCATCTAACATACCAAAGTAAATCATGCATATTTTTTAGCAGTCAATAATCACGCAACGTGGTATAAATTAGAAATATTATAACATCAAGATATATTCATGCACACTCATTTTATGTTACGGTTTGCAACATTGCATCAAAATCATACTTATGCATGAATATTTATATAATGCATGAACTTACCATTTTAGTTGTACGAGTCCTTCGTGCATAAATAAATTCTTGTCTTCAATTATTATTATTTTTCTTAAATAATGCATGCAATATTCTAATTGCATGCAATCCACATACTTGTTTCACTTTACCAATCATTTGTGGGTACAACACAGAGTTACCCAGTTTTGGAGGTACGGCCCAAACTTGTTCATTTATAAAATTGTGACTTATTAACCTGCATTACACCCCAACACTGGTCATATTTCTGGAAAAAGGATAGTAAATTCGAGAGAGTTCCCAGTCTCCACAACCTTCCGTGCTTGAGTAACATCATGAGTCTTACCTACCACACCGCGAACAAGTCATGGTAGTTCCCCCTAACTCTATGGGTGGGGGACAAATCAACCTTTCGTGCTTGAGTAACATTTCACAGAGTCATCAGTTGTACCGTGCTTACTCTCTCTCTCAGTACCACACGAGAATTAATTTTATATTTTCATTTCTTTGATTAACTCTCTTATTAAATATGTCAATGCAAACATGCAACTATATACCAGGTTCATATGCAAAAATATGTATATGGCACTAACATTCTTAAGTTTGATTAGTCCTTATCATTACAATTTACGAGTAACTGCAATCAACATGCATTATCACAATCTTGATAGGCTAATCATCCATACTTATACATGCAACATTTCAAGCATAACATCACATGCAATTCACTTCATGTATGCAAAATAACATCATTTTTCATGTCATGCTATCACACAAGCATATCATGCATATCTATGTACATACAATCGTTCACAGGGAATATCGACCCCACGCTATTATGTAAACATATCAATTGTATGCTTCACTTAGGCACACAATTATATGTTGTACATATGCATTCATCTATTTCATGATCATGCCTCATTATACATGATACATATTCGGTTAACCTGCATCAAATATGAAAAATCAAGTCTTATTCATTACTCATCATGATTAACAATCTAAAAAGATGCTTAGGCATTAAGATAAACAATTGAGAACAATTCGGATCTCTGTTTACCTAATTTTGTAAAATCCATAAAAACTTGCAGAAAACAGATTTAACCTTCATCTTTTTACTAGGATTGTCCTAACATGTCAGAAACACAACCCAAGAAATAGATCACCAAAATCATTTATACAAAAATTATAAAAATCCTTCAACCAAATACTGTTCTGAAAAAGTTACAAACCAATTTCTGTAAACTATAGAAATTTTCCTAACTTGGGGAATTTCCTAGGACTTACTGTTAATTCTTTTTACAAAATCATTTTTACAAAGTCTTTTACTATGTATTGGATTTCACCTAAATTTTTCACAATTTAAATTGAATAGTTTTGGATTAGTTTCCATAAGTTTCAAAATAACAGGTCGGGATAGTCCTATAACCAGAGCATAAAAACTAAGCTTTGTTACAGTGGACGTTTCTCCCTCAAAACTAACTCAAACCGAACAAAACAAACTTCTAAAATCAAGCTCCGGATGTGTAGATCATGTTAATATTTTTATTTGTTTTTTCGGATTCATATTCTAGGAGATACAATTTTTTTTCTAAAACTGGTTAGGTTAAAAACGGGAACAAAATCGCAAGGATTTCAAAACTTATAAAACATTCATAAACCAAGACTAAATATGATATTAAAACATAATCAACCATAAATACTAATGTTTTAAACCTGTTTCCAGTATTTTACAACAAATATTTAGACTTGTCATGCTAACCAAACATTAAAATAATCACATCTTTCATTCATAAATCATAAATAAATCATGAATCTATTTAACAACTTATATCTAACCATTAACCACATGAAAATCAATCAAGCCATCAAATCCTAAATTTACAAATGTAATATCATGTTCATTAACATTACTAACATGAAATGAATCAACTAGCATGCTCATGTTAATCTAATTTAAACATAAAACATAAAACCCACAGTCGATTTTTGCCTAATTCCCTCTACAAAACGATTTTACACAATTTAACATATATCTAGGCATAAAAAAATTACAGAATTAAAACTCATGCTTGCATCATACCAATCCATCTTACATACATTAAATATGTTGGAGTTAATCAAGATCTATTATAAAAAAATACAGACCCTGATCTCCCAAACCATTTTTTGTAAAAAAGCTTAAAAAAACTGATTGTCTCAGAACCGAACTACCAAAACACAAATTTTGGATTTTTGAAATATGTTTTCATGTAGATCTATACCCATAGATGTTTTTAGGTTAGGTTAATGCATCAGTAAAGGATATGACAATGCATCTCAAAATCAAACACACATACAAGTAGGGAATCCCCTACCTTGAAAGAGCATAAAACCGATATTGAAATCGTACATGCACACGATCCGTATGAGCTGGCCTAATCCCACAGTTGGTTCCTCCTCTTGCAGCCTCACCTCTCCCTTCAATGGAGGTCGGCCCTCCTTTAGGGAGAAGAAGAAGGAAAAGAAGAAGAGAAAGAATAGGAGAGAGGGAAAGAGAGAATAAGCAAAATAGAAACAAAAAGAGGGCGTGAGAGGGGCTTAAATAGCCCTCTTCATGGCCTCCTATTGGTATATGGTAAGTCTCCTTCCCTTTCTACATTCCTTTTTATTTTCCCTTTTTAATTTTTCTTTTTTTTATCTATGGTTAATAACCAATATGGCAATGTAGGGCAGCGTCTCACCTCCTTGGCCATAGTGCCACATGGGCTCTCCTCCATGAAAGAGGACCCACATAGGGGTGTCCCACCTTGGACCCCAAAACTTACCAAAAGAAAATTGAAAAAATATCCTAAGGCTACTTGTTTAAGCCTAGTTTGATTTTAGGAAAGTTTTAACTTTTTTTTGTCTACATGGGATCCTAGGTGTTTACACAAATTGGAAAGGTAGAAATCCATCCAAGAAGGATGGGCCCACCTAAAGGGGGGGGGTCCCACCCTCTTGGGATCCCTTTCCATAATAACTAATTAAATTAATTAATTAATTACCCTAATTTCCTAATTTGTATTTTAAATCCAATTTTGGTCTAAATTGATTTTAGTTTCTATATCCAATCCAAATCCAAATTGTTTCTAATTCCAATTTAGATCCAATCCAAATTCACCTCTAAAAAAAATCCAAATTCAAATGTATGTTTAATTAAATCCAAATTCACATTCACTTGAAATTAAATCCTAATTAAGCTCAAATTCCAAATTAAACCCAAAATTAATTGAATTGGAATCCCACTGAAATTCAGATTAAATTCACATTGAATGCCTATTTTTAATATGGATCAAATCACTCCAAATTCAATCTAGATTCAAATTTATTTTGGAATCTCAGTTAGGGTTTTGGATCCTGAATCGAAACCCAGTCCAGTGTGGATCCTGGGTAAAGATGCAGTTCCAACATATAGAAATAAATATTCAGACAACGCAATTAACTGAAAATTTATATTTTATTTATTTACATAAATGCCAAAAAATTCGCGAGTATTACACTACATCTACTTGTGTCCTTAATCAATTAAACTGCTCCTGATGCAGGTCCTGCTGCTGTTCATCTATTTCATTTCTTTTTGCATTATATTTCTTCATATCTCTCAGAATCTTCTAGTATTACGTGAGCTGTTGAACTTCATACAGTATGAGGACATTGATATTATTCACACTGCAGTTCACACAAAGTACATCATGTTCAGGTATGCAATATGCATTTTGATATTTAGAAATGTACCTGATGATGGAACATCAAGTACAAGTTTGGATCATTAGATAGCTTCCAACTTGCCTTGTTTTCTGCTCTTTTCTGTTGTAAATTCAGGAAGTTTGAAGTGGTGATGGTAATTCTAGCTGTGGCTGAAATTCTGGTATGAAGTTCCTGCTGTTCTACATAAACCTTTAGTTAATGCAGCACAGATATCATCTTCTGCATCTAGTACTAAAGACTTTCAATCATCAGATTTATATGGATATGAATGGGGCAGAAGATACTTACTGGCTCCATCTGTTAGTCCGAGAGGTGGCATTGTTCTGTATATTCTTCTACATTGGGTATGTTGGTCTAACTTTGCTCTTGTTTAGTGCATACTTCTGCTGATGTTCAAGTACACAGTTTCTCTATAGATAAGCATTTTCTGTGGAAGGAAAGCATATTGCTTTTTTTTTTAAATCTCTGTGTTTTAGTCTGTATTAATAGTTAAATTCCACAGACATCACCTTGTGGTGAGTTTCTAGATTTTGGCATTATAAATGGAATAAATTTTGACTTTCAACCTTTTTCAGATGGACTTTTAGGTCAAAGGAGGTATCACTGCATTTCACGGTTATGTCTACTCTGAAATTCGAAAGGGAAAGAACTATACCCCCAATATACAGGCTTGTATGTAACTTTCTTTATTTCTGGTTCTCACCCGTTTGACGTATTTCACTTTTATTACTTTTAAGCTTGTCAAATGCAAAAGTTGGAAGCATGTTTCTAGCCTATGTATATAAATTCATGTGTTAGCATGCACCTTCTCTGCATGATTATCTATAACGCTATAACAGCTACTGAACTAGAAACTTTTGGTCTATCTCTTTAATTGTGCTCTAGAGTGGTTGCTTTTGCATCAACACGGTGCATCACATGCTTAGAATGCCTAGTGTATTCACTTTCTATTGGTTTTTAGCAGCTTAATCATTCTTCTGCAACAATATTGGAACCTATGATATCATATTAAAATAGGAAAGTAGTTTGAGTCCTCTAGAGTGGTGGCTTTTGCATCATCACAGTGCATCACATGCTTGGAAGGCTTAGTGTATTCACTCTATTGATTTTTAGCAGCTCAATCATTCTTCTGCAACAATGTTGGGAAACATATCATATTAAAAGTGGAAAGTAGTTTGTGCTATGTTCAGGGTGACCTTTGGCATGAAGACCAATGTGTAGAGAATTTCATGAGAAATTTAAGTGATTCTAGTTTCAAAATTTTCATAGTTCTTTGCTTTGTTCAACCTATTATCTGTTTATCATAGTTCCAATTTCTTATTGTTACTATCATTGTCCCAAAAACCCAAGAAAAGAAGATTATTAATAATCACAATAATTTCTCCTGGTGGACTTAGCTGAAAATTGTCTTAACAATCAGTTTTTCACTAAGCTATGTCATCAAGTACTTGTATCCATTGTGAGGCCTTACTTCAAGGTCTGTCTGGCCTCTATGCAGCCTCACTTTCTCCAATCTGAGCAGACATTAGAGTCACTGTCTGATTTCTGTTAGCTTCTCTGGCATATAAAAAAAGTATCTTGTATTGTTTGAGGATAACACCAAAGTGGATATATGCCAATTCAGTTAAGCTTTCTTATGTAATGAGAAACCTTTCTTATTATATGCCCCTTTGTTTGTCAACACTATGATGCTCAAATGAATTCAACACTTATAATATCTTGTCCCAACACATGAGTTCTATGGACATTTTGCAGAACGGAATCTTCATCTTTTTGTTATGGCAGTTATGCTTATCATGATAATATCTATGGTTTTATTTGGCAATCCTAGTCTATGCGTTTCTGTGCAGTTGATTCTGAAGGATGGCAGTGCTGGTCTACACATTTCTTTCTCAGTGGGGCATGTTGGTTTCTGGTTGTTGATGTGCTAGCTTCATACAATTCCTCCTCTACGCTAATGAACTTTTCATTCAAGATCCTGCAGTTTCTCATTCTGAATTTTCACTTCCTTTTTTAGTTGAATAAGCATCGTAGGATTTTGATGGTCATTCAATGCCTGATTCCAAATTTTTAAGGCATGATCCCTGGTTTATAGAGTCAAAACATTCCTGCATTGTCCCTTTGGATCTTTGGGCCCCTAGCAATCTGACAATGATTGTTTGTTTATCTAGCTGCAGAGGCTATCTAAGATCTTTTGGTGACATGTAATAAACTATTGTTCAATAACCAATACTTGTAATTGGAGTGCTCCTTTTTTAGTCTCATGCTACTTCAATAGTCATGTCACATGTGGACAACATAGTGGAGCATGTGGATTTCACCATGCAAAAGGCAGAATGTTTCATATGAGGAAACCACTTTGGAGTAGGTTAAAGGGATTCTCCTTTCTTGTTAGCCAAGCAACTATAAGATAACAGAAAATAGCATGTAAAATCTGAACAAGCTCATATCAAATTCATATTTGGCATTTAAATGACCTTTGATATTAAATGAGGCAGTGTTTGAATCTACCTGACGTAATAGGAAGCACTTTGTTTGCTTCTTCTTTTTTCCATTGAGTTTTGGGTAGTCTTGCTTCCATCATTTTGCCTAGTCAATTTGTTGCTATTTTGGTGCTTCTACATGCTCCATATTGTGTACTATTATACCAATGATCATTCTCAACCATGTATTTTTTAATCGTTCTTTTGTAGTAGTATGATATGAATAGTGATCTTGAGCCTCATAGTGTCATATACATAGATCACTTGAATGGTGCGTTAGTTAAAACTCCCTTTCTTGTAGGATGATATGTAGGTTATGGAGCATTTGTCTCTTTCTGGGGCTTGTTCAAATGTTCCTCTATGGCCTTAAGAGCTTGCAATATGAGTTATAAGCGACTATTAGGAAATAGGAACCTTTCTTATTTAATGTCCCTAAATTTTTTGTACAAACTCTAATCTGTATAATTTTTTTCTCCTCCATGTTTCACTAGTTTTTATGAATACATCACTGATTTGCTTAGGCATAGACAATTCAGGTAAAATAAAAACCTCATGAGATGCTGGCCATTTTCTGGCCAGTGGTTGGTTGGAAAAGAAGTGGAATATCATTCCAAATTTAAAAGAAAAATGAAACAAAATCCTGCCAGATTATGGCCAGAATCTGGCTGGTGGTGGTCAGCTTTATTGATGGGCACTAGAGGGGGTTTAGGTCTTGGGGCTCTCTTCTCAGCTCCCAACCCCTCCCCTCTCCCTTCCCTTTCCCCTGATAAACCTGGTTTTCTAGCGAAAAAAGTTTGGGGGAACAGAGGGACTGTTTTTTGCAAAATGGGTTTGTATCCCAGTTTTCATTGAATCATGTTTCTATGAACCTGGGTTTGGTGTCATCCAAATGGACATCAAACTCAGTTTGCATATTGTAATCCAGTTTTGATCTCAATTATATCGCGGTGCTGTCCTGAGATTGCATATGGCTGCCCTAATTGTTGCTGATATGACTATTATATAGCCCCATGGGATCCCTGTTTATATGTGACGTTGAAGTAGATGTCTGGAAAGTTGAAACTATAGGGGAGAACCTAGAACTAGTTACTCAAAAGCATGTGGAATGAAAATAGATATACATCTGGCACAAGCTTATATGGGTAGAAATGATAGAAGGCACACCATGGAATGTTGTGGACTGATGAGTTTTGGTGTTGAATATTTTATGGGTTTGAAGGGTACATCACTGTCAGATCTAATACAGATTGAATGTACTTGAGACAAGCTAGTGGTCTATTATGCGATCAAAATGCCACATGTCAAAGGGACAAATTTTACGAGATAACATTAAGCCCTGCATTGCTGCTTTTTATAGAGTATTAATGAACAAAAAATGAGGTGAATAGTTATATAGCTAAAAGCATACATCCAAAGTTTGGGTAGAGTGTCGAGAAATGCTGGAATAAGGAACACAATGTTTATGTTCAGAGGAACAAGCATGAAATGAAGAAAATTAAGAAATGTCATGTAGATGGATTGACAAGACTACTTATTTGAACAAGTTATTTTGTCCAAGTCAAACCAACGTGGAGTTGGTAAGGATCAATAGAACTTAGATGAGGATTAGGGATGGGCATTACATTAGCAGCCTGTGTGTGTCAGATACCCTTTTCTGGTCGGGTTCTGACTAGGGATTTGTAGTATTGTACCCAAACCCAAACAGCACAAATCTTGGACCCAGCCCAGTTCTTTAGTGGGCCAGGTAGAAGTTCCTGTCTGCACTAACCATTGCTGAAGGCCTGAATAGTAATTTTCATGTTTTTTAAATCTCTGTCTCTCTCTCTCTCCATATGAAAATGCATCATATTACTAGGAGTAAGGCCAATAGCTAATGAGCTATTCAAGTAGCTGTTGAATAGCATCACTAATGAAGGACATCCAAAGGTATGGACTATGGAGCAAACTTTTCTTTTCTTTTTTGTTCTGCAAAATGCCTAAAACAATCGAACATTATTCAAAGGCCTGTGTTTGTCTATTTCTATGGATAGGAAATGTGATGTACTCTGCTAATCTAAATATGAAACAGGCGACAATACATGCAGCCTAATCTCCAAGCAAATGAGCCCCAACCTGAATGGAACCAGGCTTAGACATGACCTAGCACTTCAGTGAATCAGCTTTGATTAGGCTACAATATGTCAAAAGAACAAACTGCAGTCTGCAGCATTAACAGCCAAAGCTAGTCTGTTACCCACTGCAATGAAGAGAGTGATAGGTGTGCAGAAAATGTATAATGTTATGGTTTAGCTGTAGAGAGAATCGGATGGACAAATGACACAAGGCCAGCATTTTGTAATTAGACAAGGTCAGATGATGATGTCCATGAAATATATATGCTTTCACCATTTGTGAAAAATAAAGAAAATACATATTTTATGCATTTTATGTTTATCTATTTATGTGTTTGTGTGTGGATGTAGCCAGTAGAATCACAGGCCATTTGCGGAGCACCAGTACTATGGCCCCTGATGTGCAAGTTTACCACATGCTTTCATTTAATAGATCTTTTGTATTTTCTTTGTGCTGTGCATTCATCAACGTCTGTTTGTGATTGTAGACTAGGTGTGATTTGTAACTGAGAATATGTTGTAAAATATAGTACCGAGTCTGAACAAATTCAAGACTGTAGTTTGTAATTTTTGGCATATAATAATTTGTGTTTTCACAGGAATTGGATGCAATGGAGTTCAATAATTTGGATTTCCACGAATGGCACATCGGAGTGGTAAGCAATGTACATACATTCAGGTCCATGTCATCAAGTACTATCATCTAATTTATCTTGGAAAAAAATAAGCATATTTTTTAATGATTTAAATCTCCCGTAGTTGGTAGCATTACCTTGAAACTTATTATATTTCATGTGCTGAGCATACATTGTCTATAATTCATAAGATTGAATAGCTTTTTCTTATTTCTCCAGTAAAGCCAACTAAAACTTTTAGGTCTGTACTTTGTCTTTCTACACTAGTTTGTCACAAGTGATGGCCAAGGGAATTTTTTCATCCCTCAAAAAAATGAAAGATAAATTGAAACATCTAAAACACTTCTTGTTAAGTGAAAGTGGCAGATCTGCCTATTTTTTCTATGCTTTAAAGAGTATAGTAGTGTTTCCCTCTAACAGAGAAGAGTGTTATAGTGTCGTAGGTGACCAATGATTGGTTTCTGGATGATATTTATCACTGCTTAGCATCATGTATTGCTTGCTTGAACACTAAGTATGAAACATGATTATGCAGCCAACAGGATTTCATGCCAATTGTGCTGAAAATTCCACCAGCCTACCATTTGTCATAGTACAGCATCCTCACGCATCAATCTAAAGTAGTTCCATGACAGCAAACCAGGTTACTGGAGTTGCTATTTATTTTAATCAAGGCAATACAGTGACAAGGAGAAGAGCACAGGATCAGTGGAAGTTAGCAGGTTGTTGTGACAAAATTTGGCTAATTCTGTTTCTGTTTTGACATGTACTTTCATTCCTCATCACTCTAAATTTGATTCTCTATTGTATGATATGCAGCTACAGCAGTTTGATCTCTGATGTATGATATGCAGCGACAGCAGTTCCATTTGTGTAACGTAATACTGTTATTGATCTTAGGAGCTTGTGCAAGACAACAATAAGATGTTCAGAATATGCCCAATATGTTTTCCATTGCCACATTAACTTCTGGTGTTTTTTTGCTGGAAACAGTAAAAGCTCAGTAAGCTCAATACTGATATTTCACTCATGGTTGCTGAATTACAATTTAAAATTATTTATGTGAACCTACCAAAAAGATGCAAATGCCATTAGTCTGCTATGATGGCATGAAGAATCAAGTTTATACAAACTTTCGCTTAAATTGAAAAGGAAACTTGTATTTTCTTAGTCGAGAGATCTCTATTTTGTATCTGGTTAAGAGCTACTCCCCACTCTTTTTTTTTTTAGTGGAAACGTTGGAGCAGTGCCATAAAATCTATTAATGAATCAAAATGGAAAGTTTATATCGATCACCCTAAAGAAGGGATCCAATCTGGTGGCTTGTCCTTCCAACACAAAGAATTATGCTTTAGCAACAAAAGAAAAACATAGCCCATGGGGACACAAGGACCTTTACAAGAAACAAAAGAAATATCAAAAGATGCTGCCAGCAAAGAAGCAGCCATATTTCTTCCACACCTAACTGCAGACCGAATCATGGTACACCATTTCTGGTTATTGGGGATAAGTGATCCCTGCAACCCAAAACCAAGTTGCTGAAAAACATGACATCACTCTCCCTCCCTGTATGTTGTTCAGAGAACATCCCTGCCCACCAATAAACAAGATATGTTGACTATCCATGACAGCATAAACAGCAAGACCCATGCTTCCAAAGCATGAGACAGCAAACAAAAAAAAATGACCTGTTGTCCACACAGCTGAATCAAAGGCACACACGCTGGGCCATCTAAGGCAAAGAGCTTCATGACAGGCAACATATTTGGAGGCCAACCGAGGGACATAAACTAGTCTATACATGCACTCCTGTAACGACCCAAACCGGGACCTCTCGAGTCTGGGTTCGTAGAAGTTAGTTCTCAGAGAAAAATTACCAAAATAACCTCAAAACCATGTCAGAAATAATTTTTTTCATAATGACTGAAGCTTCATACATTCATTAATAAAAATTATTTTCATCCAAATAAAAGTGTCATAATTACATAAGCAAAATAAATCAAAAATGTAATATGAATGATACTTCAAAAGTTGTGATGTCTGATGCCAGTTGAGTCAAAAGTCCACGGTCGTTTTCTTTTATTGAAAGCAGTCCTTGAACCTACAGTTGTAATCAAGAGAGGGGGCGGATTTACAAATTAAACACGATCGTTATAACTGTAGTGAGATCTAAGCTTCTAATCTTAGTTTAGTTTGTTAACTAAGCACATATGTTGTTTAAGAATTTTACCCCCTTTACTGTATCTCTATCATCATTCTCAAAGTAGATACTCATATTCTACTTTAATCGATCATTCTGGAAATAACCTCTTTGGGCGTAGCAACCCATGTAACCAACTCAGAGTCTACAACGTTTGCCAAACATATTAATCACTCATAACAACATAGTCCAAACTGGCCCAGATTATAGGCACAAGTGTTGCACCTGCTTGCCGGTTGGAAGCCAGGAGACACAAAGTGCTCATCAGTAACTAGCCGAAGAGCTCGGGTGGCTATACTTGCCCCAACGTATTCAAGGAGTTATACCTGCTCTCAAGGTTTTGTGGTTCATGCTACATCCTACATGTGTCTAATGGGTAATGTTTTAATCCCTAAATGTCACCTAGGAGTTCTTTAGCAATTCTCAAGGTATGAATGAGGTACGCACTTCAAACAAGGCCCTAGATTATGCCTCACCTAGTAAAGTTCTTTATTATGCTTTGTGTAGTTATTCTATGTGCATCATTCTTTCAACTTTCATTTTTTAAGGTTAGTGCCTTATACAATCCTCAATGTATGTCCAATAATTATTTTTTAACACGTATTCACATGTCATATATTTAAGGATCACAACCCGCCACATAGTCAACTCATTAAATCACGACACTTATAATGCCTCTCTTAAGGCATAAGCATGATATTCTCAGGACAGATGCTATCCCGAAACTCTGAAACTCTACACTCATATTTCAAAATCGTGCGTCAATCTTTTACATGCAGTAATGTCATGATTATCTTCACACACGATACATTCATAATTTACATCGTATCATAAATCAAGAAACATGTAACATTTATCATCATATTTAAGCATCATACTGAACATCAATGTTATGAATTCCTAAGCATGTTAAACAATTATTCTATTCAAAATAAAATAAAACTAGCTTGCTTAAAAGACATGGAATTACATTGAATAATGCATAAACCAACTAGCATGTATTTTATTTAACTAAAGAGAAATTTGTAAATGTTAACTTACCCAGAATGCTTAAATTACAACTCTAAGGAATAACCTTAGTCTTCTCGCAAGTTCTGATATGAAATAGATGAATATTCCATATCATTATTTCAAGTCTCATCTTTATGAAAATTTATGAAAATACCTTTAAGCTTTAATGTCAAACTCTGATTACATTCTTTCAGAATTAGTCATCATATTTGTAATATCATGTATTTTTATACTTAGTCATTTTTTTGGTTTTTCAAAATTTTTGCTAAGTCTGAGAGAAAAATCATCTGAACCTCGATTTTTAACCAATGTTTTTTAGTCTAGGTTTGACCCAAGTCTCATCGACAAGGTCGAGGCGAGCCAATCAAAGAGTAAGAAAGAGTTTTATTTTCGACATTTAAATTCAAGCAAAATTTAAGTTATTTTTAAGCAAAATTCAGAATTTTATATTTGGGTAATATGTCGTTGGATGCGTGAGCGCAACAATATCTTACTTTTCTGAATTCGAGTTTCAGTTGGCCTGAAAATCACATTTTTTCAAAAATTGAGCAGTTTGTTGAATTGAATCCAAAGTTGGATTGGATTGGATCCAATGCATATGATCTGGATTATTATGGATTTTGATCTTATTTAAGACCCATTTTAATCTAGATTTAATCTAGATCTTGATCCAATTTTGTTTTGGGTATGAGTTTGGATTTTAGATTCGAATCTGAACCCAAATCCATGTCCAATAAAAATGTAGCTTTAAATTCAGTTTGAAGCTTTAAATTAAAGTTAGTTGGGGTTAAGAAGGCTCCTAAAGTAATTAAACTAACTTTAGAAATTTAAAAATATTTAATTAATTAATAATTTTTAATTAAATTTTATTAATTACGAAAAATTGATTTAGGGCTTATTAGGACTTCTTAAAAGTGTCCTTATTCTTACCTAAGAGGGATTAAGGACTTTTAAAATAATTAAAAAGTTTTAGGAAAACTCAGCAAAAGAAATATAAGAGTTTGAATTTTTTTGGAAAAAGAAAGATGGGAGAGAGGAAACTCCTTTCTCCAGCCCATTTAGAGAGGGCTGGAGAAGGGGGGGCATCACCTTTTTCTCTCTCTATTTAAGAGAGAAAAAAAAAGAAAGAAAGAAAAGAAAAAGGAAAAGAGGAGAGAGAGAGAGGAAGAAGAATGAGGAGCCTTCTTCTCCCGCCATCAACTATTATTTTTCTTTGTTCTTTTAATTTTTGCAAAGGTACGGGTTCTCTCTTTTGGATCAAGTGAGAAATTGAATGCTTATTCAATTTTCATGCAGTATTTGAGGTAAATTCATAGTTAAAGAGTGAATTTATATGTTCACTCTAGAATACATGGATGAGGATCCATGGATCCTCTTTCATATGTGTGTTTTTAGTTCTTTACACACTCTAAAAGAATAAAATTTTGTATGTGTTTTTTGTGTCAAAATAGAATTTTATTTCATGTTAAAGATGGTTTTTAAGCACTTGTTTTATAGTGGATTTGATTCCTACGTTTTTGCTCAATATATATACTATTAGATGCATGTATGGTTGTTATGAAAAAGAAAAAATTGTGCAAAAGTTTGCATGAGCATGTCAATAACCAATGCATACTTGATTTTTGTTCATGAAATGGATGCATATTTCATGGGTGCATTAATGGTTCCTTTTATTCATTTTTAAATCAGATTTTTGTACATGCCTATTTTTGTGCTAAAATTGATTTTTTTTTATGAAAAAGAAATAGTTTGTTATGGGTTTTTGGGTTGGGTTTCATGCCCTAAAGACTGGGCTACCAAGTGTGGGTGTTATTCATACGATCATGGACCCCTGTGCATTGATTTTCTTTTCCACAATAAGGACTCTTGCATGAAACTGTTTAGCACTTAAGTTAGTCACACCTTGGCTGGCAGAAATCATGGTTGGTTAGGATTTTGCTTTCAATGTTTACTTGAATAGCTATACATGATGGGTTTAATAAAGGGTTAGCTATGCCTGTTTGTGGTATGAACTGTTCATGTTAACATGATGAATTTCAACCTAAATTGGAATTGCATTTTAAGTAGTTTATCAACATGACTGAATTATGCCTATTGGATGTTGCATGTGAGTTATTCTTTGGCAAGGGATAGATCTGGCAGCACATGGTATGTGCTGACAGACCATGCCGGGTCCAGCTGTTTGGGTTGGGCAGATTTTATATATATATACAGCCCAGTTTTAGCTGGGTGCCTGGCAACCCAGCCGAGCTAGGCTCGGCTGAGCAGGCCTTGGTCCTGCCAGGCCAGCTAGATGGCTGGATGAGTGCATGCCTGGCCAGACATGACCGGGTGGGACCACTTCTTAATAGGCCGCAGGCCCAGCTAAACCCATTCAGCTGGCCCGGCCTGTCAGGATGTTGGAGCCCAGCTGCGGCTGGGCAGCAAGCAAAAAAAGAAGAAGAAAAAAACAAGTACAGGTGCTTTTCACTGTGTACAACACCTTGTAACCTGTAATTTACAATAACCCTATCATCAGTGAGGGTATATAAGCATTTTATCTATCTACGTACACCTCAAACAATGAATACAAGTACAAATATCAAGATGACATAAAAAAAGTCAAAACATAAATTATACTATAGGCATTCAGATTAATAGTTGGAATAACCACTAAATGTATTGTACATAAATAGAAGGAGCTGAATCTGAATCTGCATTAGAACCCTTATTATAATTTTTTTGCAAATGCCATTGTGGGCAGCTGACATCCGGCAGACCAGTTAAGCCCTACTCGACTGGTCAAGCTGGTCAAACCTGACCCAACATGTCTGGCCTGTCTGATCCAACATGTCTGATCCAAATCTAAAAACTTTGTTGGATTGGATTTAAGAACTAAACAAAAAGGTTCAAACCCAAAACCCAATTAAAGATTCATATCCATACATCAAATCCAAAACAACACTGGATTCAAAATCAAGTTTAAATCCAAACCTAACTAAATGTAAGAGCCATAATATAAACATATACACAAATTGTTTATTCTCTTAATTAAGCCACATATTTTAAATTTTATAATTATTCTTATAATATTCTTCATAACTTAAGTCTTAATTTCATAATAACTAAAAATCAAGAAAATCACATAGGTTACACGAACCTGTTTAGAGCTTCGGCTATTGAGCTTTAAGTGTGGTCGGGCTTGGAGATGATCTTAACCATTTACTAACCGGCGAGGCTTTGGTCAAGTTCTTAACAGGCCCAAGGTTTGAAAAGCAGTCCATGATACGGCCTACTAGCCCAATAGACCCAAACTCAACTAATTAGTGCAACTAATTAGGTAAATAATAAATAATTAACAAGTTCCCTTGTATTCAACTAATTATCTTTTTAGTTTTTATAAACTTAATGCAACTAATTAAATAAACAATAATAATTACCAAATTACTATACAATTAAATAATTTTTTAAATTTTATATTATTAAAAATTAATAAATAGCTCAGGCCAATCAGGCCAGCCCGAACCCAGCCTACGTATATTACTGTCCGGGTTTAGGCCTGGTAACTAACAGGCCTGAACGTAAAACCTTGACCCAGAAAACCACCTTGGCCCATTGGGCGGCCCGGCAGGTCGCCCACCCCTGACCACGACACTTAGGTTTTTATAAGCCTTAAAAAATCAACGGCCTTCCATGTGTGATATTTTTTCCCGATCAAAATAAAATCAAAAGATAAAAAAAAAATGGCAATATTTGTGACTAGATGTTTTCATGTTCTAGATTTTTCTCGATAAGAGAACCAAAAATTTTGAAACTACCGCGAGATTTTCCCCCGTTTAGATTTTTCTCTGAAGACGTGACTTCCGACAATGCCAGTCAGTACGGATCGATCCAGACCGTCGCTTCAATTCAACATTGGACGGCTAGATCTATCTCAAAGCCCGACGCAAACGAAAGGAATACGGTCCAAAGAGCATGCTTTATACGTACCGCAGTATCCATTCAGTAAAGTTCTTCATCTAGTCGCGTCCATCGCGAAGATCGGACGGCTAGATCTTTACAAGATTCCAGAATACGATTAGGATACGGAAAATGTACGATTTGTATACGCCAATAAAATTGCTTTTTGATAGTTTGATCGCGTTCCTCACCAGAAGCAAAGCGTCCGCTGCATGAGAGCAAACGAAACCCTCGCTCTCTCGTCCTCCACGTCTTCATCGCCTCTCTCTCTCTCTCGAAATTTTCTTTTCCGGCGACCGTCCCGAGATTCTCCGGCCGATAACTATTTCGGCGAGCGGCGATCAGGCTCTTGGGAAGGAGCAATTGACGAGCTGTCGGGTTAAGTGGCTCATTAGTGTTCTCCACGCGATTTTCTAAGGTTTTAGTGCCGATCGGCAGCGTATTCTCCGGCGAGGCGCGGGGTGAGGCTGGTGGCCTGACGGTGCCGGAAGTCGATCGGTTTTACGGCGGGCTTTTTATTTGGTTCGACCGCCGTAAATGGAAGAAAATTGAGAGTGATCGAGAGAGGATTAAGGTTTTGGGAGGCACGAGAGTGAATGGGTGAGCGATGCCAGTTCTGCGCAGTGGAGTGCGCAAGGGCCGGGCACAGCCACGCGCGGATTTGAACGGGAACGCATCAGGTGGAGCGGCGGCAGGAGGAGGAAGGAAGAAGCGAGGGGGAAAGAGCAATGGAACGGGTGCAAGGTTGAGATCGAGAGTTGTGAGGGGTGGAGGAACAGCGGCCGGCTGCGTAGAAAGAGAAGCGGCTGAGGTTTTGGCGAACAGCGATCGTGGGGAGAACGTGGGCGGGGAAAACAAAGGCAAGGATTTGGTGGAGGTGGCGAAAATGGAGGATTACAACAGCGGCGCAAGAAATGCTGATAAGGTTCCTGCGGCCGAAGACGAGGGGAGCACCGCTCCCCTGCCTGAAAGGGTTAGCCGTGGTGTTTCTTCTATTTTGTCCAGTTCTCTCTTTCTTTTGGCTTCTGTCTTTGGACGAAAGCTTAGTTACTGCCTCTTTCGGTGGTTATGTGAATATTTGTAGTTTCGGTCATCTTTGAGTTTTTGTTTACGTTGATGGTCAGGAATTCTATCCTGAAAATTTTCTTTTCTCTTTGATCTTTTATTTTGTTTTTCTGGTTTGTTCGTCTGTCCATTTTTTGGTTCTGATCGAAAGAATAGTTTTTTTTTGCTAGTCATTTAGAAATTCTGATCGTTGGTCCTTTTCCCCATTTGCATTAGAATCCTCACAAAAAGATCTGCATGTCTTCTTTTTGCTATTTATATAAGATTTTTCTCGTTCCTATTCTCCGACTTTATCCACTTTACGTTCTAACGGTTTTTTACCTATCCTTTAGATTTCAGAATTATTTGATTTTATCCTAGAAACCTTTTTCCCTTTTTTTGCTTGTATTCGATTGCACTTTGTTCATTTTCTCTTGTGTGTGAAAAATGACCATGAGTCATATCTTTTATTGCCACTTCTGGTGGAAAATATATGGGACTGTGGGTAGGCTCTTATTAATTTGTGTACGTTTCATGGTCCTTGAAATGCTGTTTTCCTGTTTGAATTTCGGCATTTTGTACAACCATTTAGCCTTTCTTTCGTTTATTAATTGGTGGGAGACCGTATGTTATCCACATTGAGGATGGGCCATGAAACTTGTGAAGTATTGAATCAATTCGTAAGCTTTGTAGTATGGCAAGACTATACCGCTTGCCCATTCTGGATAACTTCATTAGTCTAGTTTATTTTTTCGGATACTGGGAGATTCTCACATAGATTTTCTCTTTTTCTTTCTTCCATTTCTTCTTTGTGATCTATTGTCTGAAGCAGTTATTTGTGGGCTTATGTCACGAACTTTTTCAAATTCATACTGTTATTTTTATACATGCGATTTGTCTTTTTTGGGGAAAGGTGATTGTAGTATGTTGTTCGTTTTTCTGCTTCAGGTCCAGGTTGGTGGTTCACCAGTGTACAGAATTGAAAGGAAGTTGGGAAAGGGAGGTTTTGGACAAGTATATGTTGGTCGCCGTGTATCTGCTCCAAATGCAAAAGACAGGACAACTGCTGGTCCTGTAGAGGTAATGAAATTCTACAACATCTGGCATATGCCATGCTTTAGATGTTTGATTAATGAATATTTAGGTTTTTGTAACCTTTGATTTTCTGGCTGTTTATGTGACAGCAACAAAAGCGTCTATATGTATTTATTTTTCTGTGGCTCTATGTACATCAGGTTGCTCTAAAATTCGAGCACAGAAGTAGTAAAGGTTGTAACTATGGTCCTCCTTATGAGTGGCAAGTGTACAAGTAAGTTCATTTATCTGTTGGTTTGAAGTATCTCTGAGCATGTTATCATCTTGTATGTTTGAATTTTATTGATTCTTTGTGTCATTCTCATGCCTTTCTGGGCTTCTTTTTATGCAGCACACTTGGTGGCAGTCATGGTGTTCCTCGTGTTCACTACAAAGGTCGTCAGGGTGATTACTATGTCATGGTATCTAATTGTTGTATTGGAACTGTGCATTTTAACAGGTTTATGGTTATTCTGTATTTATATTGTAAACTACTTAACCTAAAAATCTTGCAGGTGATGGATATGCTGGGACCTAGCCTGTGGGATGTTTGGAATAATAATGCCCATGTGTAAGTTTCTGATGGATTGCTCTGTTTTTGTGTACTAATTCCATAATTCCTCTACTTATGCCTCTCTGTTTTCTTTCTGATTCCTACTTTTTGAATTCAATGCAGCATGTCAACCGAAATGGTAGCTTGTATTGCTATAGAAGCAATCTCTATATTGGAGAAGCTGCACTCTAGAGGGTCAGTATTCTATGAGCATTTTGTATATGTTTATTTGTAGATCATACTAATATTACTTTGTTTCTTTGAGCATAATTATATTACTTCTGCATTGGTTATGGTTTCGTTTATGAATTTTTAGTTTGTGAAATCAAAAGTGCCATATATTTGCTGCATTGAGTATAGTTGGTATAAATTTTTGTTCATTCTGTTTTAAGTCACATAGTTCTCAATGAGACAATGTATCACAATCAGGCTAATCATCAAGACCTTATTTGTTTTTTGCAGATATGTGCATGGAGATGTAAAGCCTGAAAATTTTTTGCTTGGCCCTCCTGGGACTGCTGAAGAGAAAAAATTATTTCTTGTTGATCTTGGTTTGGGTAAGTCCTTTTTGGTGCTTATAGTTGGACATGATACCTCTGCTGCTGTGTAATGAATAGTACTCATCTTACTTATTTTTCTGATAATTTTCCAGCCACTAAATGGCGCGATAGTTCAACTGGTCAACATGTTGAATATGACCAAAGGCCAGATGTTTTTAGGTAAATTCAATATTTAGATAAAAACATACCCCTGTGATGTGGCTTCTGCTGTTTCTACTTTGTCATGATTAGTTTCTCACATTTACCATGATCTGAGTGTGACCAATCACTTTGAGTGTTTGCAGGGGAACCGTTCGTTATGCCAGTGTGCATGCCCACCTGGGAAGAATTGGTAGTCGAAGGGATGACTTGGAATCACTTGCTTACACCCTTGTATTTCTTTTACGTGGCCGTCTGCCTTGGCAAGGATATCAGGTTAGCCTTTCTTTCCCCCATTCTTTTTACGTAATGCTGCTTTTGTGTTTTGAGCTCTCCTCAACACACCCTGTTTAATTTAGAGTGCATTTCAAGCTTTCTCAATGACTTCATTAAAGAGCTTCCCTAAAGTGACTCTGTACCCATCTGTTTTAATGATACATTTGCTTTCACCGTGTACCTTTTTAAGTGCTAATGGTTGTCCAAACTAGGAAACGCCTTATACAAACTGCCTTGAAGTTCTTCACACTGCTTTTCAAGTGGGCTGCTTTGTTTTTTGGGCTAAACATGTTTTATATTTTTGTCTGTAGGGTGAGAATAAGAGTTTCTTGGTTTGTAAGAAGAAGATGACTACATCCCCAGAGGCTCTATGTTGCTTTTGCCCGCAGCCATTCAGACAATTTCTTGAATATGTGGTAAATTTGAAGTTTGATGAGGAACCCAACTATGCGAAGTATGTTTCTCTCTTTGATGGGATAATTGGTCCTAATCCAGCTGTAAGGCCGATAAACACAGACGGTGCTCAGAAGGTACCCTTGTGTCTATGTTTTATTGTCTCTACTCTAGCCTATTTTCATATTCTTAGGAAGTTATCTAATGCCTAATCACATACATAAAGCTTATCCATCAGGTTGGGCAAAAGAGAGGACGGCTGACAATTGAAGAGGAAGATGATGAACAACCAAAGAAGAAGGTTCGCATGGGGATGCCTGCAACACAGTGGATTAGCATTTACAATGCCCGTCGGCCAATGAAGCAGCGGTAATCCCTAGGTTTTTTGATGTAGCTTCTCCCTATTGAAGTTTTTAGCGAAGCTTATCTTTCTTGTCCTCATTGATGAGTTCTTTGTTCTTGCTGTCCTTTAGGTACCACTACAATGTCGCAGATGGAAGGCTTGCACAACACATTGAAAAAGGGAATGAAGATGGATTGTATATCAGTAGTGTAGCATCTTGTACAAATCTGTGGGCCCTTATTATGGATGCGGGAACTGGATTTACTTCTCAAGTTTATGAATTGTCTAATTTTTTCCTTCACAAAGTAAGTTTTTGTGGGTTCTGTTCCTCCTGCGATGTTTAAGTTTCGTGGTTGGTAATTTGCATTTTCTGTTTTGGCACTTTTGAAGGATTGGATAATGGAACATTGGGAGAAAAATTATTATATTAGTGCAATAGCGGGAACAAACAATGGAAGCTCTTTGGTGGTAATGTCAAAAGGTAATCTATGCTTGTTTAAGACTACAACTTTACCTGTGTTCCCAAATCTTTTCCCTTCTTTTATGCCATTATCTTCTTTTGGAATGTTTAATGCAGGCACACAATATTCACAGCAATCCTACAAGGTTAGTGATTCATTTCCTTTCAAATGGATAAACAAGAAGTGGAAGGAAGGTTTCTCTGTTACCTCCATGTCCACTGCTGGTAGTAGATGGGCAGTTGTCATGTCTCGAAATGCAGGTTTCTCAGATCAGGCATGTGCATTTCATTAAGTGTCACCTCTTCTTTTCTTCCCCCCCTCCGATCTCCTCTCTTTGAAATTATGTGTCATTCTTATTATGGAATAACCAGATATATTCTTGCTACTCTTCAGGTTGTTGAACTTGATTTTCTGTACCCTAGTGAAGGCATCCATCGGAGGTGGGATAATGGTTATCGTATAACTGCAACTGCAGCAACATGGGATCAAGCTGCTTTTGTTTTGAGTGTACCCAGAAGAAAGCCGACTGATGAAACACAAGAGACACTTCGGACATCCGCATTTCCTAGTACACATGTAAAGGTTAGTCTTTTTCATTTTTGTTAGTTCTTTATGTTTTCCTTCTATTTCTCATTATTTGTATTTGCTATAAACTTTTTTTCTGTGTTGTCTTTTGCAGGAGAAGTGGGCCAAAAATCTTTACATAGCATCTGTTTGCTATGGACGAACTGTTTCTTGAATCCAGATTTTGTTGGGAAGCTGGGTGCACCATAATGTAAGTGGTGATATTGCTTCATCGCGCATCCAGCTGATTCCCAATCTTTCTGCCTTACCTACAGGCCTGCATCACTCTTTTTTCTGTGGAGCAAAAAGAATTTCTGATGTGCAACTTTGCATGTTAGTCCACTTGCATCTTGCTTCTCATGTGTGTGGTTTCAAGCATATTTGATGCTTTTGTGCTAGTAACTGCTATCCATCAAGTACTAGATGATGATGGATCTTCTTATTGTTGAGTCCACACAGCATTAATAAAATTAATGTATATTCTATGTTTCGTTATTGGTCCATGTTTTCAATGAAAGAAAGGTGTCTGTACAGTAGTGGCACTGCAATATGGACGGACAAATTTATGGTGTTTACAGAAATGAGGCCCTTAGCCCATTTGGCCCATTCTTTCACTATCACTTGCAGTATCATGTGGCATAGGAAAATTTGTGCTGTTGTGCATCTGCTGGATAAACTTCTGTTTCTGTTCTGGTTAACTTTGCATGCTTTACTAATGTGCATTTACACATGCACACTGTCGTTTCCTTTATGTATCTCCATTTGCATGCTGCTGTACCTCAAGATGCTTCAAATGGCATGATGGTTGAAATATATGGGAACAAATATCTTCTTTAGACACGTCTTTTAATTTTTTCGCAAGCAACCATATGGTTTATAACTTTGTATGCATCTCAAACTTTGGCTGGGGCTTTTATGAGCTTCAGATATTTGGTATTTATAATTGGTTTCTGTTATTCTCTTTTATTTTTATACTGCATGTCTCACGTGTATGAAATGCCAATTTGAACTTGGCACATAAGAGGACCGAAGGTATCAAGAAACTATAGATGCTGCAGTTAAAGCAAGGGCCTACTTATGGATTCACCGGTGGAATCCAGACAATGTTAGGATTGTTATCAAGAGCTTAAGTAAAATTTTCAGCAATATTCGTAGTCAAGTGTTTTTATCAGGGCAAATAATATCTGATAGGGTTGTCAACAAGTTGTCCTACCCTCCAGGGTGCACCCAAACCCATTCAAATAACATGTAGTCTTGGGTTATGTCAGTTCAAGAAAAATGGAAATGCAGACTTACCCATACAAGTTGAAGAATGTTTTTACTAAAAAATAAAAAAATACATACAAAGTGCTCATGTTTGGTCTGGTCGTTGGATATCTGAAAAAAAAATATAACTCAAACCTAACCCATGGAGTTTTGTTAGAAAATGACTTGAAAAACATTGGGTTCAATAATGAACCCATACCTATGCACGTGAAGTGCAAATATACCCATTAAAGGGAAACAACACAAGCACATAATGTGCTAACACATAAAACCCATAAAAAGGGAAAAATATGACATAAAGTCATAAGTTGCATATCATTGAAGAAATAATGGAGAAGGGGTAAAAACCCCGTTACAATGGAGCAAGAGCTCCCTCAAGGATTAAGAAATACAAAGGGGAGAGCCCCTATTTATAACAACAAAAAGGAGCCTTGGAGGGGCTCCACTCATAGACGTTGGAGCCCCTCCAACGGTCACAAATGTGACCGTTGGAAGGGGCCCAACGTCTATTTGAGTGGGCCTCCCATGGTACCTTTTGGTACTTGAGAAAAAAAGAAATAAAAAATAAAAGAAAAAGAAAAATAAAATAAATTACAATCACATTCATAAAGTGAATGTGCGTAAAACAGAGGAAAAGACTAAAATACCCCTACGGCTAAACAAAAGGAAAATATATATTTTATATATATATAAATAGGAGGATACATATACATATATACCATATATGTATATGTATCATCTTTTATATATATAAAATATATCTAATTACAACAATGGATGGATACATTTTAACAGAGTTTATGGTCTGGTTCAAGTCAACCTGAATAATATTCTGGTCAGCATTTTTATTGCCTTCTCCAGGATTTTGTAGCGGGTTCATCACAGATCTGTCACATTGACAGGATGTAATAGGAAGTTAGTGTTTGCAAGTAATTTTAACCTGGTCATTCTGTGATTTTGCCTAATTGTACACTTGGGGACGTTTCAATTTTTGTCATGCAGACACTTCGCTTGCATGCATGTCCCCTGTTGATATGACAATGCTGGACATGATGTTGGGCACTCCGTGACACTTCGGCACAATCAACCTTGTGTTGGACATGGTCAACACCATGTCTTCAACTTTATATTTATTTTATGGGCTTGGTTATTTATTTTGTATTTTGTTATGTGCTTTTTTCTTAAAATTTGTGATTGATTAGATTATGTTTCAATTTTCAGCTTAGATTTTATTAATGTTTCTGATTATAATGATTTAGCATTGTTGTTTAAGGTTTGCACTTACAATGATAATTGTGCTTTATTTTGTTATATTAGGTATTCTGAATGTACACTTGCATGCATTGTGTC